>NW_024609857.1:159553255-159703324 GCF_016920785.2 Ixodes scapularis
AAAAGTACATCCTGAATCACTTTCTTCCACATTGTGGATCGCGGATTTGCTTCGAATCTCGGCTTCGCCACTCAAAGTTACTGCCACGTACACTTTAAGGAATGCCTACGCGTATACTTACCCGCAAAACAATCAAAGAGCCGATCTTTGCGATCTGCGAAATCAGATCAGCGAATGATGAGGCGGAACATCCGTTTAGACCTAAAAATGACGTCTGCGCTGTGGCATTACGCAATGGAAAGCGTCATGCTTGCATTGCGTAATGCCACAGGCGACAGCGCAGACTTCATTCTGAGGTCTAAACAGATGTTCCGCCTCATCACTCGCTGAACTGATTTCGCAGATCGCAGAGTTTGGCTCTTCGAGTGTTTTGCGGGTAAGTAGACGCGCAGGCATTTTTTTAGAGAGTATGCTCATGCCACAAGTAAGCCCAGCGGACCTCTGCCTTAATCATCTTCGCGTGCAGTGTGTTCACAGACCAGCACTGCGAGGTTAACATTCTTTACACTCTTCTGTTCCGTTTTCGTAATCTTGGGTCTCCCTTATAACCTTATTTACATCTGACCTTGCCTTCTGGTTGAGCCACGTACATAGTAATGTCTGATCTTGAACCTGCTCTATCGTCTATTGCTCGTTGTTGTCTGATGTGATAGGATACGATATATTTATTTTAGCTCAGTAGAGCAGACAAATCGCCCATACATTGGAGGCATGCGCCACCACTTCTATTGATGACGAAATGGTGTGGTACAAGAATGATGACGATAATGATGAGAGGGAGTTGGTAGATCTAGGTAAGTAGGGGTGACACCAGTCAGATGTCCAAGGGGCCCTTACGTATAATTTAGTCGTGCTTTATGTTTGCTGGTACATGCTTCAGTTGAAATCAGCTCTGTGTCTGTGCTTTTTTTTTTTCTTCTATCGTCGCCTTTTGTGTGCGCTGCTTTTGCCGTTTGAAAGCTTGCTCTAAGAGTTTGATGGTACTGAAGGTGTATGACAAGTGAGCAAAATTTCAGTATTCACATAAAAATTTTCCCACTCCGTTTTCATCTTTTTTAACAATTTGCAAAATGTATGTTTTTTCGTACGACATATAAGGGACATTTTTACGCTGATTATTACGAGCTTGTATAATCGATTTCTTGACTCGCACCACGGGCCTCGTAGCGCAATTGCAGTATCATATTATAGCTCGCCGAATTGGCCAAGAAACATATCAAGCTCTGGGGTTGGAATGATAGACTAATAGCTCGCGCAATCTTTGGGTAATCGTTGTTTTATTTTTGCCCTCTATTGTTCAATTACACTGAGGTGCAGTCAACATTTCGTTTTTGAAACACATTAGACATCTGAAAGTACGAGCCAAAACCCAATGGGCACCTGATCGATTCAAATATATACTAAGGAAGCACAATCACCATGTAACCCCTCGGAAGAATACGCACATAAGAACCTCGCAACTCGCTCCTGAGCCCGAATTCGTGTTCTGACATAGCCAAGTTGTTAACTGAAGAGCCCGGAATCGGATTTAAAAATATTGCAAACTCATCTTAGCATAAAAAAAAAGGAACATGCAATGCCTCGCAACCTGACTGAAAGCTCGAAAAGATGTGTTGTCTGACGTACCTCTTTCTCTCCACCAGGGACGACGAGGAAAATCGGCGAAGAACATGGACGAGTGGGAGAACGGTAGCACGGGCATGACGTCGCCAAAGGTTCAAGTCAATGCAGGAGGCACCGCTAAGTCCGAGTTCAAGTGGCGGTCTGGGCACCGGAGGAAGACGGTCAGCGTCGCGATTCCGAAATATTTCGGAAGTTTCAGACAGAAAATAAGTGACCAAAATAGTCCGAAGTCTTCCAAAGATTGCAGATAACTCCAGACAACACGTAGAAGTTCGATGCACGCCGGAAAAGTAACGGTAGTCTTTAGACACTCACTGAAGGATGGGTAAGGCTTCCAAGGATCTGCTGGTGAGGCTTCATCAAACCAAGGACGACAGCTGCTGATTGCTGATGTACGTACAAGACACCGGGCGACTCTGAGCGGAAAGGAACCCGATTGACAGATCTTCGCAGAACCTGGTCGACATATTGCAAGTTGCAAAGCCAAGTACCACTCAATACTGTTTCCGTGGTTTCACTTTCGAAGTCGTCGTGAAACAGCGCCACGAACTCTGAGCTCTTCGAGCTCTGCTGGAGGAGGACTGTCCAGAGAAGCAAACGGACACTCCGGGGACGACTCCCCCCGTTTAAAATAAGCAGGAGGCGTGCCACGCGGGTTTCTTACACAGAAATGCCCTGGGTGTTAGCGGTGGCCGTAATGAGACTGGGCGGGGGCAGGGGAAGGGGGCGAACCGAGAGCTGCCCCTCGCCCTCTGTCTGCAGTCGTAGAAACGGACTCGCCGGAGAGAGCGTTTACGGACAGAGACAAAATGCCGACCGGCGCCACTGCTAATGAACAGTAACGATCCGCTTGTTTCGAAGAGACGCCGGGCTTCTTGTACGTGCCCAGCGCCGCTGGTGCAACTGGTTATGGGCTCGAGGCGCAAGAGAGAGACAATCGCCTCTTCTGGGGGGCTTGCTGGCCGGACACGCACGGAGCACTCTTGGGGGCGTCTGTTTAGGCGCTTTTAAGTGAGAGTCCCTCTTCTGCTGCTGCTCCGCCGTTGAGAGTCTGCGACTGGGCTTGGCTTTGGGAAACCGGAGATGCTAAACGCTCGCGTTCAACCCAGTTAGGAGAAAGGAGAACGTTTGTTTTCTTTCTCTCTTGTTGTGTTTGGTGGTTGAAACGGGGGTAATTGTGTAAACTACTGTATATAGTGGGGTGTCCGCTCCGCGTTCGTTTCTTGAAGGAAGCCTCCGCGTTAAATAAATGATCCTGCGCATTTCAAACGCGACTGCTTCGCGGAACGAATTGAGACGGTCCTTTTGTAGGCAGCGATTGCTTTCACATATACATTTTTATTTTACTGAACCACGCACTAGAGAAGTTGTATATATATATGTATATATATATATATATATTAACGATGAGGTACGCAACCTCAAGGCATAAACAAAAGGTGAGCTAAGTTGTCGTCGGGCACTGCGGTGGAAGTTGCAAAGTCATCGTCATTTTTCTTAGTGGTGAATACAGAAACTCACTATGATTACATGTCATCAGGACGAGAAAGTCAGATTGATCATTTTATTATCTCAGTGTCCGCTTCGCAAAAAAAAAAAAAAAAAAAACTTGATAACTTCGATTGGATCACGAAGAAAATAAAACGCCAAAGCAAATAGCATGTATCTACATATTGGCGCGCACGTCCCTGAGATGCTCTGGTTGAACTGACGCAACGACGATCCATTACTGCCCTCGAAGTCTGAAAATATTTCTCCTCGAGGATATAGACCATTTCATCCTCCACCGCATGGGCGCTGCCATCTTGAAATCACGTGACGCGGCGGCCATTAGGTTGCTTCAACTTGCTGCTCCGCTCTCCCCTCCGCGCCTTGGCGGATACGTTGTATTCGTGTTTTTCGTCGCGTTTCACCGCGCTTTTTGCCTTACTTCGGAAACTGTAGTCTGATACGTCTACTCGACGACAAAGACGTCGCAAGGGTTGAAAGGTCCTTATGACAACTGAAGTTTGTTTACTAATAGTGGCGGAACATACTCAGTAAAAAGCGCGTATATTTATATCGCACATCTAGGATCGGAAGGCGTCAAGCATAGTCGGCGCAAGGAAACTATCTGTATTTCCTGAAAGTATCGTTCTTTGGATTCATAATATATCGAAAACAGTCTATTTTGATTATGGGACAAAACGCGCAGGGGAGATGGACAACGAACGTTTAGCTTGCATTTTATCTGAGGCTAGAAATAATAGTACATCAACATCAAGCAATTTGTTCGTTCATAACATCACACCTACATGTGTATGAGGTTCTCAATCTTTTTTGCTACGTAAACATTCGGTTGGTCGGTTACTTATGAAGTTTAAGAAATTGTATACCATGCTTGCTCCCATTTCGACAGTCGTTTAAGTGATTTATTGATTATATTCAGATAACCAGTGCCTCCCACTTTGTTTTTTTTACGCAAAGGTTAAAACTTTCCGCGTAAGAAACTGCCACACTCAACTTAACAGTAGCGAGTTTTAGAATAGCGTGCACGAAGAAATAACGTCATTTATATTTGCAAATCTAAAACGCGGTTTGGGTTCGGCGCATGCGCTATAATGCTGTTTTACCTTTTGCCAGTATCTGAAATCCGCAATATGTAACGCTGAAAAAAAAAAAGTTGTCTGCATAACAATTACTTGAGTCCAGGATTGTCGATGGCGAATAGAGATTTACTTTTGGTGGCTGGCGACGCCGAAATTTACAAAGCGAATATGTACAAACAAATAAATGTTTGCTCACTCAGGTCCGTGAAGTGGTGCCTAGCGCTAGGATTCAGGCAAATTTTCCGAGGTATTTCTTCTCCTGCGCTCTTTAATTTTATATGGGAAATTTTACGGAAGATAAATGCTAGGTTTAATTTGACGGGCCTGTCACTTATATCATATCTTGTGTAAGCAAATGTTCATATAAAAATAATTTATTTTCTAGGGTCAATATCGCGAAATGCTGCTTATGAATACTTTAGCAGGGTTGATAATTTAAGAAAGTCCCTACTCGGCCTGTCAAACCATGCTCGAGTACTGAATAATAATAATAATAATAAAGGAGGTCGAGACGATACTACTGTTTATATCAATTATCTGCCTCATTACACGATACGTTTTTCGTCTGCGAATTGCGTTAAAGGTTGAGTGCCCACGAAAACCAAACAGTGTGTAGTAAACTCGCGAGTTCATCTGTTCTGGCCGATTCAACACATTGCTAATCAAACCGTCGATATGCTTCTTTACTTTCACGTGTTAGTCTCTTCAATAGTTTGTTTTTCTAGAAATTGGTGGGGGGGGTCATCGGGTACGGCCGTAGATGATGCTAATCTCTCCTGTACATCAGTCAGGCGTTTCGCAACCGACCATAATCAGATGCATCAAAGGAGTTGGTAAAAAAAAAAAAGCCCGAAATTTAGGCTAAAATACACCTCGTAGTCTTCAAAGTGGTTCAATACCGCTGTTTCATTGGTTGTGTGCTACAAGGAAAATATTCGTATCACAAAATTAAGCAAAAACAACGTAAAACAGCAACATAGCCGCGTTCACTTTGAAACCAAGACCAATCAAAGTGAAGCAACCTAATAAATGGATGGATGGATGAATACGGCTGAGCCCTTTGGATCGGGCGGTAGCTTACGCCACCTAGCCATTTTGTCGCCGAGATTTTACGCCACCCAGCCCAATGGCGCCGAGTGCGTCAGCGCCCTCTATCTGCCGGTGAGGCAACTACTAAAATGAAAAGGTCTATAGCAGACTCTTTTCAAAAGTGCGAGCCACGGAGTAGTAGCGGCCCCAAGATAACCAGAGTTAGCCATTGTTTGGGCGAGCACTCTAAGCATATGTATTGGACACAAGGGCTGCGTTCGGCTTGAGATCGGCCCAGCTCGAATCAGAAACGAGTATGACGTCAGCATTCGGCGAGGACTCGGATCCAATCACACGCTTCGTGCCCAAGAAATGGCTACCGCCAATGTTGCCTGATGGGTTTCCGAAAAGAAAAAAAAAAAAGGTCTATTCCGAAAGCTAAAAGTAAAATCGAAGACAACGTTTGATTCCGCCGGAAGGTGAGGACAAAGAGGGTGTATATACATATATATTCCGAGCGGCTACAGAGCAGCTTGCTATCGGTATCAGAAGCTTGGAGCAGAGACTCTCTCCGGAGAAAGACACGAGATGTATAAGCAGAGACAGGCGGAGAAAGCGGAAGAAAAAAAAAACAAAAAACGCTGAGTCACGACCGGCCTTGGGGCACGGATACCATCCGCGAGAATTCCCAACGAGAAGATAGGCCAAACCCGGGGCACCCTCGAGTGGCGGCGAAAGAAATCACGCTGATCATGCCGCAGAGTGGGCGAGTGGCGCTCAGGAAAGAGGGGGAGGGTTCCTCGCAGGCAGGCAGGCAGTCCCGGAGACGGCAGGCAAGCAGGGACATTAGCGAGAATTAACGGAAAGATAATGACACCAACAACCCTCAAAGCACACAACAAGATGCACGCCAAGATGCCGGATTCAAACCCAGCGCCATTTCGTCTGCTAGTTGACCGGTAGAAAACAAAACAACACACACACAGGTTATCGAGGCTGATTTCAGGATAAAGCGGACCAAGCAAGCTCCAGTGAAGTCAGCAGTGGCAGAAACAAAGCTCAAAGTGGTTTGGAAAGTGGATGCGAAGCGAGTGGATAAGTTGGGGAGGGGGGGGGGGGGGGGGGGAGTTAGAGAAGAAAGGTAGGAACGAGACACGGAGCCGTTCTTGTTCTCCGTCTTGGAAAATAAATCTTTCCGTGTTCGCAATGACACAGTGTAATTTTCCATTTCTTGCGAGCGGCCTCTCCGTGAGAAGGGAGGCTGCCAGAAATGAGGGGGGAGAGAAGCGAGTGGGAAGAGAGAGGAAGGGGCGAAGAGGGAGGAGCCTGGAGTGGGAGGAGCGACGTTTGTGTAGGTCCCACGTGCCCGCATGCGTGCATGTCGGGAGGGTGTTTAATAGCGGAATAAAAACGCCAGAGTCGCTCGAGAATGTCTGGAGTGGTAAACAGCAGAGCGTGGACAACGTCTGCGCGCTAAGGTATGCCTCTTGAGGCGGGGTGGGGGGGGGGGGGGGGGGGGGGGGGGGGGGGTCGAGGAGTGTTACTTCTTGGGAATCAGATGGTAGATCTGAGCAATTTTCACATGGACAGGACTACAGGCGACAGCATCTCTTGGAAAGCGCCTTGGCTACGCTGTCACTGGTACTATGACTTCTTGGAATCACTGGAATCTTGGTCCTTGCAATACACACTTACACGCATTGTGTGAGGAAAACTTATTCTGCTTTTCCTCAGAACCTTGATCCTGGGTTTAAAACAAACTAAATGACTGAAATGTTTTTTTTTTTTTTTTTTTTGACACTGCTCGGTGAGGGTTTATTTTGGCGGATTTATGAACAATTGGTGGCTACAAAACACTCGCGGGATGACGTCGGCTCTCAGAAAGTTGGCTCGACTGCTTATAGGTCTTTACGCTGCGAAGTTACTTGTCTATATGAAATGGCGCATCATACAAAAGGACTGCACATTTTATTATTTTGTTTGGTTCTAAAAAGACTGAACTTGGTGGCTGCGGCTAGAGAGGTATAATAGGAGGTGTAAAGTAATCAACCTTGTCCATGCTGACCCGAAGATTAACGGTCATTTTACACTGCTAAGATTGCCGATCTATCAGGACTCAAGAACCTGTTTTACTGTCTGAACCTCAATGCAACGAATTTGATTTCTGCCTTTGTTTTGAGCCAAGGAATTTCAAACAGAAAAAAGACACATCACCTAGGAACAATGCGAAGAGTTATCTTCGATATTTCAAAACCTTTATCCGATTCCATAGTTTTTACAAACTGCACAAGTGTCTTAGCCAGGGGCAGATCCAGAGGAGCCCCTGAAAAGGGGCCCCATGATTAAAAGAAAAAGAAAAAAAAAAGGGGGGGGGGGAGTACAGAGAGGGAAGACTTTTAGCACGTTCATTCATCCATGAAACCTTACCGGATACCGCATTGCGTGTTGGATCTTTGTTAATGCGCACTTATAAATAGTAGAGAGAGACGTCTTTACTCCTCAGCGACACGATGTGTCGTAATGCAAGACCTGATGGCGAGATGGCCCGCTTTGAAACAGGAGATAATTCCCTTGATTTCACTCTGTGCCCACTTCGCACTACCTAAGGCTAGGGTTGAATTCTTTAGGTAAATCCCGATAAAAAAAAAAGAAACTTCCGAATTGGTTTTATTAAAATCGGGGGGAAACCGAAAAACTCCGAATTAGAAATGTCCTTGCATAAAAACAAAAAAAAAAAACCTAAAAAAAAAAAACCACAGAGATTCGCGGGAAAAAATAATTATCTTAGAGTTCTATTTTGACACAAAACATTCCCCCAATGAACTGTCCGCGAGGCTGGTTTTTGCTCTGGAACCTCACATCCCGTTTCTTTTCCTCGTCAGAATGGGGATGTATTTCGATGATTCGGGTCACGCGAATGTTCCCCGGAGCTTGGGAAATCCCATGCTTTATTTCCTTCAATATAATCTCCGATAAACACCGCTTTTTCGTCCAACACCGTAGGTTGTCACCGAAGAACATCGAATCTGCGGGAAAAAGCAAACCCCGAAAAAACATTTCACCTTTATGAGCCAGGCAGCACCAACGCGTGGAGACGCTCCCGAAGCAATGAAGCTCTAGCTAGCTAGACGGTGCTCTGGAGGTCTACCAGGCTGACTCGCGAAAAAATCGGTGTTTATCAGGAATTATATGAAGAAAAAAGGGCATTGGATTCTCTTACCTTATGCTCCAAGGGAGCATGCGCGTAAATCCGGTACCGATAAGAGAGAGAAAGGCGATAAGGGAGTCCGAAGGATGAAGCAGCATCGCGGACAGTTCAGTGTGGGCCGTGTTCTCGTTCAACACAAAATAAATCTGTAATACAGGTTTCCTTTCCGCAAACCTTGGGTTTTTCATGTTCAAGGGCATGTCGAATTCGGGTTTTTCCGTTTTCTTCGATTTGATAAAACGTGCTCAGGGTAAATGTTCTGGTTTTTTTTTTTCGGTATTTACCGAAAACACGGAACCCTACTCATGAGCGACAGAAACTCTGATCACCTTGGCCTCGAGTTCCATTAGACACTGATCTCTTTCGGATCCTCATAATAAATTTTAGCTTTTGAGATTGCCAGGGAAATTTTGTGCATGGGCTATTATGCGACGAAACTTTTGCGTGAAAGCTCTACGCCAGAATACGAGGTACAATAAGGCCTTCAAAATAAGTCCGAATATTTGATCAAAGTATGTCCTGAGTACACTCTTAGCCTGACTCCGTTCTTTTAACGTATGACCAGAAAAACAAGCACCAAATAAGTCAAGGTCAATATAAAAAAAGCCTTCCATTTATGCTGCGCTGCATAGGGAGTGATGTATCTGATAAGGTCAAAACGCGCAAGCAAAACGTAATAGGCTCTGACACAATACAGACACAACACGAATCACAAATCCCGGGAACCAAATTCAATTGCTGGTTGCCATTCACTGTGCCATTCACATTCACTACCTTCGTCTAACCCAAAAAGTTTTTTTCTATGTCCCTATGCGGAGACGTCAAGAGAACGAAGCGACAGCCAATACAGTTGCGATTGTTCACAATAACGCTAACTCCTCTCTTTTTGACTCTCTAATTGAATTCTTGGGAATGACAGCAGAAAGGTTTCGAAGTTGGTAATCCGTAACCTTTCTCACTCAGAAGTGCTAATGGTAGCTCGAAGGCAGCTCGCCTGGACAGAGTGCTCGAAGGGAAGTAATGAACCTCAAATACTAGACACCCTGAAGTCCGCGGAAGGGTCTCATATATCTGTCGTGCCCAACTCTGCTCATTTTCGACGTTTTTTTTTTCTTCTGTGCGGGTTTGGCGACGTTTAATCCCTTTTGGTCGGCCGAAGCGCTCCGAGGAAAACGGTGAAGGTTGCTACTCTAAAGCCCATTGTCAAATAGCAGACTTGCACGTAATTCAGCTACTCCACTCAAGTTACTGTAGTTTAACTATCTTTCGAAGTAATTTAGTAACTTTCAACTGCATATATATTTAGGTATTTGTAGTTTACTTTAAGTACTTTTTCCAGAGTAACTCCTGCTCAATTTTTAAATTACTTTGAAAATTTAGTTGTAGGTTTGCTTATGAATTAGTATTCGCCCACAAAAACAGATAAGCTGTTTGAAGAGGGGGAAGACTTCAAGTCAAGACAATCCAGAGAAGGTATATTTTCACGGCTCTGTAGGCTTCTCCGTCTGCCTAAGCAACAGTCGGCACCGTACACGAGACGCGATGGTGTGTCTCGACTTTCGAGTGTGTTTTCAAGTGAGGACGATTATCTGCGGGATTAGCGCTGGACACCGGCGTTTCTTTGTGCATCTAAGCTCAAGGAGACAAGCACTTTGCACATTTGAAGAAAGGCCTTGTCCCGCTTCTCCCCAGCCTAGGAACTCTCTCCAACTGCTGGAGGTGGTACCATTACGCACTGCATCCTCAGTCATAGGAGGCAACAAAATGCAGCACCTGGTCTGGAGCTCATAGGGTGCTCCTGTGATTTGTGCTGTACTTGAAAAATCGCATGCTAAAGGACAACGTAAAGGTGACATTTTAGCATTGCCTCTCCTTCCAAAACTTGGTCTTCGAAGATTCGAAGATAGCTGAGAAACCTTGGTGATTTCCCTAACGCTTTTACATAAAAAAATAATAAACGAGCAAATACTGTCTGCAAATTCAAGCTCAGGTGGTGCGAAACATCAAAGTAAAAATTATACATCCGCAGTACATCACTGACAAAAAAACAAAACAAAACAAACAAACAAACAAAAAAGTACGAAACAATAAGGCACGCGGAAGCAGAGACAGTTGTAGAAGTGTTTTGGTGAAAACGCAAGATAGAAAATAGCTTTATATTTGGCTAGCGGGATCTTGGTAACAGGTCAGAACCTATGTACTTTACTTTATTGTTACAATAAAAATATAAAAAAAAATAATTTCAAGAATTCACTACTTTCTTACGGTAGTTAGCAGTTCACTCAATGGCTTTCAATTTGAGTAATTTCTGCTCTACTCAAATTGCTTTTGAGGCGGACACTCGGTAACTTAGCGTAATTACTTTTATAATAGTAAATTGTACATGTTTGTCAAATAAAAACAGGCTTTTTTTTCTTTTTCCACGCCGCGTTGTCACGAGGACACAGGTGAGCTTTGACGCTTGGGGCCCCTGCTTATCATTTAAAGACCGACGACCAGTTCGTGCTTTCCACTTTTCCCTCGCTTCTACATTGTCCGCCGTTGCGTGCGAGTCTGGTCGTCGGCTTTTAACTGGCAAGTTGCAGGAAACGACAGTAATACATGGCTTGGACAAACATATCCGAGATTCGACTGTGAAGTGTTCAAATTTCGGACTTTGAAAGTTCGAATTATCTGTGTTCGGATATAAACCTTTTGAATTCATCGGAGGTTCGCGCCAGGTTCTGGTTTGCGCAGTCCGTGCATCATTGCCGATGGGGGGGGGGGGGGGGGGGGGGGGTTACAAAGGCCCTTTTCCTCCCCCTCCCCTTTCCATACCTCCGCCACTGGCCTTAACTGGCTTCAGGCATTTCGAAAACGATTTTTAAAGGGTTAGCAGAGTCGCAGTTGTTATAGCACGAGGAAGGGCAAAAATGGCTTATATCGATATTCTTTGGTAACAAAAGGGTTCGCAATGTCATACACTTAGATATCATTGATAGTATGAAGCAACGAACCGTCTTGGCAGGGGGTATACGGCGTTGCTAGGGGAACATCTGGCCCCCCTTCCGAAATGTATTGCATCCTATAATCGTTTAGAGCGTTTATCACAGAGGCGAAAATTGCCCAGTCATTGGACTGTGAAAGCATGCGTGGCGTCCGGTATTCCGCAGAAGAGAGCTACTGCGCAAGCTCAGAACGCCTTCCACAGGCTAGTAGACAAGGACGGCCCCTTACAAAAACGGGTCTCAACATTCTTTTTAATTTTTTTTAGACTTCTTATTGACTTTCCGCAATCCTACTGAATTCCTTTATAAACGCACTTTGTTTTGACTATCGTCAAAAAACTTTCAAAAGAAAAAATATTGAATTTTTTTTAGACTTATAAAAAAATTAAAAAGAACTTGTGAAGACGTTTTTCTGTAGTTTATTTTCTAAAAAAGGTCAAAAGGAAAAACAATAGATTTTGTTTTGTAGACTTATTTCTAAAAAAATTAAAAATAACTTGTAAAGACGTTTTTCTGTAGGTTATTTTCTAAAAAAAAATTCAAAAGGAAAAACAAGAGATTTTGTTTTGTAGACTTATTTATAAAAAAATTAAAAAGAAGTTGTAACGACGTTTTTTGTAGGTTATTTTCTAAAAAATAAAAAGAAAACTTATTGACATTATTTCTTTATAATATTTTATAAAAAGAGACTTTTTTATTATTTTATTTGGTCTGCGGTCGCGTGCGGGGTCCGATATGACGGATGTTTTTTTTTTACTTTTTATTGAAATGTGTTGACTTCTTGTTCACTCTGATTACTTTCTTTTGACTGACTTCCTGTTGGCATGGTCAACAGAAAGTTTGCTGATTTTGTGTTGAAACTTTTTTTATAATTTTCTTCTGCCTGAGTCAAAAGAAAAGCTATTGACTCTCTATTAACTCTACGTTGGATCTTTTTCTGTTGACCTCCTGTTGAAAGTGTTATCAGAAATACTGCAGACGTTCTATTTGCTTCGTGTTTAAATTATTCAGTTGACTTTCTGTAGCCAGTGTCAAAAAAAAGCTACAGACTTTCTGTTGACTCTTTTATTGAACATAATACATCTTGACTAAATGTCAAAAGTCACTAAGTTTCTCAATAGTCTCTGACAAGTTGAGAACCGCCACCATGCCCGTTATATATATATATATATATATATATATATATATATATGAATATATATATATTTGTTGTAGCATTCTCCGAGGATGCTACAAAGGAGATGCAGTGTCCTTCTGCGTTGTTTGCAGCGAAATAGCTTTTCTAAAAACAAAAAGAAAAAGGCACCGATGCGGGCTGCAAATAAATCTCTCACTCTACGAAATTACCACAGGTTACACGTATGACATCACAGGACTACACACACGCCTTTAGAAATAAGATACACCAATCTGCTGCCATTCCGAAACGTCTTCGTTTTGTCACGTGTTTTAACGTAGAATTCAGGGGTCGGGAAAACTTATTGCTGCGTTCGGGTGGACTTTGAACCGACGACAACGCGCCTGCACGAAGCAAATAGCTTGCCGCATTTATCAAAGGCAGCGTGAAATCGGCAAAGCTTTGGTTATCGGCCGGAAACCTTGCGCATGAACAGTGACAGTTCCGAGCCAGTGCCGTCCAGGAGTAATTGTACCGCGCCTCGGCCATTACCTGCATGCCGCCATGATACGCCACCAAACTGGACGCTTTCTACTTCTTACGTTTTACCAGAGACGCCGACGTGCAGTCAAGCTACTGGACACTATAGAACTGATATTAATGTCTTAATGATCCGCCATTAGAACTAATGGGTTGCTCTAAATCAAACCGCACGACCCCTGGTGTCTGGAGAGGCTGTTGAGTCTGTAATCAAGCAGAGCTGCGTACAATACTGCCAGGCTTTGCCGACTGGCCTTCAGACGTCGTGAGGCGGGGGGCTTTGCAAGAATGACTGAGGAAGCATGCAGGTCTAATGATAGTTTGCGCAAGCATTGAGGGATGGGTGTTGGGCATATCGACGACCTGATTGGTTCGCTGGTTTTTTGAAAGGCGGATCTCGATTTTGTTTCTTGTAAACGATGAATTAATGAATTTGTTGTTGGAGACGTCGGTTGAATGACAATCTTTGTCAATCAAATCACGTAACTGTATTAAATTAAGGGGATAGGGGTCAAAAGTGAGAGGCACAAAAATGTTTAAACGATAACATTTTTACCTACACATAAAACAGGAAGGGGTAGGGTGATTTTTCTTTTGTAATGGTGTGTTTATACGCTTCTTCCGATAGTTCATATTTGTCGCTCATAAAAGGGTAGCTGCGTTCTCGCTTCAATGAATTGCAGCCCGAAAAGCTTTGACGTTATACAAACGAATTGAAGAACAATGCGAGAAAGAAGAAAACAAATGTACAATGACGAAATTCGTTTATCTTATGTTCAATGCATTGGACGTGCCTCTGCGCTTTCCCCATTGCTACGCCTACCACTGCGTGACTCGTAGTATGAAATCGAAGGATGAAAGCAACAACAGTATCGATGGCGCACTAAATGTATTTTTGATCACCCCTCAAAGCAGAAGGCAATACTTTTTTCTTTAATCACAACAATTTCCATTGAAAGTGACCTACATGATATATAACGTAAACCAAAGCAACAACATAAAGTTCTAGATATTTATAATGACGACAAATTGTTTGAAAGGTGGGATTACACTGGGCGGATAAAATTCATATAAAGGTGCTTTCTCCGTGATCTTCCGTGAATGAATAAGAGCCAGCGTTACGAGGGCCTAAACAAAACGAAGCAACGGGGAATTAATTTGAATTGCTTTGGCTTTTATTTTTATTTTAAGGCAGTTATCTTTACATAACAGAGCGAGCACCGGAGAAGTTGTACCACACGCCTACCAAGCCTACGATCGATATAGTACAAGATCTACATAGTAAAATATCATAAATGGTAGAGTTGATTCACCAGCGTTACTATAAGTGCACGTCCATTGACGCGTTCCCCCGTAGGTCTAGTAAACTTTACTGTTTGCTTTATTCTTCCAATTTATATCAGTCAGCACCCATGATACGGTTTCAATTGACTTATAATAGTTTGCAAGAAATTTGTGGGAATGTTAGAGTACATATTTTTTGACGAAGAGCGTAATTTTGGTATGTTGCTACCATTGCTTTGTCCTAACTTTTCATTTCGTTGATCGTGTCCGAACCATTACATATCTGACCAGGGGTTTCCCCAGGAATGGAAAGTAGGGGGGGGCGGGGGGGGGGGGCATTGAGAATAGAGGAGTCGTTGCGAATTAAGAAGGCGCCTTCAGAAAACCAAGAGGCGGGGTGTACACGTCCCCTAGAGCGTGTAGAGGGAAATCACTGCATCTGACATTGATAAGTGTACCACTATACCGCGGCGTCAAGCTGCTTGTGGGTCACTCAAAAATAATAAAATAACGATAAAAGTTAGGACGCTCCAAAGTTAGTATAGATGTACAAAGCCACGCGAGGGACGCTAATGGATGATGGAAACAAAACTAGTGAGTAGACCTCGAGGCATCTAGCATCGATGTCTATTCACTATCCTTTCAATCAAAGCCGATCAGAGCTCAGCGTCGTTCTGACATCACCGCAACTCTTGCGGAAGAAGCAGACGACTTGCTCTCCGCATAGCTTTGCGTCTACCCACTAATCCTTCCAACTAAAGCCCGGTGTTCTGACGTCCCCGCGCGCTCTCGTTTCCTCCTCTCCCTCTACCCGTGTATGATGGAGGCGTCAGCCGATTAAATTGCGGCTTTAGCCGACGAATCGAAAAGTAAGACACTGACTGAACACTAAAAGACGCGCCGTACGTTTCTTCGGCCGTCAGTGGCTTTAGTAAGACACCTTCTGCGAAGCGACAAGATGAAAGGAAAGCATAACAAATGACGAAGACGGGACAAGAGAGCTTCACACGTGGCAGCGCTTTTCCATTTTCAGAGCCCCTGACAAGAGCACGCAGGGCGAGACTTACTGTGTTTACGTGTTTTACTGGGCGGTGTCGGCTGAAGGAGCAACCTCATTGACCGTGGACCGATAATAAGATGCTCGAGGACTTGCCACTCGTTTCTATTCACTGCCAATATCTATATAGAGTGTTGGTACAGTACGTGTCTTCTGCTTGTCTGCAGTAACGAAAGCAGAAGTTTCTTTGCCTCGTGTCGCTACACCAATTGACAAAAACAAAATGCGACAGTTGATTTCGATAAGCAGGTGCCATGTACCCCGAATGGCTCAAAACACTGCCTTCTTACGAGATTGCTGTTTTTGACTTTTGTAACGGGAATTCGTTGTTGGAGTTGCCATTCGCTAGACTGTGTTTCCACAAGATGTCTATCGCTCAAACAAGGCGAACCGGATAGATTATCTAGCTCTGTACCAGGCTCCAAAACAAAAATGGCAACATCAAAACGATGAATAACTCCGACAATTATACGGGCCACGAAAAGAGGCAAGGCCCTATCTATAAGGCCCCGCAACATACCCGCTCATGGCAGCAGCATTTTGTCTCGCGCCGGCAACAACTACAGCGGTGGTGAGACCATCCGCCCTTGCAGACGATTCTTCCCAAGTCCAACCGGACCATAACTCACGTCATGTATACCTTGCGTACACCTTCTTCGGAGAGGGCAAAGACATAATTACAGGACCACTAAACACGGCGGCGCAAAGGGACGGCCACCAGTTAAAGATGGGACTGCAACAGCAGTGCCATATGTGCGTGGGGTTTGGCCGCCGCCTCCGCCACCGCGGCAGCTCCGCTATACGACGCAGCCGCATTACGATTGCCATAAACGCAGTCCGTTTTTCGTTTCGGTGTCGTTTAGCGGCGGTTAGGCCTAACGCCGAGTTGCGCGCACACGGGCTGGTGCTTAAGCGGCGCCGATCGCTTTTGGTGCGCCGTTGGGATTGGCGGTAATTGCATCCGGGGAAGACAGCAGAGAGGACGACCGGAAACTCGGTTCGAGTTGAGAGGGCTTAGGCCTAACTTTGCCGGGAAAAGGAGTGTGCGAAACGCCTCCGCTCGAAGCCTCGGTGTAAGGGCGATACCCGACGCCTTGCAGCTTGAACAGGAGGTTTCTTTTCGAAGTGCCACGAAGCGCGAGACAGTTAATGCTGGTTAGAAAATGCTGAACCTCTCGGCGAAATGCGAGAGGTCAATAATTGGTTGCTTTCAATGCTTAGGTTGCGATAGTTTCACATGCCGCCATCATAAAAACGACGTTGGTGCCTTTCACTTTCAATAAAATTGAGACCTTGAGTGTCTCACGAATGAGTATCAGCCATCTTCACGTATAACCACTGGTAGCTTAAGGAACGCGTGACTTAATTATTATGTTCACGCTCTTGCTTCGCGTCTTCTTCGGCGTTCTTGTATAAGCGAACGCCACAACATCTTAATTCTCGCCCTGTGATTCGCCACCTTTCGGTGGCTATGAAACAAACCATGGCAACCCAAAGAAACATCGAAGCATGATCAAATCCATTTAATGCTATAGCTATTGGAGGTTGCCCCTTGGTGAGCACGCTTGACAGGAGGCCTACAAGTTGCGTGTTTTGTGTCAGCGAGAACAAACCGCTGTCATAATATACGCACTTTTTGCAGCGTAAGCTGTTTCGGGAGACGGTTCATAGAGTACAAACAAGGTTTCGTTTCCGCTTTAACGGCTTCACCGAGGCGTCTCGCTTACAACACCCAGGGGTTCATCCAGGATTGTCAATCTGGGGGTTCGTGGGGGTGTGTTAGAGAGGTGTTGGAGGGGGGGGGGGGGGGGTGTATATATCACTGGCAGCACCATGCCGTGCATCATTGATGTCGTAAAATTCAAATCATCGGAAGGCCAGCTCCTTTTGAGCCTCTGAGGGTGCAACGCCACGTGGTCACCGATCTGTCTTTACGAAATCGGCGGTACGAAATCAGAGAGGTGTTTCACACGCAGTGTCGGTACGGGGATCAAAAACAACTCATGTGGGACTGCCCCGATGTGGCTACAATTTTCCTTCGACAGAACCTCAGCAGCCCACACTATACTCGTATGCATCTCAAGGACCATAATAAAAGAAAAAAAGACAGGCTCCTCGCAAAACGTTATTAATTATACCCTTCATTCGTTGAATTAAGACATATATGCATCTTAGATTAGCTTTACGTAATTTTATCGAGGCGTACACGTCTCAAACGCCCAAAAGCACATTTTCTTCTTGCAACAGCCAAATGTTGTAAGAACTATACTTGGCACCACGCACGAATAATGCGCAAAACTTCCTTTTTTCTGTGACAGCGGTATAGAAGTTGCTGATGTCGAGTCGCTTACTTATTAAGGCGAAAGCCTTATATGTCTCATCGTTCAGTCGACCGTCAAAGTCCTTGAGTGAAAACAGATCAACGACATGAAAACGACGAAAACACGCCAAAAGTGCGTCGAAAGTACGTCTTCAGAGAGCGCGCAATCTTCGGAGGTTCGCTATCACCTGGACCACAGCCGACGCCACGATGCGAGTGAGCCAATGAAACGGCGCCAAAAGTGCGTCGTCAGAGAGCGCGCGCTGCCTTCGGAGGCTCGCTATCAGGTTTACATCGGCGCTGGGGCTTTCGCCTTCGAGTCGTCTTAAAGGGGCACTGACACCCCAAGGGTCGTATTTATTTTTATTGTCTAAAACGATGCAAGTTGCAGTCACAGACACGCAAAAAAAACCGCATCGCGAAAAAAAATTTTCCCGCGCGCGCGCGCGCCTTTTTATTTTTGGCGTTTGATTTTCCCGCCTCTCGCCTCCTCGCTTTTTTTGATCGGTGACGTCAAAAATCAGGAAATTTAGAAGCTTTGTAGGCGACATCTCTATAACATTTAATAACGGCAATCGTAAAACATGTTTTTTAACGCAATTGCGAACGCACTACGGCCCTTCTTTTTGAAATACCAAAAATCGGGAGTTCGTTGTGGTGCCGTCTCCTGGATTTGTATCCTCCAACGGAAAACAGGCGACACCGCTCAAAACCGGTCCACCGTAACGCCGCCGCTCACTCCTTTCCTCCTCGCTTTGGGTCGCCATGGCAACAGCAGGGAGTGGTGAAAGAAAGTCGACTCTCAGGTCTCCGCGATTTTTGACGTCAAGGCACCGGCGCCGATCGCGCGGGAACTTCGAATTCGGCATTTGGAAATTGTTTTTTTACTTCACAAATACTGAATTCCCAAATTTCAAATTTTGAGGGTAATGTCCCGGCATCGTTTTCAATCGTTTCGGATAATAAAAAAAAAAAAATATGATTTTGATGTGTCAGTGCCCCTTTAAGGATAGCATAAGAGACCCTATGACTTTTTTTCTAACGAACCCTTTGCTCAGACTCAGGATTGATGGACGGTTTTGAAACTTTCTTTGGGAGGTGGATCTACGCAATCGTCTGTGAATCCCATAGTCGCACGTCGGCTTCTCGTTTCACCGTTTCTATTTAGATTTTTGTTTTTTTGCCGTCTCTCCCTCTATTTTCTTCCTCTCGCGCACTTTGGTGCTTTTTTTCTGGCACTTCGCACAAACGGATTGGCAGCATGTACAGCTACAGTCGGTTACAGCAGGAAGTCGGCAGAGAAGGCTCTTTTCTCGAATTCCCAGAGAGAAATGCCGCCACTACTCGACTCAGTATGAAAGCACCATATTGCTGACTCACGGAAAGGAAGTAGCACATGTCACTACACTTTGTGTTTTCTGCGACTGGCCAACCAGAAGCACGAAGTTCCGCCTGCGCATTGGGCGTTACGCCGAGAGTTGTTTTTCGAGGGCGGAGCCTCTCCAGCTGTTCCTGCGTTGGAACGAAGAGTTCCGGCGCCACGCCGCTGAGGTGTCGTTGCTGTCGGCGCAAGGGCACACGCTTCACCTCCCGTGAATCTGTCTTCTGCGCGCGCAGTGGACACACCCGGTATGGGCAAAGGCCGACTTGTTTGTGAACATGGGCAGGAGATCGAACTATAGGGGGCGCTCTGACCCGTTTGTTTTCCACACGCTCGGTGTTTACTCAACACAAGGCTTGTGCACATGCCGACAGGCCTTATGGGCATGTTCATGTCATCCTCTACAATAGAGCGCGGGCACAGTTTAATATAAAAATACTAACAATCGACGAGGCGACGTTAAGTGCCGGATCTATCCTCAGAGAATGCGAGCTTGACCCACTCGGGCTTTTGTGCTGAGCTGGGCACCGTGCATGCTGCACTGTTCATGCAAGCCGGAGTGGTAACAAAAGAGCCCCTCCTCCCCCTCACGGGACAACACGAACTCCAGCCAGACGCTGACGCCGAGTTCGGTTATGTCGACCGAGCGCAGAGTCATTGTATTTGTTGTCCCCATCCGCGTAGTTCTAAAGTTAACCGCTTGGGGCGTCACGGTCTGTCTTCCTCCCCAATACGCCTCGCAAGTGGGCTCATTTTCGTCTTCTGCGCATGAGAAAGGAAGTAGCGGTGACGTCAGAACGCCGAGTCCTGATTGGCTGATCGCGACCCCCTTTTGAGCGTCGTCTGCTCCTTTGCAACGTCGTCTGCTCGCAACATCGTCTGCGTCTGTCTTACCTTTCCTGCGACTTTCGGAGCGAACTCAGACGAAATAACTCGAGCGGTACGTTGTTTTCGTTTAACAACTAGCAGACGCGCATCAAGGAGGGAAGTCAAAGGACTCACTGGCGAGGTGTCCCGGGGCGCCGAGGTTTGTTTGCTTAGAACCGAGAGTGAGCGTGTTAGTGTCCGCAAGTTCCCTCCCAAATACTTTTTACCTCCATTCGTGTGCGGCGAGGCCCCTCACTCTTTAACGGCGCCGGCTGGTTGGCGCAGTTAACGTCGTCTGCTTTACGTCTGCTAGTCAAAGCGATGGCTGCTTTACCTTTCCTGCGTCTGTCGGAGATTCGCCGCTTTTTCACCGGCAAGAGTCACCGTTGCCTCGGGAAACAAGGAGATAACAAGAGGAAGAAATTGACCTCTTAATCTAAAATTGAGGTCAGCGATCAAAGTATAACACGGGAAGGGTTCAGAAGGGTCGCGCGGGCATATTCCATTCAGCACGTCAGCCGGTCGTGGGCAGACGGTCGCCGAGTCGCGGAGTGCCTGCTAGGCCTCACTGCCCAGCTCGTTCGGTCGCGTTCGGTGGAATCGTCGCCGTTGGAGCTTTTCCCCGGTGCCTGTGGATCCAGCGTTCTTGTTCGTCGTGCTCTGTTTCAAGTAATTTTTACTTTCTTTTTGCTGCTTGAAGTCAGGACGCGTGAGAAGCTCACGTAGAAAAATGAACGTCCGTGGGTCGTCGCGCCCGCGACGCTGTCGGCCATGCTGAGTTGATCGTAAGAAGTGCGTAAGACAGCTTCGGAGCTGTCGTAGGATTTCGCCGTAACCTGCGCAAAACCTACGAAAGTTTCGTTTCGCGTATACGAATTTGTTCTTAAGTTTTGTCTTACGCACATTTTTGGCGTGAGATCGTTTCGTGAATCTGGCCTCTGCACTTCCGAAAGTCGCAGGAAACGTAAGACAGACGCAGACGACGTTGCGAGCAGACGACGTTGCAAAGAAGCAGACGACGCTCAGATATGGGGGCGCGATCAGCCAATCAGGGCTCGGCGTTCTGACGTCACCGCTACCCCCTGCGCGAGGAGCAGACGAACTTGCCCTCCGCATAGGTCGAGCCCCCCCCTGCGTATCCGCGGATATCCGCGGTCAACTGGCGGATGCGGATTCAAATGATTCAGGTTGGCGGATTGCAGACGGGATGCGAATGCCAGGGGCTGCTTATGCGGATCGGATACGGATATCCGCGGGTACGGGTACGCAGAGCGTAGAGGGAATAGCTGAGTGATACTATGAAGTGCTTCATCGAATGTTTTGCGTGAGCAAATGACTGTCTTAGAGAAAAAGAGCGGAGCGGCGAAAATATTTATCTTTACGCCTAGAAAGACCCGGTTCTCACCAAAGATAGATTAGAGCGTTCTATCTCGTCATACATCCTGCACATAGACAAAAGTTAAAAAAACGTTGCAGGAGCATCAATCGTCCCGGGAAAGCGTCGTCTCGTTTGACAGGAAAAGAAAGAGAAACGTTCTTTGGGCAAAGAAATCCCAAATTGTACAAACCACATGAAAGTACAAGTCTCCTTGCAAGTAAAAAGTAACGTGTGCGCGTTTTCTTTTCTTTTTTTTTTTCTCTTGACAGTTGGCGTGTTGTTACGTATATGTGGTTCGGAGCACGCGGTTGCGGGGTTTGTGTTTAAAACTAAAACCAATAGGAAGTGCTACCATTATTGATTATTGTGATAATTTTCAGGTAGTGCAATCGCGTCTCCTCTCCCAATTCGTTCTTTTTTTTTTACCCAAATAAAATCACGCGAAGTGATCCGTGAATAATCGCTTATAATATACATACGATAAGACAGAAATAATGCAATAAAATTACCTTCACCCTATTTGGACTCAAATAATTTTGTGTACAAAGATAAGCATGCGGCTTATGAGACACCATACAGCCTTTTTTTTTTTTTTCATTCATGCTTGATGTCGCGTAAGATGAATGTGCCGATTGCGGGTCGGATGCAGTTACGAATTTTGCGAATACGGTTCGAGTGTTTTAGGGAACCGTTTTCGCTCATCCGATACGGTACGATACGTGCCCGATAAGCGCGAGTTTTATACGGTAGCGCATGGGCGCAGCTCGTACCGGACGGCCCACCGTAACGTACCGGATGTGCAAACACGGTTCCCTAAAACTCTCTATTAGTTTAAGGACATTGCGGACGCCGTTCGGTTGCGCGTATAAAGTCTGCGGATGATGAAACTGTTATCCCTGCAGGGCTCTATCTGTAGGCTAACCCGGTCCCTGCTTCCTGACAACAAGCACCGCTATCATACGCCGTTGACTCGAGTTCATTCAGCGAGGGTACGAGTGCCAGTCGACCGCTGATACGGCACTCGTACCCGATCCGCGTCCCGCTCTGGCCTTCTTCGTGTGATTCCTAAGATTTAGCATTACGGCCTCGTGACCTGAAGGGCGCTGTTTTTAAATCGCCTCTTCGTTACGTTTTGTTACATCACTCGGAAAGAAATCACGAAGAGTTAAAAGGACGGGAATTTCCACCGCCTCCTCTTGGACAGCGAGTACGTACTGCATTGTGTCAGAACGGCTACAAACTTGCCGCAGAATTCTTGCTTGAGATATTGTTCGCATAATTTAAATGATTCGATCGCCATCCCAGTCCGTTGGATCTGGATGAGCGTCGCTACTGCACGATGCACGCTAAACATCAAAGGCTAGCTATAGTACCGTACTGGCTCAATTTCTCATCTACAACAGCTCATCAACTTCCTGTCGTCTAAAACAAACGCAAAGCACAACCTTTATTCATCGAGATCTGAATTCAAAGTTGGAGACATTATGGGCTGTCCCTAGTTTGTGCGCCGAAGGACAACCACCAGATTGTTGCGACGAAACGCCTTGAGCATGGTCTCCACTTGGGCGTAACTTGGCGCGAGGCGAAAGTACGTTGCCCGGAGCAACGCACGTGACAGATCTTGGTAGGAGTGATAACCACTACAAGTTATCACGTGTCTCGTTTCCAAGCTCTGATTGGCTCGTCCGGGCAGCAGCGTTCGGTTGCGGCCGGGTTATACTGAAACGAAGTAGTATTTATTTTTTTGAAAATTGACTTTCGAGTGTACACTTTTCGTTGCAACCCCAACAGCGCTCTGGCGTTGCGTAAGGGATCAGCGCAGTAAAAACGTCACATGCATCTCACTCAAGATTACGTTAATTTTTTTTAAAACTTAATTTCCATGATTATGATTTTGTTTGAGTCGGGCATTGAAACATCAAAAAGCAACCCACGCGCTAATTTCAAGACAGTACGTATACTTTTTCTTTTTTTTGCTCGCATTACGAAATCTTGCAAGTTCGCGCAATTGCACTACGAAACCGAAATAGCGTCACTGTTTCTTTCATTATTTTATTCGTTACTGCTTCGAGGAAAAAGTATGAAACCGGAGTTGGCGTCGAAAATAGAAAGAGGAACACATGGGCAGCCTAAATGGGTTACGAGCCCCTACGTCGAAATAAATAAATTCTACGAGGTTTCAACTGGGAGGTTGGGGGCGGAAGTCTCCAGCATATTCTCAGGCCTTTCATACTTGAAACGCGAAACCTCGGGTTTCTCTCCAGTATATTTTTTTGTGCTCATTGCTCTTTAAGTGAGGCTGCGGTAGCGCCACCCACATTACAGAAGCGCAGTCATCGCGTAGCCCTATATACCCCTCAGGCCTCGGTGTAATTTCTTAGCAAACTGCGAGTTAAACCTCTTACTTCGAACCGGTAAACGAGGCGGTGGCCTAAAAAATGTCTACGAAAAAACGAAAAACAAGAATATTCACTTTCACTCTGACTGCTAGCATTTTGTTTTCTTTTTTTCTGCCACTTTTTGACCATGCGGGCTAGTTTTTCAACAGTTAAGCAACACCACTTTCCCGGTGGGTTACCGTATAAGCAGGTCGTTTGCTAGAAAGCAAAACAAAAACGAACCTGTATACAGGCACCGCACACCTGTGCACGTAGCCTAAGCGTTGGGGAGACCCGCATGAAGTCCCGCGTGCGCATAAACGTGCACGTTTTGTAGATTGTTGATTCGCTATATCGTGTTCAGCTTTTCCCCGAGCAAAGCGAAACAAGTTGAATACTTGCGACTGAAGCATCCCACGCTCATGCTTTTCAAGCACCACTGGTGGGGTTTGGGAAGGGACAAAGGGGGGGAGAAAGCGGTTGAGTCACTTTTATTAGATTGCGTGTGTGGTAAGTTGTTGTGGTAACGGTGTTACGAGTAACACAGTAAGTGAATGTTTTGTAAGAGTTAGTTTACGAGAAACATGACTGCGTTCCAATCATAAGTAATGTGTACAGCATCACATTACTCGTTACATTTCATTGTCAAAAAGCTCGACAAGTTTAACGGAATATCTAAATCGTCTATAGACCGTTTTATTAAAAGAGGGCGAGAAGTGAGAAAGAGCCGCAGCGCCCTTTTTTTGTTGCATGGGAGGAGGCAAACGGGAGAACGACCCGGATGGCGCTCATGAAACTATTTTATCGGACGCCGTCATTTTTGCAGGTCGATGGCAGACGAAAAAGATCAGCTTCCGCCCCAACCCAGTGTGGACGCAGAATCCGAAGAGGCGCTGCAAACGCCAGACTACGGCCGCCATTGTTGACCTCCTCTTGTCTCACCGAGGTGCCGAGCCACTGAAGCGGGGAAACCTTTCCACTAAATTTAGCGGGGAAATCTTTCCGCTAAATTTAGCGGGAAAAATAGAGTTTTTGGCGACGCACACGAAAAATGCACGGAACCCTAGCCATAAACAGCTTCGCTGTAAAACTGAGTTTGGTTATGGCGGCACCCATGCACAGCTGCTACACAGCGTCAGTAGACACTCACAGTCCCTCTTGTACACGTTATTCGAAAAAAGACACTCGATTACAATTATAATTACTCTCGGTTAATTGTATTCAATTAGGTCACTCGATTACTCGAGAAGAAAAGCAATTGGCCGTTACTCCGAAAAACTAACCGATAGTTCTCCGATTACTTCGTTTTCAGAACGGCAGACGTTTCTGGCGATTTCAAAACGGGTCTTTCGTACTGCACATTACTGGATTACGATCGCCGAATTTATAGACTATACTTATCTTTTTAGTCGACCAAATTTGGTAAACCAGATTCCTAGCTGTCGGAGATTCGGTTCGAGGATTCCCTGGTAGCAAACTTGAAAAAACCAAGGAAGTATTAAAACTACGAGTAGTTTTAATACTTCCGAAAGTACCCAGATTACTTCTGTGATTACTTCCTAATAAAAGCAATCGAACGCTTACAAAATTACTTCAAGAAGTAATTGATTTTACAAGTAGAGACGCGAAGCTTATTGCGTTTGCGCTTTTAGCTTAGTTAAACCTTCGGCATTCTTGTCAGCTAACGTCCCAGTATCGTTAGAGGCGGAGCAATAAGAGGACGCTGGGGATTTGCCACGTAAACGTAGCGACGATGACGGTGTTGAAACACTCGTGAAACACTTGCGATCGACATTAACGTTAAGACGACACCCGGCTCGTCCAGTTATTTTTCGGAGTAACTGCGCTATGTGCACCTTAATTCGCCGGCGTGATTATTACGTAATTACTCCTATAAATTATTTATTCGCCTTAATTCACGAGCGAAAAGTAAGCTTCTACTATGTTCGACTTCAGCCTAAACTTGAATTTTAAAAATATTTATTGCATGTTTTTGTTTTGGTCTACAGTTATTTGCTTTTATTTTCTGCATAAAATGTAACACCCCTAATATGGCCATCTCCGTCGCAACATGAACGGAGCCGAGACTTTCGCGTCAATGCGGGTGCTTGTTATTTACTTCGAGCTTTTATTGACGCGTCAAACTTGTGAACTCACACGTTTTTGTCTGCTCAATGATTTGCGTGTCCCCTTATCATAATTATTTCTAAAAAAAGCCGTGCGCGTATTTTTAAACACAAAACAGGCAGTTTCGTATACTTGTAGAGCGCGTTCAGTCACATCTTGGTCGTCTTGAACATTATCTTCTGTTTGAGCCTAAGCCAGCATTTCGCCAAGTCTTCAGAGACGTATTCACACGTTTAACCTCTAACCTTAGAATGGGAAATTAGCGCAAGTATCCGCGTACAACATATTACACTGTGGCACTTGTTGACATTTCTCAGTTTAACATCAAAATAACAAGAAGTTGCGCAAAAATAACGTCTATTGTGAAGGATAGCGGCGTTACTTCTATTTCACGAAAACCCTGGGCGAATTCGCTGGGCTGAAATGGAATTAAGGTGTTTCCTTATTCTTTGGCGTACCACGCTATTCAGGGATACCACCCTTACTGCGTATTAAGGACGCCATTCCCTAATCCGTATTGTTTCACCAATTTAATTTGCATTTATTTTCAATAGCTAACCACGTTTCTTTTTTACCTTGTGAGATTGAGGATATTGTTAGACCGCAATCACAATGCTGTTACTATGATTGCTCCTTTCATTCGATTGATTGCACTTCGTGACAAGAAACACATTTCTTTGCTTCACTCGAATGCGCGAAGTTAAAGAAATAAACAAGAAACGTATGGAAACATTGCTAGAAGTGAGGCGCCAAAACAACGAGGACACAAGGAGAGAAGCAGACAGGCCGAGGCGCACTTTCAACTGAACTTTATTTTAGAAAAACACAGAAACACAAGCTATGCCCAATGTATATGTGCGCATGGGTAAGAAAAAAGATAGAACGAAGCCTAGCGCGTTATTCCTACGTGACACGTTCATTTTGAAGGAACGTATACTCCCTATCAGAGAGAGATAAAGATGGGGCGCTGACACAGACATCGGTGCCACGAGATCTTATGGTGAAGGCCTCCAAGATTTCGCGAGCGATTTTTGTTGCGCCGCTTCCAACAATTCTTGTTTCGTCAAACTTTGGGTCACACTCGCATCGATCACAGTGTACTGCCAAGTGGCCAGACGGGGATTGCCTAGTTGACGCAGAGTGCTCCCTGATTCTATCATTAATGCACCTCCCCGTCTGGCCAACATACACTCTCCCGCACGATAGGGGTATCTCATAGACGACTTCAGTGACGCAATCGCGGTACTGCGTCACGTGTCTCTTTTTGCAATCCCTTTCTGTCGCAGTGGCTTCACCTGAGCTCCTATTTATCCTATTGCACAATGCAGAAAGTTTATTTGGCGCAGAAAAGACAACTGGAATGCCAAACCTATTGGCTACCTTCTTCAGGTTGTGGGATAGTCTATGTATGTAGGGTAAGACCGCAGGTCTGGCCGCCCTCCTTATGTTACCCTCACAATCCTCCGTGCTGTGCTTTTTTTATCTTTTTTAACAAGCTCTCCGACACATCGCGAAGCACATTGGGAGGGAAACCTGCCGCCTCCAATCTGCTGAGCTGCGCGTGAAAGCTGGCGCTCATTCTATGCTTGCACGATTTTTTCAGCGAGGCCGCCAAGCAGGTGGAAGCTATCCCTCTCTTCACAAGCTTGGAGTGAGCAGAATCGTACGGCAGCATCCCTTTATTTGAACGAGGCTCGTACGCCCAGCACACATGATCTTCGCCGAATGACAACCCCAAGTCCAAAAATTGCAATTGACCTGAGCATGCAGTTTCATGTGTGAAGCTCAAGCCGAAGGCACAGCTCGTGAACAGCTTCAGCATCCCAGAAATCACCTCATCACTCAACACCACCGGTTCAGATGTCAGCACCAAGAAATCATCTACATATCTAAAAAATCTTCACTTGTTCTTTATGCTCCAATTTATCTGCGATCGCCCTGTCGCAGAAGGCAAGAAACATGTCGCACGAGACCGGAGCCACTCTCGAGCCAATGCAGATTCCGCGTTTTTGAACAAATATTTCCCCTTAGAAAGAAACCATAGCGGAGCCCAGGTAATGTGTTAATAACTCCAGGAAGCCTTCTACAGTGAGGCCAGTCAAATTGCGGAAAGAAATCTCCCCGTTCTCTTCAATGCAAAGCTTAACAGCTGTCAGCAGGTGGTCACGCGGGACCGAGTAAAACAAATCTGCGACATCAATAGAGAACCCCTTAGTTCCCCGCAGGTCTCCCCCATCCAAAAACTTTATTATTTCCTCTGAGCTCCTAACCAGGAAAGGGTCACCCAGCTCTAGCTCCGAAAGGTGTTTGCAAAGGAAACTTTCTGCATTGTGCAATAGGATCAATAGGAGCTCAGGTGAAGCCACTGCGACAGAAAGGGATTGCAAAAAGAGACACGTGACGCAGTACCGCGATTGCGTCACTGAAGTCGTCTATGAGATACTCCTTTCATGCGGGAGAGTGTATGTTGGCCAGACGGGGAGGTGCATTAATGATAGAATCAGGGAGCACTCTGCGTCAACTAGGCAATCCCCGTCTGGCCACTTGGCAGTACACTGTGATCGATGCGAGTGTGACCCAAAGTTTGACGAAACAAGAATTGTTGGAAGCGGCGCAACAAAAATCGCTCGCGAAATCTTGGAGGCCTTCACCATAAGATCTCGTGGCACCGATGTCTGTGTCAGCGCCCCATCTTTATCTCTCTCTGATAGGGAGTATACGTTCCTTCAAAATGAACGTGTCACGTAGGAATAACGCGCTAGGCTTCGTTCTATCTTTGTTCTTACCCATGCGCACGTGTACATTGGGCATAGCTTGCGTTTCTGTGTTTTTCTAAAATAAAGTTCAGTTGAAAGTGCGCCTCGTCCTGTCTGCTTCTCTCCTTGTGTCCTCGTTGTTTTGGCGCCTCACTTCTAGCATGTACAACCAACTAGCCCAACTCGCCGTTCTAAAACATTGCTAAATCAGTCAGGCCATGATTTAGATTGTTTAGCTTTTACTGAAACTGCGATATTCTTCACATTGAGGGATACAAATGCAGATCTATATTTTGAGGTAGTATGAAAGGAGGAGGTGTAGCGTTGTATTTTAAAGAACACTTAAAAGTTAATGTTATTTCAGAATAAACCATGCATGATCAGTCGTCATTAAGAATCTATCATGAGAAATTGTGCAGGTACCACACTTGTCATGTTGAGTGGAATTAACAGCGCAGATACGACAAGGAAAGATTTCCGCTGTTAATTCCACATAATGATCAACGAACTAGCCCACCAGATGATCGTGATACCAGACTTGTCCTTGTGTATAGGTCTTCCGGTACAGTAACCATGTTTATTTTTTTAAATTGATTGAAAATATGCTGGAATGGTGTCCGCAAATCGGTTGACATGCTATTATCTGAGGGGAGTTTAATATAGATAGCTTGTTTGCAGATTCAATCAATCAAATGCTGCTTGATATTTTATATTCTTTTGGTCATGAGAACGCAACTAATGTCCCTGCCAGGGTAACTGATGTGTCTCAAACCTTGTTCGACTTGTGCTTTACTAATTATCAAATGAATTTTGGAAGCAGGTGTACTAATATGAGATCTTAGTGACCACTTACCAATTTTTTTTTAAATTTTATTCCACACAACGTAAATAACCTTCAACACATGCGGCCATTATGTATAGAAAAATTATGTTGTTTCAGAGTTTTACCCAGGAATCACTGAAACTAAGCTTTTTTTTTCTTTTTTTTAACTGGATGACCCCAATGCAACATGCGACCCTTTTTCAACAGTAATTGAAGAACTGTACGATCGAGCATTTCAAATAGTGGAATTTAGAACGAACAAAAATCAAGAAAGCCATGGATTGATGCAGCACCTTTTGAAATAATAAAACAACGCGATAAGCTCTACGCGCGTTATATATATATATATATATAGCAAAACATCCAAGCTATTTCGTTGAATTAAAAAAAAATTAAATACATGTATTAGACTGCGTTATCAAACGAGCATGGGATGCATAAAACGAAAACAAGATTCCAGATAATTACAATAACCCAAGGAAAGTGTGGAAATCCACAAATAACCTTATGTCTAAAAACAAAACAAAAGACTTCCTGAGCTTGTAATTGAAGGAATGTCTTGTACAGGGACTATACTTACTGAGTAACCGGGATACCGGTAAAGACAGTATAGATGCTCAGCCCATAAAATCAGTCGCCCACTTTATTAGGGGGTTACTCTCACATATATGTAACCTAGTTTTGAGTACCGGCATATTTTCATGCGAAAGCATTAACTGCCCCATGGAGTGAAACCGGCGTTGTCTGTGACTGTCTGTAGCAGCGAAACGGCAGTTAAATTTCCATTGGCCAAAAGCACAGCAACGCAGACTCTTCGTCAAGAAAGCCAACGGGGGCGCTCAAGGTCAAAGCGGACGCGCCTCAGAATTAAAACAAAGAAAACCACAGCCACGCAGATGCTTCGTCACGGTAGCCGGAAGGGCGCTTAAGGTCAAAGCGGACGCGCCTCAGAAATAAAACATAAAGAAAAGCACAGCAACGCAGATGCTTCGTCACGGTAGCCGGAAGGGCGCTTAAGGTCAAAGCGGACGCGCCTCAGAATTAAAACAAAGAAAACCACAGCCACGCAGATGCTTCGTCACGGTAGCCGGAAGGGCGCTTAAGGTCAAAGCGGACGCGCCTCAGAAATAAAACATAAAGAAAAGCACAGCAACGCAGATGCTTCGTCACGGTAGCCGGAAGGGCGCTCAAGGTCAAAGCGGACGCGCCTCAGAATTAAAACAAAGAAAACCACAGCCACGCAGATGCTTCGTCACGGTAGCCGGAAGGGCGCTTAAGGTCAAAGCGGACGCGCCTCAGAAATAAAACATAAAGAAAAGCACAGCAACGCAGATGCTTCGTCACGGTAGCCGGAAGGGCGCTCAAGGTCAAAGCGGACGCGCCTCAGAATTAAAACAAAGAAAACCACAGCCACGCAGATGCTTCGTCACGGTAGCCGGAAGGGCGCTTAAGGTCAAAGCGGACGCGCCTCAGAAATAAAACATAAAGAAAAGCACAGCAACGCAGATGCTTCGTCACGCAAGGCGTGGAACTGGCGGGATTCGTCGCGCCTGCGCACTGGGAAAACGTGATGTCACCACCGGAGTGCCATGTGAAAAAGGCAGACGTGGCGCGCTGCTTGTAGGAATGCACTGCGTGTAGGAACGCTTTCGCATTTCTACTCGTAAGCAGTCTGAGTGTCTTTAGCGTACACTATGTGTTTTTTTTTATAGATTAAAGATCGCAAGGGGTTGGGAAAACAAAGAAAAAAGTGTCGCTTAAATTCCCTCTTTCATTGAGCTTGGACGATTATGAGCACACATTAGGCAAACAGTGGGCCTATAAGCTCAGACATGTTAGGAAACGTCAGGCATGGCGAATCAGAGAGCATCTGATTATCCCTCTTCAACCAATCAGAGCTGTGACATGAGCGGATAGGAACACCGAAAAATTAATCAAGGCGGAAGATGCGTAAATTAAAAAAACCGCGGATTAAAAAAAAATATCAAAGAAAAAATAAAAAGAATCGAACATAACATTATAACTATAGTATTGGCTCGTCTGTTTAGTGCGCGGAATTAGCAGCTACGAAGTTGTGGTTCTCTCTTTTCAATTACTATAAGCTTGAAATAAGGCCGGGCAGATCCCCTGCGTCTGAGAGGTTTTTATTCCCTTATAACTTTGTGCCGCTCATTGTGAAAGCTTTTAGCCTCGGTATTCGTAGTTAAGGTGACGCTTCGTAAACTCGCTATAACGTCCTTACCGGGCGTTATAGAAGAGCGTGTATGGCTTAGAGTTGCGCCATAAAGAGGCTCGAAATACTTACACGTGGCATTAGAATAATCGGCTTTGACGAGGACGTTGGTCTTTATTTAAAAATACTCTCCCGTTTTTATTGCTATTAAGGAGGCGCATAACATGCACGTCACGAGGGATTTCGTAAACCACTGGCAAACTCTTCTACGTTCCTATTCATCGGAGGCCAAAAAGCCCGCCAAAGAAAAAACAAAAACTATTAATAAAAATATTGATTCTTACGCTATGTCCAGTATGCTAGACATCAAACTACTACACAAACGAATTGTGCTATTACTAAAGAAATGTAAAATATGACCCTAGAGAGTGTGATTAAGCAAAAATACATGGTTGAAAAATAAAATAGGAATGAAAAGAGCGAATGAACTAATGATTTTGGTTTTACAAATTGCGGAAGTGTATTGCTAAATAAAAATCGCTATTCTTTAAGCATCCGATTTTGCTTCTGCTAAAACAATGCATTTCTTCATTCGTTTTTTCCACGAACTATCCGCGAGTGGAATTCCTTTCCAGCTGACGTGGTCGAGAGCGTTTCTTTATCACAGTTTATATCACAAATTGAACAGAAAATTTTGTTTTGAACGTTGCTGTGTGCTTCCTTTGTCAATATTGTTTTTTTCCGTCTTGCGAGTCATTGCTGGCCAACGTGGTCGATGGGGTTCGTTGTCACGGTTTTTGTCGTGAACCTAGTAGATATGATTCTGTCAAAACCTTGTTGCACGTTTGCCTTGCTGTTCCTTCATATGTGTGATTCCGATCGTGTTCTAATTTTGAAATAACTGCATTTTCACGTTTATATCTTGCACGCTTGTGTTTCTTTTGGTGTGAATTGATGCTTGTATTTAGTCCTGCAGTGCTGTGGGGCACTGCCAACGCTGTTGATTTAATGTACCCGAGCATTGTATATTTGAATTTATGTTGGTAACACCCCCGCCGAAGCCTTGAAAAAGGCGAGCAGTATGAATAACTAAATAAATAAATAAATAAAAAGGTTATTTATCTAAAGGGTTTTAAAGGGCATTAACGAGGCCAAAATGCGAGCAAGAAATAAAATTATGATAGAATTTTTTTTAACTTTTATCTTTTTTTATTGGTATTTCGTTCTTAGTGCATAGAAAGGAGAAGCTTGATCTTAGTACGTAGAAAAAGAAGTTAAGCAATACAAATCAAGAGTTGTCATTCAGCGGCGAGCGACTGTGTTATTTTTAGGTGGCCTGTGTCCGTGAGTGTTTTTCTTTCGGCGAGCTGTAACGTTAAATAGCGTTCAATAAGGTCTAAGCCTAACATAGAAGCGAGAACTCAAGGACCAATAACATAGTTTTATTTCTCAACCCAGCCTCCCCGAACATCAACACACTTGACACATCGCTTTTTAAGTTATCTTATTCCTGAAGAGGAATAACGTTTGTCACGCCTTTAGAAATAGTGATCAACGACCCCCTTGAGGTCATCATCATCGAGAAATCGGTGTCCTCGAAGATTTTTCTTCAAATGTCGAAACAGGAAGAAACCGCTGGGGACAATTTGCAGAGAATAGGCTGGATGGTTGGCAACTTCGAACCCGCATTCCCGGGCAACGTTGGACGTGTGCGCCGGAGCATTGTCGTGGAGAAGCAAAACCCTCTCGCTCAATTTTTCCTGGGGTTTTTCTTTGGTGGCCTTACGCGACCGAACCAGCACTTGGGCGTATATGCGCCTGGTATCGAAGTTTCGGCCCGTAGGTAATCTATTAGCAGAACACCATCCTCATCCCAAAAAGATGTCGCCATGATGTTGCCCGATGAGGCTGTCTTCAATTTTACGTGCGGAGAAAACTTCTTGCGCTTCAAGGCCATGCTTTCTTGCTTGCTCTTGGGGTCCCAGTGGTAGATACAGGTTTCATCACCAACCACCGGTAAAAGCAGCTTTCATCAGCGTTCATTATTGCTAACATTTCACAACGTTCTCCTCGAAACTTCTTCCTTTCAGGTGTCAAAATTTTGGGAACCCAACGTGCACAAACCTTGGACATACCCGAATATTTGTGAAATATCGTTTTCACGGACTTATTACTAATGTCCCCTTCTGTAATAATCTGGAGAATCGTAACACGCCTATTCAGCATTACAATGTCTTTCCCTTTGCGACACATTTGCTCAGTGGTTTCGTCAACCGGGCGATCAGCCCATGGGTCGTCTCTCAAAGACTCCCTGTCGTACTTAAACATAGCTGCTTACCCTTTGACAGTAGCATACGACGGTGCACTGTCCCCGTACACACTCTTCATGCGCTCATGAGTACTTGCCGGCGCTTTTCCTCTTTCAGCGAAGATTCAATCACGGTACGGTGCTTGATGCTGTCCTTTGCTTCGGCCATCGCCACCTGGCGACTTTCAACGTAGAGCCACGCGAGATCGACTGAGAGTGTAGAGCACCGTCACTTTTGTCTCGATGGATGATGGCATGTATATGCAACATTTTAATACCGTCAATCTACTGCATCATAGTTAGGCTTAGAACTTATTGAGCACCCGTTGTAGGCTGGACGAGTCCCGAATATAACTTCCCACACATAGATTTGCTTATGTTCGTGTCATGCACGCAGTGGGAAAATATAAAATATATATTTAAAAAAATATTCAACTTGCACATTGCTAACCCTAAAAATATGTATATAATGAGCAATGGACAACACATTCGACATAAAGAAAATTCAGTACAAGTCTAGTTTTGAGGGTCACAATATCTCTAATTAGACTTCAGAATGTTGTGAAAACTGCTTAAATTGTGGTCCACTGCAGGCTCTTCAGGCTCTCTCTTAGCTTCAAACAGGTCTTAAGACGTTTTAAACAGCTTGCACCAAGTATTTTTTTCGTAATAGATGGGTTCCTGGAAACGGTTACAGACTTGATCTTTGGCAGACAGTCATGCCAAGAGCAATCTTCAACGTCAAGTCTTTCACCGATTCACAATTAGTAGAGCCTGTAAACACTGTAGGTTGTCAATTTATATTTTATGCTATACAATAGAAATAATCATGCACAAGGACTAGCTCTACCTAGGGGAACTTTATACAGTTACTGCGGCAAGATGGTTTCGCAACACCAAGTGTTCTTTTTATTGAGTTCCTTCTCTAACCTTGTCCCTAGGTAACATTTCATATTTGTCACGATCCTAAGATAGGCTTCTGGAAATAGTTTTTCTTGATATAAACTAGATAATTCCAGTTCATCTACTTTCTCGCAAAGCATTCTGGAGAGTCAAACCCTGTAATGTACTGAGGGAGCAAAGAATGACGCAGCTGGCATTTTGTTCAGATCTAAGAATAACAGTCGGGTGCTGTAACAGTAATAATGACATTTCACATGTTTACGTCATGCTCAATGTAGCAGTGCAAACAGATTTTTTTTTTTTGGTCTACGCTCCTTTTCAGTGAAATCATTCACCGAGCACATTCTGTACACTGCAGCGGTTGGTTCTTCGAAATGCTTTGTAGGAATGTAGGTGCACCAGGTTTCTTAGAGTGTGCGTCTAACGTATATTTATTCGTATATTGCATGTGCTAACTGTATCCATGACAATATCTATGATTGTATCCCTATATTCCACCCAACACTTTTAAAATTTTTATTTTGACATTTGAGGTTTTGACCATACCTTTCCTCTAATATGTGTTTGTTGAACCGATTTGAAGCTCACTCATCTTGTCTTTCACTATTACGGCATTATATCAGAATGTTGATGCAAAGCGAGGGTCCACGTTACCGAAACCGTCATGTGAGTTAAGGTAGAGCCAATAAAAAAAAAGTCTACAAAGTAAATTTTGTAGAGCAGAATGGACAAAAGAAAATGCAAGTTCTTGTTACATATGCGTTGGATGACGTTGCTGTCCCAATTCTGATAGGTGTCAAATAACTCCGTGGCATGCAGTGTTGTTCAGCGTTGCTTAAACTAAACTATCAAATTCACAACCAGAATTTTTTTATTCAACAACGTTCTTCACTAGAGATGTATTTCAGGATCTGAGCCACCCACTCATGCGAAGATGTGGCAAAAATCCATGTTCATGCGCATTATGGTTTACAAGGTCTCAATTTATGCACTGATTTATTAGATCCATACTGAAACTGGAAAGGGTTCTTTGGCTCTCAGTCAAAAGAGATAAACACTCCTTGAAATCAAAACGTTTGAGAGCTCCTAGCACAAGGGATGACATTAAAGCGGTGTCTTAGATTCTCTTTTCTTTTTCTTATCTTTATTTCCTTCTTTATTACATGCGAAGCTTTTATATTGTTGATCTCGTTGTTTTTTTATTTATTTTATTGCAGGTGCGCAGGCAGCATACATCGGAGTTGTGCTGGCCCTCCACGCACAAGCCACGAGCTCCTGAGCGGGGGGAGTGTGTGTTTGTCTGATCTGACAGCTCAAGGGGCACCTTTGTTCACTTATGAATTTAAAATTCTAATATTTCAAGCACACTTAAGCTTTGCAGCATGTGCGTTCCTCAGACAGGTTTGTGTAAGGAAATCTACCAGACCGTTAGGTTTCTACACTATTAGTGTTCGACGAGGACCCTGGACAAGGTTATCGTGCTGGTTCACACCTGCGAAACCAGAAAACTTTGATATGTACAACTCGCTGCTGTGCATCGTCTCCTATTACGATATGCACATAGGCATGTATGGTCTAGTTCACCCGTATGGTTCTTGTATGACACAGGTACACGGGAAAAGGGGGGGGGGGGGCTTCAATCACATGGCTCCGCCATGCTGGTATAATCTTTCCACTGGTATAGGATGCCCCATAATACGATATGCTTGTATGGTTCCGTCCGCCTGCATCGTTCCGCCTTAATCCTCTATGCTTTTACCGCCTTTTAGCTGGTATAGGATGTCCCATAATACGATATGCTTGTATGAGTATTTTTTCCATCATCGTTCCAACATCGAGATTATAGGGATATAGGGTGTTTCCCCGTCAGCCCGTGCAATCATGATCCGGGTCATTTTTTTGTATTTATGCAATACATATAATATGTGAAAGCAGTGTTTCTTTGAGGCGCATTCAGCTATATTGGAACGCTGTAGAGAATAGTTTTCCGGAGATATGATATTTTCAAGCTCGAGGCATGGAGATTGCCAAGGTTTCAATATGGAACATGCACGGCCGTTAATATCACATCGAAGCAGGAAAGTAGTAGTAGTCTCTCTTATTTTATGAAAGGTTTACGACATGTACACAGAATATTAAAAAAATATAATCAAAGATATATATGAAAAAAGCTACGAAATACGTCAAGTGAATACGTTTTAGAGACACATTAAAAATTGACTTACCAACAGACTAGTTCATATAAAACGGCGTAAAATGTACAAAAATGATAATCTTTAAAAACGTTTTACGAATATATAAAATTATATGTTTAGTCATTATTGTAGTTTTGTTACTAATGCAGAAAGTCAGCAGATTTCGCTAAATCGGGCGAAATCGCTCGCCCCTATTAAAGAAAAAAATCTCCATCTTTTTTTTCTAATTGTTATTAAACTCTCTTTATTCGCCTGCAGTGTCGTGAGATACCTCGTGATGGCCAAACATCGAATAACATATGGCCTCCAAAAAAGAAAAAAAAAAAAAACCGACAACAAACCTTTACTCCAGTTCAGCTAGCTTGTCTTTGTCATATCGGCTGCTTGCCGTAAGACGTCGGCTCGAAAGGGACATGACGGGAACTACGCCAGGAAAACCAGGACAGAGAAGAGAGGCACACGGGACAGGGCGTAACTTGCAACCAAATTTTAATAGAACACACACATAAAACGATTAAAACCGCACATTCGCACAGAAGAAACATTTAAATTAAAAAAAAAAGAAGCCAGACGTCACTGGTGGTTGTCTGGAGCTTGACTGATAAATGCCTGTTCCTTATCATAGAGGGCGATAGAGGGAGCGCTGATACAAACATTCGGACCATGGGCCCTTATCATTAGGGCCGTGCAATTGATCGATTAACCTACCGATTAATTTATTAATGGTTTAATCGCGATTAATTTTTTTAACCGGTTAATCGGTAATAGTTTAACGAACCAAAATAAAGTAAAAAGTAAACGGTTTTACCACACAGAGGTGGACGAGAACACCTGTATGAAGGGCGAACTCTAGGCCAAATGTAGTCTAAAATAAACTGTAGGGGCAAGAATTCTAACTCCTGAGAAAGGGGGGGGGGGGGGGGTGCAGAAGGTTATACGTGTAGTTTAACGCCGCTCGAGTGTTCGTTTAGCGCAGCAGAGACTATAGTTTTAACAATTAAAGGAGGTCGCTCTTGCCGGATAATATGAACGAACCTCTTTGCCTCATGCGGCTGAAGTAATGATATGTGAGTGTGAGTGCCTTTGAACTGTTTTCAACAGCACATCCAAGTCGATTCATAATAAAAATTGCATATTCCGCCCTTTATCTTATACTCAGAAAATGCAAAAACACAAAACAAATATTAATTTTGTCTTTTTTTAAAAAATATTATGCATAAAAATCAACGGGACCGATTAATCGATTAATTAATCGATTAAAGGGTTGCGATTAATCGGGTTAAAACTTTTAATTGACGCCCAGCCCTAGTTATCATGAAGGCCTCATGTGTAAAGGGACATTTTCGAGAAGCGACAAAGGCTGTATGTGCAGCGGTGCTGCTCTATCGTAGGGTTGTTGAAAGTCGTGCCGTCCCTAACTTAGTTTTATATTGCCGTATCATCGCGTTACCGCCTAAGAGCCGCACTTTAAACACGCCTATGCCTGGGCCTTTTGCTACGAAGGACTCTCGGCGGACGCCACTGCTGCCGACAGTTGAGAACTGTATGCACAGCCCCAGTACCGTGAAACGCAAAGCCCGCACACCAGGACCCAGGTAGCACCAAACATTGTAGTAACGTTATTTTATTGTTGCGTATGTTTACATAACGTTATGTGTTATACCTGAACATTAATGTAACGTTCAAGTTAAACATATTATGTTTTAGTTGTATTTGAAACATTAGTATAACGTTCCAGTAAAACATATAATGTTATATGTTGTGTTATTAACGTTAATATAACATCACATATGTAACTGCGAAATAACGTTAAAAATAGAACGTTCAAATAATGAATCTGGAACATTTATTACCAACGTTATTTCTGTGTTAATATTGAAACGTTAATGTAACATCACATATGTAACTGTGAAATAACGTTAAAAATAGAACGTTGAAATAATGATTTTGAAACATTTATTACTAACGTTATTTCTGTGTTAATATTGAAACGTTAATGTAACATCGCATATGTAACTGTGAAATAACGTTAAAATAGGACGTTCAAATAATTATTTTGGAACATTTATTACTTACGTTATTTCTGTGTTAATATTGAAACATTAATATAACATCACATAATAATGATTTTGGAACATTTATTACTAACATTACTAACATTATTTCAGTGTGAATAATAAAACGCTAATGTAACTTTATTTGTAGAACAATAAAATAATGTTGAAAATAAAACATTAAAATAACTTTATTTGTAAAACAATATAATGTAAAAAATATATGTTCGCCGGTTCCTTTTTTTTTCGCCCGATTTTTTAAAGGTCTTTCTGAAAAGTTCTCTACCTGCCCTGTGATAGTTGCAAGGAGGTGAAGGAAGAGGATTAAGTACGGGAGAAAACGGAAAGAAGAAAAAAGGAAATTTTTCTCAATTAATTAATTAGAAGCTAGGTGGCGCAAGCTACCGCCCGTTATAAAGGGAACAGCCGGAACAGCCAATATTCATCTATCCGCGTTCCCGCCACTGCAACTGTGGCCCCTGCCACCGCTGGTTTCGCCGGTTCGATTTCTTCGGGCGAACTTCTGGGACAGTTTGAATAGCTTGAACTAGTTTGAACTTTGAGTTACTTTGATTTCCAATTAAGCTACGTCCAGCCGCGTCCACAACGGTGACTGCTGACTGATAAAGCGGACAACCGAACAGCTTCTGGACGGCGGGACTCGAGAACCGTAAGTAACCACCTTTTTGATAACCACTGTGCACGTGCTTATTCTCTTGAAAACAATCTGACGTAAACTGGTATCCTGTCGTTCTCTTCGTTTCAAAAGTAACAAGAGGGGGAAAAATGAAATGACATAGAAAACCGTTACATCCTGTTACTGCCAAAACAAGGCCATGGAAGTACTATCTGAAAAGCCGTTAACTTGGCGTTCAGCATTGTATGACGGCAAACAAACCAGCTTAACCTACAATGAAATGCAGATAGAAGTGGATAAATACAAAAGTTTCGTTGTTGGGTGTTTCAATGTCAGTGTATACAATGATAGTCCGGGCCATATTTTGTATATTTCCCCCTAAAATACTATATAATATACAAAAGTTATGTCGTTCGGAGAAGCCCTCAGCTATATACCTATACGTATACAGGGTGTTGCACGAAACACAGGCCAAATTGTTCCTCTGAAAAGTACGCATCGCACACAAAAAAGATTGATGTAGTATTGGCCCCTTCCTAAAAAAGAAAACATGTAGAAAAAGAAAACAGTTTGATATAATTAGGTTATTATTTGTTTTTAGTAATTAACTTCGTACTTAATAAATTTTAAGGAATAATATCAACTAGAAACATGGTGGGAATCATCGAAAACGATTAAATTCACGCACATTATTAAGATTCTGACAGAAAAAAGGGGGGGGGGGGGATGTTAGGAGGCAACGGAGTGAAACACAAATATAAAGCTAAGCTGGGGACAGTAAACTGTCTACGCACTACGTTAGAGCCTCACCACCAGGGCTTAAAGCCGGGGGGTTCTCAGGGGGTCACGGACCCCCCACTGATTTTAACGGAGGGTCTGGGACCCTCCTCCACAGCCCCAGCATTAGTAAACTCAAAATTATATATTGCAATAAAATAGCTTGTTTTCAGGGATGTGACATTTGGGGATTAGCAATTTGAGGGTTGCAGGTATGGCAGGGACATAGTCAGCAGTCGGTTTTATTTTATGCGCATCTAATACACTTCGTCAACCCCCCCCCCCCCCCCCCCCGCCCTCCTCCCTTCTTGTGGGGACCCTTCTCAACTTACAAGAGACTTCAAGCACTGCTCACCACTGTACAGCCTTTGTCGGTTCTAGAAAATGTCTCTTTGGAGCCGACGTCGGGCGGCAAAGCCAAACAACCTAGCCCAATTTGAGTAAAGGTTTGTCGTCGTTATTGTCTTTCGGGGGTCATATGTCACTCAATGTTTTGCCATCACAAGTTCGTTCAAAACAGAGCAAACGATTAAGATGAGTAAAAAAAAAAAAAAACCTAAAAGATGGAGTTTGTTTTTTACTATTGACGTGCAATCTGACCACAGTTCGAGAAATCTGCTGCGTTTCTGCATTAATAACACAACTAGAATAACGTCTAAGCATATATATTTTATATACTGGAAACGACCTATTTTTCGCGGGCTCAATATTTCGCACATTAGGTCAAAGCTGAAGTTTTGGAATAATTGGCGGGTTCTAATTTTTGCGACACGGGGGATCTCAATATAGATTCCAGTGTGTTTACATTTGACCGGAATTGTTCGCGGGGCCTATTTTTCGCGAATTGTAGCCGATTCGCGAAATTCGCGAAAATTAAGTCGTTTGCAGTATTCGTAAAATTCATTTAAAGGTGCTCATTGTGATATATTTCGCGCCATTTTATATGAAGTGGTTTATTGGTAAATGATCTGCGAATATATATCTGAAACGTGTTTACGTGACGTGTTTCGTATTTTTCCTGTATAGAAATGCTTTGTTTTAATTTTACCATTTTGTGTACATGTTGTAAACCTTTAATAAAAGAAGTAGAAAAATCATTAGTAGGCACCTGCTTTGAGATAAAAATTATGGCTGTTCAAAGATACCAAAGTCACACCTTGGCAATCTCCACGCTTTGAAATTTTATATCACCGGAAGAGAATTAGTAACAACGTACAAATATAGGCTGAATGCTCCTCTCAAAAGAAAACATAAATTTCAGATATATATTTGCATAAAAATTAAAAATATGGTTCGGACCATGATTGTACCATATGACGTGGAAGCACCCAGGAGTAGTTCAGAGCATCTTTATTTAGATTAGAAAGCTTATTCGAGCAAATGAAGAAATCAAATTGGCGACATAAAGGTAATGTAACTCTTGTTCTTAAAGCGTGGGTGCATCCATTTTCATAGCCGTTGTTATAAACATATAAAAGAAGACTTTCGCCTCACTCCTGTGTCATCACTTCCTTGCTCTTCTAAGGTTTGTTTCTTGCAATTTTGAGTCTTGGGCTTTCTTTTGGGCCGCTTGTTTGGTCGTAGGAAAAAAGTATAATCGGATTAACCTTTGTGGCATGAGTAATGTTAACCTATGAGTTACCATTACAAATACTTTCGTAATGACTGCCATTTCCAGTAGTGCGCCATTGACAGCAAAAATAGCCTTAAGTGCTCGCCTCCTTCCGCCACCACGTGAGGCTTGGCTTTGGTAAGTGCGCACAGCTGTGCACATCCCCAATTTCCGTGCACATGAACACCTCGGCGCACACGATAAAATGAACATTTCAACTGAACAAAAAACAAACATTGCAATGTTCCCCGGGAATATTTTAGATGACGGTCATAAAGTATCAATGAGAAGTAATTTAACTTTTTGACCCGCTTAATTCTTATTCCACGACTCTACAGTTTGCATGCATTGAATCCTATGGGCCACATTCCCAAAATGATCAGTGCCTGCTTTTCTTGACAAAATATCGTAAGTTTCCCGATGACGACAATCGCCTATCTATCATGGAACGCAAATTAATTAGAATTTTGATATTTCCCTGAAAACATTTTTTCTTCCACGGAATCTCCCAGAAAGTTGGCTATGATAGCCAAATCCTCGGAACAGTCAGTGAAGCCCCATGTTCCAACTAAAGCGTGAACGGATTGTGTTCCGCGTCAAGATAGAAATTAAAAAAAAAACAAAAAAAAAACATCAAGAGGATTTAGATTGTGATGTGTACATTTATTATCTTTTCACTATTAAGTTGGTGCCTATTTCCACAGTGATATAATCATCACCTTTGGATTTTGTACATACATTAGATTCTTCCTGCGTCCAACTGCACTTACTAGATTACTTCTACTTTAATTAATACAAAATATACTCCAGGGATCTTAGCAATGTAGTAAACAATAAATCAATAAGCCTATGTCGTACTAAGAGCTCGGCACTATTACACGATCCAGAAGAGTTAACGAACTAGTAGTAAGTAGTAAAGAGGAAGTAATTTTATAACATTTGGGAATACTGGGCTATTGTATTAAATTAACATTTTCAAAGCTCTATGAATATTTATAATCTTGAACACTTCTCCAGAAAGTATGTGAAATGATAAGTAAACTACATTTCTAAAGTAATTTATCCAAGCATGGCCACGAGAGATCAAAACGAGTTTTCCAAAAGTTTCGCATAAGCCAATATCAGACAGTCATTTAAACGCACTCACCGCGCGTCAACGTGCAATGCTGTGAAGTCGACCAATGAATGAACGATCGTGCTAAACAACAGAAACTACAAGAGCGAGCTCCGGACTTTCAGCGTCCCTGCCAACCACGTAAGTTCGCGCAGTGCAAGTTTCGATCAGGGCAACCCTGCAGCTTAGGCTTTGCTCCCAGATAAAGTGAAACAAACCATAGTAGAATATTCCGCTAAGTTCATTATTCCATCGCGAACCAGATCTTGATCAATATAAAAAAAAATTAATCTAATAACATACGAAAAGCCGAACAAAAGGGTCATGCTGGCCGGTACGCCAATTCCCAGAAATGTCGTAGTGTGACATTAATGTGAATACGATAAAAAGAGGGTGGGGTTGGGGAAGAGGGGAGAAAAAGAGGGGTGGGAGGGGAGTACAAGACATTGTTGTTTTAGTGTTGCGCTGTTTGTTTTCATTTTTTTTTTTTATTTCCGCAGCCTCTGGATTTTGGACTACATAATTACAATAAAGTCAGCTCAATCAAGTTAATGCAAGGGTGCCGGCGAGCTGGTCAATATGTTGAAAATGCAATTAAATGCAGAGGTGCAAGCGAGCTGGACAAGAATAACGATGCTAATCCCTGGAGAAGGGGAACAAGGGACACAAAGGACAAGCACAAATCTCCAAACACCGCTAGGTGACTGGTGCGCGAATGAAAAAATCCGCCTGGCCCTGAACCAGGGACCTCTCCATTTCCAGTGGAGCGCTCTACCAACTGAGCTAAGCAGGAGTAGACGTCAGTACAGAGCAAACAGGTTTTAACGGCTGTCATTAGTTTAACACGAGCAAGGACAGCACGAACATGAGATTCGCGTTGTCCTGTCCCTTTGTTTCCTTTGACATCAGGATTACCGATGCATAATTGTACCCAAGCCCATGTCGACTCGAAAATGCTTTCGGCTTATGTATGACCACGACGCCAAATTATCTGCTTGAGCTCGTACCCACTATATTTTTTTTTTTTTTTTTTCAACATTCTAAAGAATAGTTGAGCGGTCTCACAAGAGATGGCGCCACGTTCCTGCGGCGCCTTCTTGGACCGAAGGGCCGCTGACCCGCAGATGCTCAAATTTTAGCCGCAAGTAAGAACCGTCGCTCACGCTTCGTCATAATGTTAGCCAATTGAAATTCCCATCGTCATAACGCGCCTATGAGGAGCTTACTGTGGAAGTTATATTTTCAGCCGTATCAAGATTGCTGAAGTACAGCTGGGCCCGGAACACCGTGACGAGATCCCATTGCAACATAACGAAGCTACGATGACGTTAAGCTAGACTACAAGCAAACTAATGTTAAGATGTTAGTGTGGCAGTGGTTTCATCCATCACTCATCGCTTGATCACTTAATGAACAACAATGGCGCTACTTCCTTTCACATTTCGTGGCTAGAACTCAGTTTCCGGACCAAGTCGCAGTTTGCAGACAGCGCTAAAGAATTTTCAACCAGGTTGTTTTTATAGCCGTTATCTCGACGTGCTATATTATGTTTCGTAAAGATGATGTCATTCCGTACCACCTTTCTATATCGCATCTCAGTACGTGACGCGGTTCGTCATGAAATGTCATCTTTCTATTCCCGTCTCGGTATGTGCATTGCCAATATATCACGCACCGCTGTATCTTTTGCATACAAAGGTGTTTTTCTTTATCATCTACGCTCTACAGCTTTGTGAACAACCCACATCTACAGCAGCTCTAAACAGAGAGCCAGAAGCACGTCCGAATATACAAGCTGTTCTTTTAAACTTTGCACAGTTCTTTTTTCTTAAGCCGGTTCCGATTAAAAACTTTGCTGAACTAATCTAAACAAAACTAAATTGCTGATTTCTATTAAGACTTTGAGTGCGTGCAAAGCACGGTGGTGCGCTGAAGTAACCACTCGAGCTAGGTGGGAAGGGGGGGGAGGGGGGGGGGGGGGAAGGGGGGTGCCGGTGCTAAACTTGCGCGGTTTTTATGTACCTTATGAATGAGTGGCGTTCGCGCTTGCGCAATGCTGGCTTTAGCGCACTACCGCGCTTCCCACGCACTAAATGTCTTTCTAAAACTGACTCATGTGGCGCTTTTCGATGACACTCAGCAAGTTTCTAATCGGTAGCATATGTTTATTTTCACGAATCAAACGGGTAATGAAAGTATTTTAGTTAATTGTTCTGCTTATCGTGGCGATACACCCCTTATATTATGTCTCCTCTGGCAGTATAACACAACTGCACCGATCGCATAAACAAAACTAGTCTAAAGTTTGATTAGAAAATTAAGGAAAAAAAATTCTACAAATATTGTTTTTTGCCGGTTTAGCAATTAGAGACATTTACCAAAGAGTGCTCACAAAGGATGAGTTGAAATAAACAAATGGAACCCTTCTGAACTACGAGAGGGGCAAAACTAATATATCTTTGAAAAAGAAGTTACCGAATTTCTGTCAAATACCGCGTACCTATTTGCTCAGATTACGTGCCCAAACAATGGCGGACACGCATAATTGACACAACTGCTACTAGATGGCGCGGGCCTTCCAAAGATATAATATATTACCCCAGATTAACTCCTATGCCTTCGTCTTCTGTCCTCTCTTCCTCGATCCTTACCGCTCCGCTAATTATGAAATAAATATTTCTTCCTTTTTTTAAAGGTAGTCGGTTTCGAATTTTGGTCACTATTGCCTAAGAAACCTAAGCCGTGTGCTTAAACTAGCTTGAAAACTAAATATTGCTCAACAGATTACCTTATCCCGTCAACTTTGTGGAGACGTCTTCTCCCTCGACTTAGCCGCACTGCGGGGAAGCAAGACCAACGACGTTGCACGGCGACAAAATGAGTCACATTGGGATTTATCATTTTCCTGAACCACCTGGGACTGGGTGGAGAACGGGAAGAATCTAAAAGGGAAGAGTAAGAAACTGAATGACAGAGACCAGCGTCCCTCTTTGCTCAAGGAAAAACAAGTGCCTAGAAAAGGAAGTCCGATTTGTGAAAGCTTGGTCTGCTGGGCAAGTTGGTAATTGACATTCATATTAAAAATATCGCAAAAAAGACGGGACAAAAAGACGAAGAAGCACGCAGGACAAGTGCTAACTCGCAACCAGTCGTGAAGGAATCGAACTTGTCGCCAACACTCAGGCTTGACGATCTTACAAATTCTCTTCCAATGCCCGATGGATGGACCCAAAACATTAAGGCCAGATACCTTACCTACTGCCTTCGAAAAGGACAGTGCCCATCGGACACTGCTTCCTTGTTTGGTGCCTTGGGTCCGTCCATCGGGCATCGGAAGAGAATTTGTAAGATCCTCAAGTCTGAGTGTTGGCGGCAAGTTCGATTCTTTCACGACTGGTTGCGAGTTAGCGCTTGTCCTGTGTGCTTCTTCGTCTTTTTGTCCCGTCTTTTTTGCGCTATTTTTAATATGAAGTCAGATTCGCTCGCGCCTACTTTAAGCAGCAACTTTATTTCATACTTACCTTTTCGCATCTGAGCACGTCACCATTGGCGATAGCGCACTTCGGCACCTCGCTGGCCAAGAATAGGAAAAGACTCATTGCCGTGAGCTGCAAGAGGCTGCCACTGGCTACAAGGATCCGATCAGCATCTTGGTATCAACCAGGAAGCAGCAGTGCAATGGGCCACTCGACTGAAAATAACAATACTAACGAGACAGACGTCGTGATCTCTTCTAGAAGGATGCGCAAGGACGGAGCAGCTCTAAAGGATGACGACGAGAAGTCGTGCTGCTCTAATGACGCGAAAGATGACAACGAGGAGGCAACACCTTTCGCCCAAGTGACCTATATCGCAAGAACACACCATTTGACACCCTCGCGAGCTTCCAACCAACAGGAACCAGATCATTTTGGCGAGTTAACCTCAACTCAATATCTATATTATTACGATTACGCGGAAGATAAATTCCCGCAAAATTAACGAGGACGGTAGCTTCTCAGTGAATGTGTCATCGTTCTGCTCGGCAAACAAGCTACTGGCTTTGGAATTTCTGGGCAGCGTAGAAGTCACGTCGCACGCGTACTGCAGGTGCAGATGTATTCGAGGCATCTGGGGAAGATCAAGGGCGTCCCTCTTGGGTACTCCGACTTGCACTCCTGGACAACCTACTTGACAATGGCGTAACATCCGTTCAGCAACAAACTGCATATCGTCGAAAATGGGGGAGTTCAAGAGAAAACAACTGAAAGTGTTATCTTTCGCGCAGGTCGGTTCATGCCTCAGCGAGTTAAATTCACCAGTCACCCAATCGAGGAATACAGCGAATCTCCTGCGCAGTGCTTGAAATGCCAAAGATACGGGCATGTTGCGAAATACTGCAGGGGACCTCAACGTTGTAAGATCTGTGCCGGACCTCATCGGTACAAGAACTGCACCAACAGGTCCAAAATCCAATTCGCTCTTACTGGAGGAAATCATCCAGCAAACTTTTCTGGGTGTCCCCGGAAGCAGGCAGCGTCCACAGCGTTCCGCTCGAATATTCCGAATGGAAGACACCTAACGCGCCGTGCACCACCACCAAACCCTGAATTTGTCCGAGTACCTGCTGAGGTCCCTCAGCCGCAAAAACCCACGGCACAACAAACCACCTACCTTTTCCAGCGTGCTGAAACGTCCAACAAAGATGCGCAGGGCGTATGATATTAGGAAAACACAAGAAAACGCAATTCCGAAACCAGAACAAGGATTTCCTGAAACAACACCGACCTCTTCGAGATAACATATGCGGGGGAAAATTCAAACACCCAAAAAATGTACCGGCCACCAAGAGCTTCACGATCATGCAATCTGTCACGATCTGATTCTCATCAGCAAGGTGATATGCGCTAGGTATTGACCCCAACATGTTTTCTGGCACTGAAAGTCATCCTGAAAATCTTGCCTCAAGCCAAAAACCTCTCAGAACTCAAGGCAGGACTGATACTCATACAGTGACTGATGCTGAGTATGAGCGTCTCTGGGCAGTACGTTGACAGGCGGAAAGCCGTGCAAGACGAACTAAATTAACGGGCGGCAAGAAGTCTACAGAAAAATATAAGTCGTCATTTAGATAAACTTGATCAACGTCAATACCGAGCATTTTGTAAATATATTGATCCCCCAAGACCGCTCAACAAAATTTGGAAAACCTCGAGGGGACTAAAAACACCTCCCCAACAATATCACCCATTCCGGGCACTTTCATTTTTGATAATATGCTCTGCGAAAAACTATTGAGAGTGAATTCAGAATTTTTCTCACGGCAAGCACGACCCAAACCAATCCTAGGATGTGTATACACACCCTAGGATTGGTTTGCCCTCAGCTTGTGAAACGAGCCTGAACGACTTGCTCACTACAGGGAAACTAGGACTCTATAAAACCCAAACCTTCTCCTGGTCTGGATGGCATAACATATGCCTTATTATTTCGCATGGGCGCCGATAATAGAAATTGGCTGCTAAATGTTTTCAATCAGTCATGAATAGAGGGGGAAGTGCCCGATGGATGGAATCGGGCGAGAATTGCACCTTTACTAAAACCAGGAAACCCGCCACTGCATCGTACCGCCCTGTAGCATTCGCAAGCTGCGTTGGAAAATTGATGGAAAATATGGCCAATATCCGCTTAAAATGATACCTCGAGCAACAAAATGTGTACCCGAAAATAACGCATGGCTTCCGTAGAGGCCGCAGCCTATTAGATTCTGTTCTTGACCTTGTTGCTTACGTAGAAAAAGAACGAGCACAACGTAAAATTACGATCGCTGCTTTTCTGGACGCGAAAGGAGAATTCGATCGTGTCACACATGATGCTATCATTCAGTGTTTTTTTTTCTTAATTATAGAAAATCGAATTGGACCCCCCCCCCCCCCCCCCCCCCCCCGGGCCCTTTATGCAATGCCTTTCTCGGGAGGCCCTTAAGGTGATAAAGTTAATGAAATGAAATGAAGTGCTACGGGAAAGTTGGTGAATGAAGGCGTTTCGACGCATGGTTACAAAGTCACCTATCAAAAGGTACTATCTTTACGATGACAGAAGAGGGCGAAACATCCGATCACTACGTCTCACGAGGTGTTCCTAAGGGGACGTTTTAAGCCCAACGTTATTTAATGTACACTTATTCGACTGGCCCAAGTGTTACCGTCCAACGTTAATTTGTCACTGTATGCAGATGATATCTGCATGTAGGCATCTGGCCCTACTCGGGTGCAAGCAAAGACAAGAATACAAATTGCGTAAAAAAAAAAAAAAAAAAAAAAAACGTTATGAATACTTTAGTTACAGATGCCTTGAAATCTGTCACCAGATCAGCCGCAATCGTATTTACTCGACGCATTACGGATCGATACCCCCTAAATATGTTGCAATCAAACACTTCCTTACCTTACAAGATATATGTTCATTGGGCCATATACATAGACAGGGGATTGACATGAACAGGACATATTGGTTAAACAAAAAATAAAAACTTTGTTGATCTTTATTTGCTTTATTGTCGGCAATACGTGGGGCGCGACAGTACCGGCCCTCCTGCGGCTATATCAGGCTTTATTCATAGGTTTGCTATAGGACAGGTTTCCTATATTTCATGGCACGTGTCAGACAAATCTCAAGACAATCCAAAGCATAAAAGCACGTGCTCCTTGTGCTTGTCTTGGACCTCCGGCTTCTACTTCGACGGTACAGTTGCAGAGGCTCTCGACACACCAGTAGAAGTTCTACTAATGTTGGAGACAGTAAGAGTAACTTTAAGACCACATTACTAAACATAAAAATCACCATCTCGCTAGTATTGACTTTAAACGACAGCAATAAAGCAACTCTAGTGCTCTGTCCCAAATGGAACCCTATTTGCCCGATGGTCTTCCGTCAGTATTTAGACAGTGCCGCTATGGAAACCTAATATACCTCACGTCGCAGTTAGAATTGAAGAAATCAGAAAAAGAAGCAAGCACATCAGAGTTTGTAATTGTGAAACTTAGTTTATCTAAGATAGCGTGTAATCATGCTTCGAAGAGTCATGTTTGTACCGATGTATCGACAACCTTCGATAATTCAGCAGGATGTGTTGTTGTTCCAAGTCATCTCACAATGAAAACATCTGAGCTTAGCCACAAAATATCGTCTGCAGCATCAGAATTAGTGGAAATACATCAAGCTTTTTACTACATCTCGTCGAAGCCACCCTAATCATGGACAATATGTACATTGTAACGACAGTTAAAACTAACAAAATTGTCTTTGCCATTTTAACGAATTTCAAGACATGTTTTGGACAGGGGATACAATATCCAATATCAATGGATACTGAGACACTGCCGCATACCTGGGAACAAAGCAGCCGACGTTGGCGCAAAATCAGCCCCCTACCTGACTACCAGAATCAATGTACCGTATTGCCAAAATGACATACGTTCGTTCATCAATCACCGTGCCTTCAGTAGAACATGAAAATTGTGGCATGCTCCTGCATATCACTACGTACCTATCTCTGCTTTAGATCCGCATCTTTCTATTTAGCTTCCACGTAACATGCCAAAACGGATAGTCATTCATGGACTAAGCCGTGGTGTAGCGTATACTCAAAATTTTCTTCACCGCATTAAACAAGTCACAACGCCAGAATGCCCAAGTAAATGTGCTGTAACTGAATCAATTCATCACATCTTTTGTGACTGTACTCGCTACGACGAAGAGAGAAGCAAGTTCAAAAGAACACTTTCAGCATGCTCCGATAACATCGGCCCTTCTCTATGGCAAACGTGCTTGGAGATGATGAACCTCGGTTTCCGTGAACAGTGCCGTATTTATAGTCTTAAAAACTTGTGACTTTCACGTTTTAGCTTCTCATTTTCCCCACCTACCTCTTCTCTTTAAACCTCTTTTTCAATCTTCCCTTCCCCCTTCCCTAGCGCAGAGTAACCAACCGGGAAAATTCCCCATGTTAACCTCTCCGTCTTCCTCTTCCGTTCTTTCCTTCCTCTTTGCTCAACAAAGTTAGACGTTACCTTCTGTCCTTCCGCCTCCTTCTCTACCATTTCAGGTTCCTCTCCCTCTCCACCCAGACTCGGGGGTGTTAAGAAACTGGTAAATCTACACCAGCTCGCCTGTACCATCGCTGTTTTATCACATTGCGAGGCATCGCTGGCACCGCTTCCGCCATTGCGCGCGGCGATGCTTATTGAGACGGACAACAAAAATTGTGACTCACCCGGATTTCGACGGCCGTGGTACCCACACGACCTGAAAGTTCGTCTGCTCCTGGCACAACTCGTGCGTTTGTTCACCCGCCAGATGCGCCCAGGTGCCTTGGTTTACCCCCGACCTCAACCCATGATGACGCGAGCTCGGCCGCCTCGTCATCGCGCATTTCCTGCGTGTTCGCTGTGTTACTCCTTGATTGACGGGCCTCCTCCCCTGCCTTTACATGCGCCGAAGACGCATTTTGACGCACTTGCTCTTCGTACAGCCACGGCCAGCATAACAAACGCAGGGCTGTTGTTCAGGCATCGTCACTGGTGCCTTAGCGGTCTCATCAACTAACTAAAAACAAAATTTCACGGCATAGGCGGAGAGTTTTCAATTTTTGGGTACGGAAATGGGGGGAGGGGGGGGGGGGGGGGGGCGAGGGATTTGCTGCCGCCTTCTGTCTCCACACTGCCCTCCTTCTACAATTGCCCTCTCCCACTTCTCTCCCTCCACTTTTACCTCCCCTTCCTCCCCCTCCCCCATCCCGTGCGGACAGGCTGCTTCCTATCAGCTTCAAAGACGCGCAAGCACTCAAGCATCGTCAGTTACTTTTCTTTTTCTTCACGTGAAAACAAGCAAACGCATCGTTATTGCTGTCAATTTACATCTGACATTTTTTTCCGGAAACTATATATTTTCTGTTAAATACGGCAACGTAGCTCCAGATGCCATATTCAGAAAATGCAAGAGCAAGCAAGACGTCCCTGCAGGTCACCTTCGTGCAAATAATCACTTAACGACTTAGTATGACGCGAAGATGACTGAATTAATGAAACGTAATTCGATCTTATCGACAGATTAGAGGGAAAATAAGCAAGTACACAGAATTTCAGAGAAAAAAAAGGAGCAGCATAGTTTCAACAGTTTTACAATAACAAAAAACGAACTCATCCGAAGACTAAGAGAGGCAGACAAAATCTTATATGAAAGGCAACATTAAGAGATGAACGAGCGACTTACGGAGTAACGGAACAAAACTAAAAGACGATCGTGTAAGCGCCCATGTTATATAAACAAAAAAAAAGGAAAAGACGAACACTGCAATTTAGCAAAAAGCTCATCTTCCAATGAAAATATTGTTTTGTCGTACAGCTGATCGCTTTAGAAAGCCATTTGCAATGCCATTAAGGTTTATTCTGCCGGTGAGATCTTTGTGGCCATGCAGAAGTGCAACATGATTTAAGTGGGCCTGTCCTACGGTTGACCTCAAGTACGTTTTTATGCGACGGAGACAGGAAAACGATCTTTCTGGCGTGCATGATGTGTCAGCTTAGCCATTTCTGGCCAAGAAAGCCCTTACCTTTTCGCCGTTAGCACCAGAGAATACCCCTACAACATCCTCAAATTTGCTGACTGGAATATTCCGTTGCTTCGCAATATCAATGAGCGGTGTAGCTCAAGGCGTCCAGGTTCAAGATCTGTTTCGCAAAACTCACAGAAATATCTGATGTCTTCTTCACCTGTTGCAAAGCGCTCAATGCAATCGATGTGCTGCCACGTCGATGGCGAATACCTTTCGCCTAGAAAGGAATGTACAGCGTGAACTCCCTCACAGGGCCGCGTTCCATACATGTCCTCAAAGGACGGATACAGATGGCCTGAGGATCCATTATCATGTCGGCGCGGAGCCTTTCTTTCTCTTTGCGTTGGAGCAGATGGTTCGTCAAGGTCAAACTCAACTCCTTCTGCACATGTCTCGTTTCAAAACAGAGGGAATCCTCCTTAAAAGGCAACTCTACTCAATTCCAAAAAAATGTAGGCTTATTTGCGATTCCATTTCCCAAAGCACTACTAAACAGCTCTAAGTCTTCGGATTGGCGAAATGTGGAATATTATTTCTGTAATCTTAATTTAAACATAAGAAGATACCGACAACCGAAACTTCGGTTGCGCCAGGCAACATTGGTCTCGTGTCGTCAGAGCAGACTTGTACACGTTACTGAAAAAAAAAAAAGTAACCAATTACAATTACAGTTACAGCCTCCAAAAAAGTAATCGAAAAGTTACTCGAAAGTAATCGATTACTTCGCACGTAACTTTTCATTCAACGTCTTTTATTACGGTAGCATTATGCTTGGGGTCCCGCGCTCAATTGTTCTGAAAAAAAAAAAAAAAAGCCTTGACCGTCTTTGCTTAGAGCTGAGTGAGTGACGCCAACACACGCAATCCCTCTCGTGAAAAAAAAAATAAATAAAAAGAGCGTTGTTTATATACATTACTCACAAGACGCTGGATAAGGTCATTTGTCATAGCCAAACGTATTCTCCTTTGTACAAAAAAAAAATGTACACAGGAAACGAAGCATAGTGAAAATGTCTACTAATCCTTGAGGTCCCGTGCTTAGTGGTTTCGAAAAAGAAAAAAGAAAGATTGCCCATTGCCCAGAGCTGAGTGGCTCCAGCACATCTAATCGCTCCCCCCCCCTCTCCTCCTCCTCCCCCCCTCCAAAAAAAAAAAAAAGAAATTGAGAAAAATGGTAATGGGTAATTTTGCGATCGATTACAGAAAAAAAGTAATTCAATTATAAGGATCATTACTGCTTAAAGGAAGTAATTGAAGCGTTACAAAATTACAGTAAGATGTAATCCATTACAAGTAATCCATTACTTGTAACGCGCTACGTACAAGTCTGCGTAAGAGGCATGGCCACGTCACGTCGAGCCACGTGGTCTTGTGACGTTCGGGGGGCAAGGCACAGGACACCTGACGCGGGCAGGCCTAGGGAGCCTTCATGTGGGCTTTGCTAGGGTGGTGCCACCCTTTGTAATACCACTCGCCGACAAACCAGCGGCCATTTTGGTCTCAGCGATAATCCGTGGGGCTTATAACCCCCCCGGAAACAAGCACCTTATCTCACAAGTTCGGAGCAGCGTCGTGGAACCCATGGAGGGAGGATTAGCATTTCCCCCCTCGGATGGGGGGACCGATGGACACAAAGGCCACTTTCCGGGAAACGCATGGGGAAACAATGAAAAACAAAATGGCGGTGGGGGAAAGGGAAACAGGCAGTTGGCATCACTCTATGCGAAGCGCACATGAAGGCACCCTAGGCAGGCCGCTTCGAATGGCGCAAAAAGTGACGGCCCGGGAAAGAGGGGGAAGGAGAGGAGACGAAAGAGGAGAGGGGGAGCAGAGAAACCGGACATGGGGAGCAAGTTGGGACAGGTCGGGGGAAGCGAGTCCGAGCGGGGAGACGCGCCGAGAAAAGTGCCAGGGAGAGGCGCTGTAGAGCGCGCGGGAAACAACGCACCAGAGAAACACAACAGAAAGGCCTCCCGCTGGCATCAGGCCCCCGAGCCCTGAGAGGCCCGGATCACCTCAAGCGCAAGGCCATTTGCTAGCGTCAGCGCTTCAAGCCCCAGAACCCTATGAGCCCGACCAGAGAAACAGAACGGAAACCCGCTGGTGTCAGCGCCCCAAGCCCCCGAACCCTCCAAGCCCTGAAGCCCGGATCGCCTCAATCGCAAGGCCACCCGCTGGCGTCGGCGCTCCATGCCCCTGAACCCTGTAAGCCCCGGAGCCAACTCGCCCACGCACCAGCACAGTGACGGATAGCCCGGGACATCACCCCTTCAGAACGCCACGACGGTCGGTGAGCTGCGGGCGGCACCAGCACCGACAACTATTATTATTAAACAGGAAACATCGTTTTTGCCTCGTCTCTCCTTACCTCAGCGTGGGCCCACCACAGCGCGTCTGTGCCTCCCCTACAGGGGTCGTCACAGTCTCCTCTATGCGACGGCGGGCGAATGTAGAGCAAAGCGCAAGTGTCGCCTCAATTTTCCTTAATTTAGTTCGCTACAACATCGTGTGGAAACTTGTGAAAGACACCTCCCGGGCTGGTCAACCGGTAATTCGAGGATGCAGCAACACAACATCGTGAGCCTATGGATCTTTCGACATTCATCGCAGTTAGGCACCGGAGATGCGCCCCGCGCTCGTATAAATCATAAACAAAACGTCCTTCTCAAGCTAGAGCAGCGGCGAGAAAAAACAGACTGCTCCTAGCTCTCAGCTGCGAGAAGCGTGCAGGGCAGGTCAGCTTTCTGTGGCAATGCAGTTACTCCTACTCCGACACTCCGAGTTTCAAACTCCGAGCGCAACTAAAGCGCAACAACTAATAGCGTACAGGAGCGCGACACACCGGGGCTGGGCTCCAAACCTACTCGAAAGGATCCGAGTTACCCAGGCGGATTATGTCACGTGACAACAAAAATAGAGTACGCTGGACGCGGGTAGGTTTCCGATAACCACCTTTACCCTAGAGTTAGATCGAGTACGTTTTGGAACACGACCAGAAACTATCGACGGGCCACACGAGCTCCTTCCGACCGTGGTTACGGATGGCAGAAGCCGAAAATATTTCTAAGATAAATAATTAGGCCCGTGTGCAGCGGCAGAGTCTAAAGCAAAAGAGACGGCGACATTATGAAGTTTCTACGAACGTTTTAATATTCCTGAAAGATTTGAAGACTCGCTTCGAGCACATATCTGGAAGGTTACCTTGGCCGATCTACTTATTGACCATGCATGCTGTTCCGATTTAAATTAAAGAAAACATTTTTGAACCCGCTCGTCGACGCAGGAAACCCTCAAATTTGTCAGAGATTCCCTGGTTCCGTCTCGCAGCGAGACGGAAGCTACGCAGATACCGGCACACCGTCGTTCGAGAGCACGTCAATTCGTTTTTAGGCGGTATGCATGAACAAACCTCTCCCGCAACCCTAACCGGTTTTTCGGCTTTCCAATCTAAGTATCTTTATTCGCTACGACTGGGCTAAGCATTCTAAACAGGGCAGTGGTCTGACTGTCGTTTCATCACAACTTTTCTGTCACCGAGCTATCGGCACGCTCGTTCGATAGATCAGTTGGTTTTCAGGCAAGACGCACGAACAAATCTTTTCCTCAACGCTCACTGATGTTTCGGCTTTCAAGTCTAAATATCTTTATGCGCTGGGCTAAACATTATAAAAGGGACAGAACGGTCCGAATGTCTCCTCATCTCGACAACTTGTATGTCGCTGTGCTAAAGGCACGCTACCGTTTGATAGATGAATTTCTTTTTCAGGCGAAATGAACGAAGAAACCTTTTTCGGAACGCAAATTTCTGTCTTGGATTTCAAAACAAATAGTTTTTTACTCGCTGGATTAAGCACTAATCAACTGAAAAGGGGCAGCGGTCCGGCTACGCCTTTCGTCTCGACGGTCTCAACAGCAGCGCAGCCATCTTGTTTGTTTACGTGACGTCACGGAGCGCGAAAAAGTACTCGCGCTTCGAGAAATTCTCGGTGCACGAAGAGCGCGCTCGAGTGTCAGTCTCCGGTGGCACTCCTGTCCGTTTAGTGAAAGGAGCGCCAAACTCTCGCGCTCCGGAGCACGGACTTAACAACGCGCCCAATGCTAGGGGAGAGGGTGCACCAACCGCTCTACACGCGCTTTCCTCCTCTCTTCGGATTACGGTCGTTGAGCGAACACCGGGAGGAGAAACTCATGACGTCATCGTTCAATTTCGCTCTGAGAGGTAAAAACAAACAAAACGTGAGAATGACGTAGCCATGCCTCTGACGTAGCGGCTCAATGTTGGCTGCTCCAACTCCGTGGCATTGACTGCGCTGATGATTGCGCCTCGCGTCGCACGCTAGAGTTGGCAGATTTCGGCGACTTGGCTCGCTTGAAGGTTTGCTGACCAGTTTATTAAATATATAGAAGGAATTAGATCGTAATATTTTACATGTAGTATTCCTATATGATACTGAAGAGGGCTGCATAGTTTTCTCAATATCAAAAATGAAGCGGAGTTGCCCTTTAATATCATCTTCTCTGTCCAGTCGAATCTCAGCGTTGGCTTCTGCAGTGCTGTATTTAGTTTTCAACCGCGAAAATATTAGTAAGAGAAGTTTCAGCGTGAAAAATTATAGAACACTTAAGACGGCATATGTGTAGGAATGCGAAAGCATTCCTACACGCAGCGCAATCCTACAAGCAGCGCGCCGCGTCTTCCTGTCGCGCACGGCGCTCTGGCAGTGACATCACGCTCCCCCCACTGCGCAAGCGCGACGAATCCTGCCGGCTCCAAGCCTTTCGTGACGATGCATCTTCGTTGCTGTGCTTTTCTTTATGTTTTATTTCTGAGGCACGTCCGCTTTGACCTTGAGTGCTCCCTTCGGCTTTTGTGACGAAGGATCTGCGTTGCTGTGCTTTTGGCCAATGGAAATTGAACTGCCGTTTCGCTGCTACAGACGGTTACGGAAAACGCCGGCTTCGCTCCATGGGACAGTTAATGCTTTCGCATGAATAATGGCTGTGGTTCCCAAGAAAGGAGCAGGTAGCGTTGCGAACAATTCAGTTATTATATATATATATATATATATATATATATATATATATATATATATATGGGCAGTTTCATTTGGATTCAGGCAACGAGTGGCAGTCGTATTTTTTAATTTGCTTTAAATGTTTATATTTCGTGGCGCATGTTCCGAGAAGAAGAATCCTTTTTATTTTAATGTCCTGACATGTTTAGTTTCTGAGAAAAAAAATCTCAAAGAAGCGGGAAAGAACGACGAGGTTTTGACGATTGTCGTGTGTGGCGTTTTTGAGTCACTGTCAATCTCAAAGTATTCAAAAGAGAGCGTGTATATTTCTTTAGTGTGATATATATGCAAGTAGACAAAACTACATAATAACCAATATTTACTATTCCTCGTTCTAATTTTTGTAAAAATCCCCAAACATGCCTCCACGAACAACTGTGACCCAAATTGCGGATTTTTCTTTGAGTCGACTATGTTTAGTATCGCTTTTAAAATAATACCACGTGTAGAACCTTTCATTGCCTTCCAGATTAAGCAAAGTTTGTGTTTTTATCAAGTACGAGGATTGAGAAATAAATTATGAAACAGAGAGTGTTTTCACCTTTTGTTTAATTTCAGCACGCTGTATAAAAAAAAACCCATTTTTAATTTTTTTCTTTCTCTCGCGTCGCGTTCTCTTCACATCCCTCTTTTAGCCAGAACACATTTCGTTAGAAGTATTTTCTTTGGTTTTGAGTTTTAAGCCTCTCAATATGCTAAAAAAAAGAGCAAATGCCGATGGTGGTTTTCGACGATTTTCGTGTGTGGCGTTTTTGAACCACTCTCAATCTCAAAGCGTTCAAAAGGGAGCATCTATATTTTTTTAGTGTGATATGTATGCAAATAGGTAATACCACATTATAACTACTATTTATTATTCGTTGTTCCTATTTTTGTAGAAATCCCCGAACATGCCTCCGCGAACAACTGTGACCTAAATTGCGGATTTTTTGTTTAGTCGACAATGTTTAGTTTTTTTTTTTTAATAATATCACGTGTAGAACCTTTCATTGCCTTCCACATTATGTAAAGTGTGTGTCTTAATTACGTACGAGTAATGAGAAATAAATTATGAAACAGAAAAGGTTTCACTTTTTGTTCAATTTGAGCACGCTGTAGAAAAAGGAAAGAAAATTTTTTTTTTCTTTCGTTGCGCTTTTTTTACACTTTTCTTTTAGCCAGCATACAATACGATAGAGGTATACGCACTAGTTATGAGTTTTAAGCCTCTAAATATGCTAAAAAAATACTGATGGTGGGTTTATGGTTTATACCTGAATATTTTATTCTTTATTTTAATAATCTAAGGGACGTTGAATAAATGCTCAAATAAAGTACATTAATGTCGTTTGGCATATAATAACAAGTTCGCAATTCCACACGTCTAAACACTATAAAATTGCAACTGCCGAAAGCGGGTTTTCAGAAAACTTTCGCCGGTGCAATGATTGGAGAGGCCTCAAGCCTAACCCTATGCACTACATAATCTGTACTACGTTAGTAATATCAAAGTATAATATTGTAAAACATTAGAGTAACATACACTTCCTGTAGAAACCTAGATTTTTAAATGCGAAATTGCAAATTTTTAAATTCAAAATTCATGTTGATAAAAACAGAATAATTTTTATTTATTTTGCCACTCTTGATCTTTTTACGTTTTTTTTTTTACTCTGCAAACAACTGGTGGGTTCTAAAATTATTTTTCTGGAGTTTTGCGCCTTTACAGATGCTAGAGAACAGTACATTTCGACTACGGGTTTATAACGAGTGGAATGTGTGTGTAATGTACGAGGCAGTCAGTTGTGGTGGCAATAATACTCCCATGAATAATTCTAGAACATAACGAGGGAAATATTCACATTGAACAGCCCTCGAAGCAGTTTGTAAATAAAGCAATATTTATTTGTTTCTTTTTATTTATTTCCTTCGCGAGACTGCCTGTCATCTGACCAAGCACTGAGCGACAAAGTTGAGAGGACAACCCAGTCAAGGGCTAAAGATCGACAATGATAAATGAATGTGTTCTTCCTCCCATCGTGCTCAGAAAACGCTGTAAAGCTCCTCCCGGCTTTTTACGAAATAGCGAGCGAGCCGCGGCCTTCGGGCTCTTTCCCTTGCAAGGTTTCCCTATCGCCTCTAGTGACCTTCGCGATAAGAGCTATCGGCCTCGCATAAGGGAAGAGGGGTCGGGAAGTCGCTTGGCGGTACCATCCCAAAGGAGAGAAAGAAAATACGAAAACGTTCAAAAGGCTGGTTGGCCGAGCACACTGGTATACTGTTGAGATCGGACAGACACAGGAAAGCGCTTTCTCAACTTCGAGTGCCACGATCCTCCAAAGCGATGGCGGAAGCGTTCAGTGCGGACCGCGTTTATTGTGCCGATTATCGACGCCGGCACAAGAAAATGGTTCTACGGAATAAGGACTTCAAGTGTGTCACCGCTCTGGATTTGAACTCACTCAGAAGAATTTTGGATCCCTGCCCTGTGCCCATCCTGGAGACTGACGAGCTGTGCATGAACTGCTTCAGGTATTTATCATCCCGCGTTTCTGACTACCTGGAAGCAGGAACAGCCGGACCCTCGGATAAGGACAGTGACTATGTTGACAAGGCAGCATCTGTCATCGAACTTAACAAGTGTGTATCATCACTGGATATAGAGGTGTCGCCGTTCAGAATGCCAGATGAATTGCGAAAAAGATCTCTTCGCTCATACTCCGGAAGAAAGCAGAGCCAAGTCGAGGATGCTGTGAAGTCAAAACTACGGCGCAAGATCAGTGACGCATAGGATGTGCCAGAGCAGGCACTTAATAAGACGTCTTCTAACAAAATGTGCGCGGAATGGGAAGCGAACGTTCGAACAGCATACGAGAAGAGCACTTCGATCAAGGAAAGATGTCAGTTGCTGACGTTGTTTCCGAACGAAATGACAAGGCAACAAATACTGAATGCTGTTCCTGCGGCTGCGAAGTATTTGATTGACAAGTCGAGAAAGCTCAAGGCAGCTGACGGAGTATGGACGCTTCCTGATCCGTACATTTGAAACAAGTTGAAAGAATCGGATGTTGCGACAGCTCTCCGCTACTTTTTAGAAGATGAGATGGACTGCACCATCCAAAGCCCAAACAAGAAAGATGTTGTTACCGTAAACATATCGGGAACCAAAGAGTGTGTTGTCAAACGCTACATGACTCGCTCTATTCGCGAATCGTATGCTCTATTGATTAAAGCTCATCCAGACGTCAAGCTTGGTCTAACAAAATTTTATACGCTGCGCCCAAAATGGGTCAAGATTGCTCCGTACCGGGACCAATGTGTGTGCGCACATTGTGCGAATTTCGAACTGCTGCTAGCTTCAATAAACAACGCCTCATCGGTACATTTCACTAAAAAGGACATCACTGCACTTTGCATGTGCTCCAACTCATCCGAAGCCTGCATGCTCCAGGAGTGCAAGAAATGCCCTGGAGCGAAGATTCTAAGTGCACGTACACTACACCTCGATCCCGAGGAAGAAATAGAAATTGCAACGTGGGAATTGGGAGATCTGATTAAGAAAACGCTCAGTGTAGTCGTATTTATCAAATTGGCGAGAGATTGCGTCGAAAAGTATATCACCCATGAGTATATAAAAGACATTCAAAGAAAGGCAATATGGGATGCTAAGTCGAATCCGTCACCCAAGTCTATAGTGCTTCATTTCGACTTTGCCGAAAATTGGAGCATAGTGCTCCCAAAGCAAGTGCAGGGGTATTACTGGCAAAAGAAGCAACTAAGCATTTTCACCTGCGTTGCAACGACACCCAGCACTACAAAAAGTTTCGCCACTATCAGCGACGATCTTCGTCACGATTCCGCGCACCCCATCTTCGCCCTAAAGAAGATTGTTGAGGTCCTCGAAGAAGAAGAACCAATCTTTACAACTTTAACATATATCTCGGATGGTGCGGTGATGCACTTTAAGAACAGGTTTCAGTTCTACGAAATGAGCGAAAGCGGCCTTTTTTCAAGGTGGTTGTTCTCTGCGAGCGGGCACGGCAAGAACGCATGCGACGGCATTGGTGGCCTCCTGAAGCACCATGCCACATTACACAACATGCGAGAGCCTGCGAATGCTGCAATCCTCACTTCTAGAGACTTCGTGTCGGCGCTTACATCAAAGCAAGGCAAGACACGAATTATCGACTTGACCACCATGGACCTCATGAAGCTCCGAGAAGAAATGAAGAAGTGGGAATCCGTTGGCTCAGTGCCCGGTCTCCGTTCGTGCCACGTTTGGTACAAGCAACCATCAGAGGTCTCCACCGGGAAAAGAGTGCGAAAAGCTAGGACTGCTAAGGAAATTCATCACTGAACTTGAATCCTCCGAACGCTCTTGTCAAGCGCGTCGCATGTATATAGCTGTATTGTGCTACCCCAAACTTTATAACTTAATCACTCACTGTAAATAAATATATCGTAAACCACCCAAAGGAAACTTCAGCTTCACTTTTTTAGTTGATAGTTATAATACAAGAATCAAAGTAGTCAAATATCTTTATAAAAAGTTCCGAGAACCTCTGAAATTATTTGAGGTAACTGTGCCATTTTGTGTGTTATCACGCTGAGCTCGCCTGAAAGCAGAAAACCTCGAAATTTGGAAGCAACGAATTTTTAAAGCTGATCGTGTTCTATATTTTATTTAACATTACTAAAAATCAACAAATCCATAAATCATACGTAATGCATAACGCCCTTGACGTGCGCCTTACTTGTCATTACCTTGTATGCGATACTCATAAATATATGTCACTATCTCTGATCTACAAGAAATAATGTAGTCCATAATATTATTTCCTAAACGTTTCTTAGATAATAAAAAAAAAATATATATAAAATATACAGTTATGCCCGTTAAGCCTCGAGGCCTCTTCACAACCCATACACCCGCCATCGGCATTTGCTCTCTTTTTAGCATTTTTAATGGCTTAAAACTCAAATCTAGTGCATGTACCTCTAACGAAGTCTACACTGGCTAAAAGAAGGGTGCGAAAAGAACGCGACGCAAGAAAAAAAACAAAAAAACAATTCAACATATTTTTTTTTATACAGCACGCTGAAATTGAGCAAAAAGTGAAAACGTTCTCTCTTTCATAATTTATTTTTCAGCGCTCGTACGTAATAAAGGCACAAAATTTGCTTAATTTGGAAGGCAATGAAAGGTTCAACGAGTGGTATTATTTTAAAAGCGATACTAAACATAGTCGACTAACAAACAAATCTGCCATTTAGGTCACAATTGTTTGCGGAGGCATGTTTGTGGATTTTTACAAGGATTGGAGCGACGAATAATAAATAATAATTATAATGTGGTCTTACCTACTTGCATGCATATCACACTAAAAAAAAATATAGATGCTCTCTTTTGAATACTTTGAGATTGAGAGTGGTTCAAAAACGCCACACACGAAAATCGTCGAAAACCCACCATCGGAATTTGCTCTTTTTTTAGCATATTTAGAGGCTTAAAACTCAAAACCAAAGAAAATACTTCTAACGAAATGTGTTCTGGCTAAAAGAGGGATGTAAAGAGAACGCGACGCGAGAAAAAGAAAAAAAATTAAAAATGGTTTTTTTTTTATACAGCGTGCTGAAATTGAACAAAAAGTTAAAACCCTCTCTGTTTCATAATTTATTTCTCAATCCTCGTACTTGATAAAAACACAAACTTTGCTTAATTTGAAAGGCAATGAAAGGTTCTACACGTGGTATTAATTTAAAAGCGATACTAAACATAGTCGACTAAAAAACAAATCCGCAATTTAGGTCACTGTTGTTCGCGGAGGCATGTTTGGGGACATATACAAAGATTGGAACGAGGAATAATAAATATTAGTTATTATGTAGTTTTGTGTACTCGCATATACATCACACTAAAAAAATATCGACGCTCTCTTTTGAATACTTTGAGATTGACAGTGATTCAAAAACGCCACACACGACAATCGTCAAAACCTCGTCGTTCTTTCCCGCTTCTTTGAGATTTTTTTCTCAGAAACTAAACATGTCAGGACATTAAAATAAAAAGGTTTCTTCTTCTCGGAACATGCGCCACGAAATATAAAAATTTAAAGCAAATTAAAAAATACGACTGCCACTCGTTGCCTGAATCCAAATGAAACCGCCCATATACATATCAGGGATGGGCAAAATACATGCAAATATGTATTGAAATACAAATACAAAATACTTCGTCAAAAATGTATTTAATTACAAATCTAATTACATTTCCAAAAAAGCATTTAATTACAAGATACAAATACAACCAAATGTATTTGGTCTCCTCCAAATACTTTTCCAAATACATTCCTCAATATTTGCGTCAGCGACTTCAGGGCACCTGCAACGGGTTTCTGGGTATCTCATTTTAATTTTGCATCGCACACTCGGGAGTTAGTGTGCGAGGCTCTAGTAACGTAAGAGAAATATAATCACAAAAAAATCTAATCAGCTTGGACATAATAGGGGAAAAAATTACAGAGCTTCAAGCCGCTTTTTTTGTCGATTACATTTTGGTATAGACCAACAAAGAACCGAGACGACCAAGACGCGCACCACTAGCTAGAGAATTTTTTATTGTTGCAACTCGCACCAGTTACAAAAATCTGGACGACTCGCGCATTTAGAATGTTCCAGGCAAAAATATGGAGGGAAATCAGGCTGGAAAGCATATCACAAGTTGTCACAGGCACTTATTCAGCCAGTCTGCCTGTGAGCGTCAATTTCGTCACTATTCTTGCCCTGGACCAGCACCGTAATCACAAAGTCACTAAACGCTTGTGCTTGATTGAGAAACACTGCATTCGGTGCAGAACGTAGTTTTCTTCCTGCTCTGGACGGTGACAATACATTTGAGGGATGTATTTTAGCCCACAAAATTGTATTTAATTACAATTGTATTTGAAATACCCATGTTTTAGTATTTAAATACACTCGTCAAATACATTACCCAATTTGTAACTAAATACAAATGCAAAATACACAAAGTATTTGAAATACGTATTTCAAATACTTGTATTTGAAATACTGCAAATCCCTGATATATATATATATATATATATATATATATATATATATATATATATATATATATATGTGTAATTTTTCTGATTCAGATAGAACCTTCTCGAGGGTTGACTTTCGGCATTTATTCGTATTTATATACACAGAGTCATAGTTATAGTTGAGGCTATGTACGTGAGAACAGATACAAAAAGGCGCCCCGAAGAAACAACATGGATGCGACGTCGTCGACGTCACGTGGGTCACTCGTCGCGATGCCACGTGAGTAGTCTACAAAACTGCTAAAGTGATATTTGTTAATGGGCACTAAAATAAACGAGTGGAGGATCGAATCTTAATTCATCTCGAAATGACGCTCGGGAGTCGAGATGAAATATCCAACGCATCCATTACAGTCACATCCTTTCGATTACAACTCTCTGTCTTGACGCTCTCGCTTTATGAGGGACATCTTCCGTGCCCTTTTGCAGGCGCTCCGCCCTCGACAGATGCTCAACTGAGCGTCCACGGTCGGTGCCCCCACGCTGCCCGGTCGGTGCCTCCGCGCTTTCAAAGTTCCAAGAGTTTCCACGAGGGCGAGACAGACGCTATGTGTACTTTCTCCTCTCTATACCACGAAGCTTCCGCCTGACAAAAGCACTAAAAAGTAGTCGTAATTGTAATTCAAATCTAGCAATTACTGAGGCTAGAAAGTAATTAAACTACAACTACGCTTATAATGAACCGAAAGTAACGAATAATAATTACTAATTACTCGAAACAAATTACATTACACTAATTAAATGGCTGTAATTGATTTAATACGCAGGTACGACACGTAGGTCGAAAACAGTTTCTCAAGCATGACTACAAGTGACTTTAGGGTCGGGCGTCAACGTTTGAAACTTCCCGCGGGTAGACAAGAAACCGCGAAGGCTGACGTCTAGTGTGCCGAGTTCACTATAGATGGCACTACCTTGCAACCTCTCCAGAAAGGCGGATGATTGAACGATCTGTCGTCTGGCTTGAGGGCATAGATGGTCTGAGGGTCGGTCGGCCTGCTCGAAACTCTGCGCGTAGAGAGCCTGTCTCATTTACAACTTGACGCTGACTGGCGACTGTGCTGACCGTCCGCGGAGAAGATAGTGCCACGAGGGTACCTCGGGGCATGAAAATATATACAGACAACTGGCAAGGGCAATAGAAATGCAGTTGTAATAAATAAGGCCCGATGAACATACAACAGGAAGAAAGGGGTGAGCGATATATTGTAAAGCAACGAGAGCTATACACTAACTCGGCGAGTACACGGGAAAAGTTCAAATGAACAAGTGCAGTAGCCGAAGGCGATACTGATTTAGTGAGAACTGTGAGACTTAATGCATTACTCTGGCGATTTCTTGATGGTTTCGGATTTGCCCGAACATTTGCTAAACACACCAACGTACATCGTTGAAATTGTATCCCGAATATTAGGTCAAAATATATATATATATATATTTTTTTTGTGAAGTTATTGAATTTACAATTTTGTTCCTCACCGTGTTTTTCAAACTGAAAGTTTCTACTGGCAACAACGAAAAAGTGACGCCAGGTGAAGCCATTGGCTCACTTTTTGGACCATAGATTTTAGTTGCCAACTGATTAACGAGCAGTTTCATGGTCTCAAATGAAGGCTTTGGAAGCTCGCCCCAGTAACCGAGCACCAGCACGGAACAAATGCTTGGCATAGTCTAGTTTCTAGACTGCCCGCTCGACTGGCAAGCCTAGGCCTTCCACTGACGTCACGGCACTGAAAAGTACGGGTATATTTGAATTTTGGGTTTTACAACATTTTAATTTGACGATTTACAGTAAATAGTGAATTTCGCCATATTAAATAACATACCGGAAAGAATAAACGCAGGGGATCCAGAAAATATAGTTTATTAGGTTAGCTGAGAAGGCAAAAACTGACATTATGAAGGCGGAGATTATCCGACTGGTAGAGTTTTACGACTGGTACAGTTTATACACAGAGATTATTCGACTGATAGAGTTTCTAGCTACCAAAACTAGACCTATTTTCAAGATACCCAGGTTTTACTCGTTCCGGCATGCTAATTATTATCCATAAATTAAAATTAGTTATTGAGAAAACGGCAAATAAAGGTGATGCCAAAACCAAAAATCAAATCTTCCCGCGCTTTCCAGTGGGAGTGACGTCCCATGTTGTTTAACCTGTAGGACGAGCAGGCAGTCTAAAAAAGGCAGCATTCAGCGCATGTTTTTTTTTGTTTTTCATTTTGCTGGCGTGAGCTTAACAAGACTTCATTTCACACCATCATACTTCTTGTAACCCGTCGAGAGCAAGCTTTCCTTACCTATATACGCCCCAATATTTCGACATCTGACGCGACGTTTTCAGCGCTGCTGGCAGCAGCCTCTCAACCGCTCACACCAAGTTTAAGGCTCTAATACCTTCGCGAAAAACAATAATTGCGACTCGTAATCTGCGTCACTAGTTCAGATGTCTCCATTAATTTATATAACCATAGCCTCCTCTATACTCACAAAGCCTGACAGTTCGATAACGGAGCCATATGAGTGCCCGGTCGCAGATTTGGAGCTTTGAGGATCTGGTAGCACGGTGAATTTCTCAGGGAGCCTGTAGTCAGCGCACAGCTTTTGCAACGCCGAGGGCGTGAAACATGGTTTTCAAACCCGACGAGAAAAGAAGCGGCAGCCCGAGGAACGTAAGAAGCACGAGCGGACATTCCATCGCTGGGGACAAGTGTTTCGGCGTCTCGGCGCAGCGGGGCACCCGTTACATCACTCTTGTCTCCCGCTCTACCTTTTGAACTTTCGGCGGCCGCGTCTCGTGGCGATCTACCAGACGCTGTCAGTATACACCAGGGTGTCGAACCGGAACCGAACCGAACCGAAAACCGGAACAGAACCGTTATTTTTAGCCGAACCGGAACTGAACCGAACCGAAATCTTCGCCACCATCTTGGAACTGAACCGGAACTGAACCGGAAAAAAATATAACGGTAACCGGTTCAAAACGGTTCACGGTATTTTTTTTTGTTAGTACTGCAAATTTATTATTTGGGAATAAAAAATTGGCACGTGTATTCCTCGACGTATTGATCAAATCGTCATATACAGAATTGCAATGTATAATAAATCCTGGTTTTTTGCGGCGCTTTCTTATTGGCACTATGACTAGCCATGTGTCACATCGTCACGTGACGTCATGATGTTAAAACATGCTGTCAAGTAATGTCACATCACGTGACCCCGTGACGTCACGTGACTCACCGCGTTAAGTCGATTCAAATTGAGAACGTCGCTAGATCTATTAACGTTGTTGATACCGTGACGTCACATGACATCACAACTTCGCACTGAGAGTCACGTGACACCATTATGTACTCGATTGTCATGATCCCGAGTCGAATGCCCTGGTTCCTGACACCCAGTATCGCCAAACATTCGGGTAACGGCTCGTGTTCAACTCAAAAATTATGATGGGCCCGAGTCCCACAAGAGCTAGAAACAGAAACAAACGAAAGCGACAAGCCTCAGACACATGCAGCATGTTCGCGATGGTACCTTTATACGGCTTTGAGTTGTTCGGTGCTCGCGAAGTTAGCACGAGCGTTTACAAGCCTGCAAATGGTACCATCGTGCGAAGGATACTCGTGTTTTGGCATAGCCTTCTTTATTCTACAAAGCATGTCAAATTGCGAAATTCTCTGGTTTAAGGCTAGCCGCTGTCGTTTGTTTCTGTTTGTCGCTTTAGTGAGGCTCGGGCCCCATTATAGCCGAACTAAAACTATACCTGAAGATTAGCCCATGCTCTCGGCTTTGCCAACCCTGCGTAGGACTACGATAAACATTGACGGTGCATATATTAGGATCAGATCACGTGGCTGATAGTTCTAATTGCGAGTTGAGGAGGGAAAGCTGTTTCATTTCTTTCTTTTGACTGCGTCTGCCATTTCGCGGAGGGGCAAACTAATGGATGCTTTTGCAAGTTATAAACGTCAGGGATTACAACTTAGCGGTATTTATTGAACTTAAGGTAAAAAAAAATATGCTGCACGACCCATTTTACATGTATGCACACCATTGAGGCTCCCAAACGATGATATACGGCAGCCTAATGAAATGTTGCAGCACATGACTGATAAAGAACAGAGTCGTGAAGTAAGGTCCCAAAACAAGTGTACGTAAAACCTAAGATAACATTAGCCTCCCGAGGTAGTATCTCGCGACGTTTCGAGCTGAGGCAAGCTGATGCCCAAAAGTGATTTATATTAGGATTCTAAAAATCTTCGTTTGCCCTGCGCGGAATCTATGTTTAATTAGGAATATCATTTTATGCATTTCTATGCATCTCTTTTTGCAGTAAAGCGTTGTGTAAGGGATAATTTAGAAAAAATTGCGTGTCATCTCCTTATTTCTGCACATTTCGTGTATTTGCCTTCAGATATATCATGTGACCACAGTGTTTTTTGCATACCCTGCAACCCAGTATTTTACACTGCAAAACAGCTAACAAAAGCACGTTTCCGAAGACTCAACAGCTGGTGTATTTTCGAGTATCGTCCTTCCGTGTCGGCCTCAGGCGGTTATGTGAAATTCATAAAGTCCAATTTATCGATGATAATAAAAATATACTTAATTCCTGTCTGAAGATTTGGCAGCATAAATAGAAGATCGTCACCTCAAAGATATATAAGTAAATGAACCTTTAAATTATCTGAAAGATGTTCTGCAAATCTTTTCCGGCGCTTTTATCCTCAATAGACACGTTACAGGGGATTTGGAAAAGCTTTAAATAATGTTTTTTTTTTATTTTGAAGCTAATTTAAATAACTATATGTGTTCCTCACGCATATATAACTTCTCAAATATATAGAAGTTTATTATTGCGTTTTTTATGTGTTTTTATTATCGCCTTTTTTTACTGGAACGAATGGTGAACTATGACGATTGCACACTTAAACTCTCAGAAAGTGTCCAATTAAGTAGCTTCCGAAATGAGTAGAGCATGAAATTCCACTTTGTTCTATTTTACAAAAATCATCAATTAGAGAGGGTGATGCTTATTTGCAAATTAAATTGACCGGCATTTTGTCAAGAGCAAACCTCAAGAACCAGGCTATGCCAGTTTATCCAATATAAGAAAATGTTCACATGGGTAAGCACTGTTTTAGGTCAGATTCGATCTCAGTACGAAGGTGCTCATAGGTTAGAGTGAACAATTTCAGCCACTCCTTTTCGCATGATTCGTCGCCCGCATCATGCTGCTGAGAGCAAACAATGCTAGTTAGAAAAACAAGCATTGCGATTGTCGCTTAGTGTTTCTGTAAAATATAGACTGGAAGGACTTGTCCCGTGACTTTCGTGACATCTTGAAAATTATATTGCTTTGAGTTCAGTCGTCTCGTCATCATATATATATTGTGAAACGTATTCCATAAAACACATTTTATGGTGTATATGGCGACGAACTGCCCATTTCATGATTTTATTCACTGTAATGAATTCCTTAGTTCAAGGGCAAAACCACGAATCAACATCTAATACTGCGATACAAAGTTGTACCAATCACGGGTATTTCAGGCAACCTACTTCACTTCGCGAAAACATTTCGATTCAGGTACAATGTATGTGACTCTGGCAAACGAAGGAATGTTGAGTCGTATATACACGACGTTTTGTATGTTAATGTAGATTTTCCTTTCTTGCTGTGTAGGTATAAATAACAGAATTTTATAATTTTTGTACCTGAAAACAAAACTGGATTGAACAAACGATAAAAAAAGAAGAAATCTATATACTGTAAACGACTAGTTTTTCGTGGGCTCAATATTTCGCGATTTAGGTCAAAGCTGAAGTTTCGGAATAATTCGCGGGTTGTAATTTTCTCGACGCGGTGGAATCTCAATATAAATTTCAATCTGTTTACATTTTACCGAAATTTTTCGCGGGACCCATTTTTCGCGGATTGTAGGCGATTCGCGAAATTCTCAAGAATAAGTCCTCGCAAAAATCAGATCGTTTACAGCAAGCAGTTAGTTTCACGGCCTAAATAGTGCATATGACAGAACAAAGCGGAAAATATATTATCAATTTAGCGGTTCAAACCGGTTTGAACCGTTATTTTTTGCGCCCCGAAACTGAACCGGAACTGAACCGAAAGCCGTGAACCCGAACCCGAACCGAACCGATAAAAATACCGGTTCGAGGCTATGGTTTCACCAATTTTTGAGGCAAACCAGTCACTATCGAAATTTCGCCATAATTTGTATTTAAGGCGCGGCAACGGTTTTTAATTTGTGAACATAAATACAGAATACATACCGAAAAGTAGAGTTGCTAACAAATTCCCCGTGTTCTCGGGGATTTTAGTGCAAGCTATTAAATTCATAGATTAGTTTGTTACGTTTTTTTGTTTTTTTTTGCCGCTGTTTTTTCCCAAGATGTTCACCTCAAACCAACTAGCCCAACACGTCACATTGTTGTTGTTAATTAGAGATTTCCCGAGTAAATATTACCGCGTGCTTCTTATTTTCCTCCTTCAATATTATTCTTAGGAGGGTGATAATTTTACACCGCGCACTCAGTATTATAAGAAAGAAGGGTACGACAGCTTTTCTAAAATTTCCGTTTTAAAGTGTTTCTTATAAAAAAAAAAAGTTTTGTAATACAAGTTACTTATTTAAAACAAATATAAACAAACATTTCGTCTCCCTGGTAGCATAACTCAGATCTACTACAGACCGTATTACTCTAGATTTCCCGTTTTTACTAAACGATTTTTTAAAAATTTTGTTTGAATGAAAATTGCACACTGTATATTTTTTTGCTGGAAATCACAATGTAAAGACGATGAAAGCCTTTTCGTGAGGAATTGCACATTCTAGAACCTCCTAGAACTTGTTATATACTTCGCGCTAAAGCCCCGACGCTTTGTTTTTCTTCCTCTCCTGCGAGAAAGAAAAGAGTGCTCACGAAAAAAAGCGAACGTCATGCTCTACAAAGCGAAAACTTCTATTTCGGCAAACCGATCATTTTCGCATCAAACGGTCGTCTGCTCATCGTTGGCGCTGCCAGGCAGCTGCTTTTTAAAGTCACGCCTGCTGCTGGCTCGTTCGATCGGCGGACCTCTAACGCCCCTTCCCCCCCTTTTTTCTCGTTTATTCTCGGACACTTTTCGAAGCAATACAAAGACCCATCGGCATTCATCGTGTGGCTTAAAAAAAGAACATTAATTCTGTTTTCTTTAGCAGTTTTCTTAACAGTTCAAGTAAAAAAAAAAAAAAAAGAAAGAAAACTTAATTTTCTTGCGCTATAACTTTATACCTACAGTGCTCACCCCCTGCAAGCTTTCAGTCTTTGTTCCCTCCCCATTTAAAGTAAAAAAAGCCGGGGAAACGATCTAGATAGAATGGCTTCTTTTTGTCAATTATAACGAGATCAGTTCATTAATGTCGAGCTCCTCGGATAAATGTCTGAACCGGGAAATACGTACCCCTGCCTAGAACTTTCACCGGTAGTCTCAACTGCGAGGGAAAGATTTGGCCATTACGGTATGACAGTTAACACGGGGTCTTCAGCGCGCGCACAAGAAAAAAGGTACAACGACATGGCAGTGGAAAGTCCCCTTCACCGAAGACCCGAAGACCCCTTGCGCATCTGTGGGACGGAGGCAGAAACTATTCATCGCGCGTAGTGATGGACTGCCAAGGTCTGAGGCCGGAGCCAAAAAAGGACTTGTTGTAGGGAGGCTCCCTCTTGGCTTTGGTGCGGAGAGGTATTGTTACCACCTGGTTACTTTTGACTGGAGGAGAATATGAACTCAGTAGCGTCACTAGGGTAAGCGGCACCCGGGGCGGTGAGCCGCCGCGACAGATGCCCCCCCCCCCCCTCCACCCCTTTCACTGCCCAGCTGCACCCCCCTGAGCGCTGCACCGGGGGCGGTCGCCCCCCCCCCCCCTCCCCTCCCCCTTTTAGTGACGCCACTGCGTGGACTCAGTTCACTCGATGCATAGGGAATGGCTAGAGCCACCTTTTCTTGACCCTGCACCATTTTGCCTCTTGCCTCCTGACCGGCGCCGAAAACAAACGCAGGATTGACGAAACGCCTGACTTTGCGTGTTCTTAAAGTTCGTTCGCGTCATTTCCTGAGTGGAGAGGCTCAACAACTGCATCAACAGCTCGTAAACGGCTGCATAAAGTGGGAGGCAAGATGGCGGCGCAGCTAGCCGGCGTTGAGGCATGTTCACACTGGCGAATCGCAGCTGTCGCGCGACAACTTTCGACGCAAAAGCGACAGTCGCTAGTCGCAAAAGTGACCAGTTTGAAGCAGTCGCTTCCAGATTATTTTTTTTTGGGGGGGACCGGTCGCCGCGTCGCCCGGTTACTGAAACAATCAGCGGCGCCTCGGAAGAGACGCGAGGTGCATGGGCGTCGGCAGGGGGGTGCAAAAGGGCACTTGCTCCCCCCCCCCCCCCCCCCCCCAAGCCAGAGTGCCTACCCCCCCCCCCCCCCCTTGCCCAGCTCTCTCGGGTACGGGGGATCGAATGACGTCGCGAAATAGCTTTTCTATACTCGCGGTCAGCTTTCTGTGGCAGTGCAGTCAATGCTAGGGGAGAGGGTGCACCAACCGCCGTACACGCGTTTTCCTCCTCTCTTGGGATTGCCACAGAAAGCTGACCACGAGTATAGCAGACGGAGAAACCAACAGCTATCCTAAAAATAAAATCCACGCACTTTTTGCCTCCTTTGGATCCTTCAGCAATAAACACAAAAAAGAACAAGGTCTCCCTTCGGTGAGTTGCTATCAGCCGCGCCCAGCTGGCAAAACAAAAAAAAAAAGACATAAAAAATACAGATAAAAATAAGCAATAAATTCAATTTAAAAGAGAGGGGGGGGGGGGTCTGTTATAACAAACTTCATACAAATTAAAAAAAAAAAGAAGGGATGACGAAATGTTAGGCTAGGTGGGGCAAGCTGCCGCCCGTTGCAAAGGGTATAGCCATTACCATCCATCCATCCAACCGGGAGGAACACTTACTTCCGAGAATACCGCACCGCAGTCCTGTGTTGTGATGATTCACAGACATTCGGGTGAAAGTCAGTAAAATGCCCCCAAAACAGAGCGTCTTCTACACAGAGCGGGATTCTTCCAAAAAGCCCAACAGAACGATTCGGCGTAGCTATGAGTTGAAGCTAGTCCGCGCTCCCGCGTCGCTCCGTCTGCGTAAGGAGTGCAGCGAGCGGGCCCCGGGGAGAAGAGGGGGGGGGGTTGCGACCACCCAAACCAACCCGCTGTCTACGCCCTGCTCACGCCAGTGCTCTGTTTTGTATACGTGCCTTGGGGTTTTTCTTCTCCTTTGCCCGTAGCATGCTGCGGTTATGGGAAAGGAGAAAATCGGGGCCAGGCGTCCTCTTTTGGACAATGCAGTTCTGCTGAACTCTGTTCGCACCATGTCAACAACGATACTGCCCCGGGCCATAACTCACGCGGGAGAGGAGTGTCGGACCGCCCTCGTTGACACCACCGTGTTCACACGCGTGACACTCGGATATCTGTGACAGGGTGACACACTTCGCTGTTGCTGGCTCTCTCTTCCTGGCCCAGTTGCTTGAAAGGGCCACCATTCCGCACCCAATCCCACTTTTTTTATACAACCGTGGGCTGATATGGGGTCAGGAGTGAAAATGGACATCAGATGCTTTTTAGAGCGCAGCTCTTAGGGGCCCGTTCCCGGCTTGAGCGGCGTCGGCGTCGCCGTTGGCGTCGCCGTCGCCGTCGGCGTCGCCGTTGGCGTCGCCGTCGCCGTCGGCGTCGCCGTCGGCGTCGGCGTAACCAAGGTCATCCCAAGGTCACGTGACCCCCAAGGTCACGTGACCCCTGCCAAGGTCATCTCAAGGTCACGTGACCCCACGTGACCCCCTGAAGGTCACGTGACCCCTAAGGTCACGTGACCTTGCGGGTCACGTGGGGTCATCTTGGGATCACGTGACCCCCAAGGTCAAGGGGTCACGTGACCCCCAAGGTCACGTGACCCCTCGAGGTCACGTGACCCCTCGAGGTCACGTGACCCCTCGAGGTCACGTGACCCCTTCCAAGGTCATCTCAAAGTCACGTGACCCCAAAATGACCCCACGTGACCCTTTGAAGGTCACGTGACCCCCAAGTCACGTGACCCCTCTGAGGTCACGTGACCCCCGAGGTCACGTGGTCTCCTCCCCGAGGTCACGTGACCCCCAAGGTCACGTGACCCCCTTCCAAGGTCATCTCAAGGTCACGTGACCCCAAGGTGACCCCCACGTGACCCCCCAGGTCACGTGACCCCTCTGAGGTCACGTGACCCCTCCAGGTCACATGACCCCCAAGGTCACGTGGGGGTCACCTTGGGGGTCACGTGACCTTGAGGTGACCCCCGGGTCACGCCTCCCCGAGGTCACGTGACCCCCTCCCCGAAGTCACGTGACACCCCCCCCCCCCCGAGGTCACGTGACCCCCCCCCCCCCGGAGCATATTAAAGAATGAGGGGAGGAGGAGGAGAAGGGGGAGGGGTCTACCCTCCCCTCAGTATCCTTCCCTCCTCCTCCTCAAGAGCTGCGCTCCAATTCGGCGTTACAGGGATTTGTAAACGGCTCTCACTTTTTTAAACGGAAAGCTGACAGTGATAATGACAATCCATCTTGTGCAACGAAGAAGCATGTGACCTCAGAGCCGTGTCATGACCCGGAATCTATCGATGCACCTGCTGTCTCCGTCACTCCTGATCATCCTCTGGTTTTAGAGAGCCAGCTAGACATTGGCTTTGCCCTCAGCTCGACTCTCGCAGGTATGTCAAACTCGTCTTTAACTGTGGGAGTATACATGCAAAACTGAACTTGATCAGATCTATAACAACCATTATAAAGATAAGAACCAGCGGGCTAAAATTTTACTCCGGTTCTGAAATGAGACAGAGCGAGCATGGCCAGCTAAGGGAACCCGCGTCGAGGAAATACGGAAAGTTACAACGGCAACTAACCCTCCGGCGGTAGCCCCGCCGTGCTGGCTTTCCAACACAGCTAACGCAGCTTTCCGATGTCGTCCATGGACCACAACCCGGAAAATGCTTGGAATTAATATTACGAGCGAAGACAATTTTGTGCAGAAAATTAGAGTTGTAAATTTGAGCAGAGGCCAACTTGGGGTAGCTTTTAAAAACCTGTATAAACCTCAAATATTGTTCAATATGAAAATAAAAAAAAGGTATTGTTCATTGCTGTGACTTGCAAGTCACACGTAAGACAGTGCGTGTGACTTAATTGCGTGCACTGTTTCGCTATTTTATTGTGTACTGTATATGTATGATGCCAATACTTGTCTATAAAATCCTTGTGCTTTTTTATCTCTGAGAGAATTATAAACTAAGTGGGCTGTTTTGTTGTTTTGCCGCGACATAGACCTTTTTTTTTGCTCTACCTGTACGTAGTTATAAAAGAAATTTTACGTTGAAATTACTGGTGCATTGTACTTTTTAGAATTGTTTCATAAAAAATATGTGTATCTTGCAAGCTGTATTTAGGTCTTTCGTATATTAATGTGGGACCCCCCCCCCCCCCCATTCCACTTGAGCGCACACGCCCGAAAAGGGCTGTCAGTTTGCCCCTTCCCTCCCCCCCCCCTCCCCCCCCTCCCCCCTTCCCAAAAACAAAATCCTGCCTACGGCGAGGTGCGTCTCGCGTTTGTTTACATTCGGCATGCCGAACTTCTGTGGTGGGAAAAGCAACCATGTCCGTCCAACGCCCAGGTTCGGAGGCCTCTCTGCGGCGGCTCTGGTCAGCGCTATTAAAGAATACAAATTTCTTTATAAAAGCAGCAGCTCGATTTGAACGCGCGGCTGAAAAAGAACTGGCACCAAGCAAATCCGTGCCACTTTCGTCTTGACAGGTCGCACGTATCGCGACGCAGTAGCTCGAGCGAGTGCATGTCGATGTAACGACTGTGCTTCCTTCCTTGTACTGGTTCCGAACGACCCAGGTCAACGTAAGCGAGTCTTTTTCGTATGGCAACGACTAGGCACGCGATGTTGTGAGACAACGAAAATGGAAAAGCAGCGAAACGTGAGCCCGAGCAGTGGCGGGGTGAGGGGAACGGAATCGACGGGGGTCCCCGGAGCTTTCGAGAAGCGACTCGCCGGTAGCGGCCGTGGATGCAGAGCCAGAGGCCAGCAAATCCCTGGCTTTTGGTTTGACAGGTCAGGGGGCGCTCGAGGGAGTGCACTCCAGAGTAGCGATGACGCGTTTATTCTGCGGTTCCAAAGGTGCCAGTACCGCGAGTCTTTCTTTTGTGGTGAAAACGACGTACTATCGTGGACACTGTTAGCTATAACACGGCAGCGGCGGCCGTCCCGTACCCCCAGCGCCCCATAGCAGGCGCCGTCCGAAACTCCGCGCGTGCGCCGTGCGGCGGACTCGCTCTTCCCGTTTGCAAGCACACCCTCGCTTTGCCGTCTGCTAGGCACAGAGCAGGCGATGCTACAGTGCTGCTCGTCTGGTACCCTCGCTATAGCGAACTGGTCTCATTTAACCGGCGATTTGTATTGGGGCAGATTACAGAGTCATTAGGGCATAACCCCTGTTTAAGATTTTTTTTTTTGCTTTGTCAGAAACAGCATTTTTACCGATATGCGTTCGCAAAGCAGTATGAGCGCAGCAGGTGTGAAACAGAAATAGACTGTTATACCCCATTTCACCTTAAGTCCGACCGCAGCGTACGCTTCAAAACGACAGAGCCAATCAAATAGCGGCAAAGGTCCAATGTCACGGAGTGCATCACCGGGGGACCCAATAAAGTGCAAAAAGTGCTTTTGTCGCTGCTTGGTGGGTCATATCGTCTCGTAGCGTCCGCAGCGCTTAGACCTAAAATGAAACGGAGTATAGCTGCAAGTTTGTCTCATAAAAAAATTTAATCTACCGTGATGATACATTTAGTATACGATGATTATCCTTAGCCAGCGGAGTCAGGGAATCAACCGTGGGCACCTCTTACGCGGTGGTTCGCTGAACCATGTTCAGCAAAAATTGGCCAGCGCTGTGGCGTCGTCTGCTCTGTGCCTAGCAGACGACAAAGCGAGGGTGTGCTCGCAGGCGGGAAGAGCGAGTCTACCACACGGCGCATGTGCGGAGTTTCGGACGGCGCCTGCTATGGGGCGCTGGGGGTACGGGGCGGCCGCCGCTGCCGTGTTATAGCCAACAGTGTCCACGATAGTACGTGCAAACGAAAGTAGGAAAGCAGCGGAACACGAACCCGAGCTGTAGCGGGCAAGACGGAATCCAGGCGGCCCCCGATGTTCCCGAGAAACGACTTGCCGATCGCCCGCAGTGGGGACGTAGGTGATCGCTTGTCGCATGTCGCTGGTCGGTCGCGTGCTATATTCAGTTGCAAGTCCAGAAACGTTTTGAGGGAAAAGAAGGTTGGGGAGGAGGAAGCAGACAAAATGCTGGAGAAAAGAGGAGGACGCCTTCTACTTTCTCCAGCGTTTCGTCTGCTTCCTCCTCCTTATTCGTTCTTCCCTTATAACTTTTCTTAACCTGTAGTCGCTAGTCGCAAGTGTGAACGCGCCCTTAGAGTTGTCCTCACACCGGGAGGGCCGTCAGCCCAGCAACGTTGAGGCGAATCCCGGAGAAAAGCTCACCGGGGAAAAGCTTACCGCAAAACCGGCGGATGCGGAGAAACGGTCACCGGATATTGAGCGTGTGCGGAGAAAAGCTCACCGCCTTCTTTTTCTTCTTTTTATTTGGAGGCTGTTGATCATGCGTAGCATATATCAATATATTATTATTAATAAAATTCGTCAGCTTTGTAAAAAAACAAAACGTCATTTTTTGTATTATTTGTTCAGCTTATTGGGTATATTGCTTCCAAATTAATAATTGCGGGCGAGTGTTTTCTGTGGCTTACTCTCTAGGCAACCAAAGCCTAACTGAGTACTTTATGAACTTGAAGGAGAGGAAAAAGTTCGAAAATTTAGTAATGTCTGCCTAAAACCTAAAAATCAAAAATATAAATGCCGTAAATCCGAAAGTGCACGCGCAACAACGCGGTGCCTGAAATTCTCTTCGAAGTTTTGTTAAATTTGAAAACAAGATAAAACAGTCAATAGGATATCGAGGCATATTTCTTCCACGGACATGCACGTTTTCTAGCCGTTCATGCTGGTGTTTCTACACGTTGCCTTTGTGTGATAGTGCCCTTCTGCGGCGAGCCACCCATGACCTTCACAGCTGCATACTGTCACCGTTGTTACTTGTGACCTATATAAGAACTAGTCTTCTGTAAGGTAGCGAATTGGGCGATTTCGTAAACGTTATACACGATGAAAATTGCTCAAACGACGACGACGGAGTGAAGACAACAAACATCACAGGACGAACTGCTCTAGCAACTAATGTTTTGTTAGTGAAAGTAACAGAAAGAAAATAGCCTAGCCGACACTGATTACATCAACAAACACCTACTTATCTATTAGGCACTACACAATATTTGGAGCTGAAACGGCTCACACACCGCTATTCATATGAGCTCGCAAAGAACAAACCTCTTTATTTGACAGAGCTACTGACGGCGCACTGTCAGTTGTCAATAAATTGTTTTCTTTTTTACCGGTGCACAATGTTCTAATTTTATACTTTATATATAAATAAAAAAGGACAGATTTTTAATGAAATGACGAATGCGAATTGTGTTAAATTGCCATGTTTGATGAAAAATCTGCCAAGTTAAAAACAAATCGGTGAGCTTTTCTCTGCATCCGCTCAATGGCCGGTGAGCTTTTCTCCGCATCTGCCGGTTTTGCGGTGAGCTTTTCTCCGGTGAGCTTTTCTCCGGTGAGCTTTTCTCCGGTGAGCTTTGCTCCGGTAAGCTTTTCTCCGGTGAGCTTTTCTCCGCCGCACCCTTGAGGCACCCTACGACGACGCTTTTAGACTTAGGCTAGGTGGCGCAAGCTACCGCCTGTTACAAAGGGTATAGCCATTAACGTCCATCCATCTGTCTGCGTTCCTTTTCTGCAAGTGCGCCGCCATCTTGAATTGACGTCACTTCCAGTATGGGCGAAAACATTGTTTTGCCTTCGCCACGCCAATAGAAGGCATTTAGATATAAGCGTAACCGTCAAACTTTCTCGTTTTGCCTCCCCTTTATCTTTTTTACTATTTTCAGGTTGAAACGTTGGATTATTTTTTCGTCGCCCATACCGGACACGCCTATTAGGTGGCTGGGAACGAGAGTACACAGAAAAAATCCATAGTCGGTGACAGCCGATAAGAGCGAAGCGCAAGCTCCTCCCACCTCACTGCACTTTACCATTGCGAATGCTGGAGAAAGGGGGGGGGGGGGGGGGGAAGGTTTCAGTTTAGCTTCTCCCCAGCGCCAGCTTAGTGTACTGCTCATCTCCGGTGTGCTGGAGCAAACTTTTGCAGTGTAAAGATGAAATAACGCGTCTCCAGCTCCCGCCTGACTTGATCGATCTTTGCGGATCAGATCGACGCATAATTTGTTTTACGGATGGCTTAGCCCACACGGCGACATCCACAGCAGATTTTTTAAATTATTTTATTCATTGGAAGAGACCCTTGTCAAAAGTCAGCCTGCCTTTCTAATTGCGAAATGAAGCATCTCTCTCACACACACTTTTTCTCGTAGCAAAACATTTAGCTTGAAAACAATTTGTATTTGTTCGTTACACGAAGCAAAAAAAAAAAAAAGCAGTACCTTATTTTTTGGACGTGGAAACAGCACAAAAAATTTGACAAGGGACGAGTGAAAGAAGTGCACGGACAAGTGCACGGACAAAGCAGTTTGTTCGTGCACTTCTTTCACTCGCCCCTTGTCAAATTTTTTGTGCTGTTTTCACGTTTGAAGATGTTCAACCAAGTCGCCCAACTTGCCGCTTTATTTTTGGGTTTTATTTCGCGAACTATAAATGTTTAAAAGTTGAAATTTTAGGCTCTGCCGAAAATCTACGCGTGTGGCCTGTACAGGAATTTTGTTTTTCAAGATAGTTCATTATGACCAGACGTGACAGATCTTGCGAATAAAAAAGTATGTTAACGATTAGTTATGTATAATACAAGCTTCCTTGTAAGCTAAGAAGGCACACATCTGTCAAGATATGAGAAGATTTTCGTGTCGACTAAACACCGATTGCGGACCATGCATGGCACGCGGACCATGCACCGCGTGCGGACTATCGAAGCTAACACATTGATTTTTGGCACCAATTTTGTCCCTGCAGACTATACACCTGGTGCGGACTTTAGTCCGGAAAATACGGTATACAGCAACTCATGTTTACAAACAAACCGGAGCGCCCCTAGCGGACGCCACCGGCGCCGCGCATGCGCAGTGGACGGTGGGCAAGAAGCCCGCCGTCGCCCATAAACAAACCGTTGAATTGCGTTGTTTTCGGCGTCGGTGGGAGTCCCCGTGCTCTTTTTCGCGTTGGGATTGTTGATTCTACGCCCTCCTAACAATGTCTGACTACTTGAGCGGCTTCAGCAATATTAACGAGGCAAAAATTTGCGTGAATAATGTGACTTGCGGCGATTTATTTTACGTGAAAGCCGCAGAATGGGCGTTAAAGCCTGACTCGCACGATAAGATTCTGCTCGTCATTTTCAGTCGCGACGTCGCTCGGGCTGCAAAAGCGTGGACCGTAGCTGAGATGGCGGACGTCGATACTGAAAACCGCAAGTAGAATCGTGCATTACAAGTCGGTGATGGCCACTGGTAACAATGATCAACATATTCTTGTATCTACTGTTTACACTTAGCCTACTTACCCCAACCAACCTTCAAAAGTGTTTTGAGGCCTGCACTTAGTTCTTATCGCAATTACCGGGTCAACGTTTGGTTTACGGGCCGCTGTCGTTTGAACGAGCTGACCACAAAAAAGCACACAAGTTTGAAAGAGCAGACGACAGTTCGTACGCTTGCGCAATGGAGTGCGGGCAAGGAGCACCGCGTCCCGCGTCAACAAGCTATTCGAATGTCACGTGGTCGGCGTCTGTGCGAGTCTGCATACTCTTTTTCGCGTTGGAATTGTCGATGCTACGTCCTCATAGCAATGTCTTACCACTTTAATCATCTGAGCAAAATTACCAAGGCTCGTCACACCGCTAAACTTAACGCGTAAATAATCTGACGTGCGGCGATTCATTCGCGTGAACGCCGCAGAATGGACGCCGAAACCATGATGAGATTCTTCTAGATATTTTCGGTCGCGACGTCGCTCGTGCTGCAAAAGTGTAGAAGGTAGCGGCGATGATCGACGTCGATACTGAAATTCGGAATCGGGAACAGACCAAGCGTAACAAGACGGTGATGGCCACTGGTACCAATGATCAACATCTTGTATCAACTGTTTACACCGAGCCTAATTAAGTCTTTTGAGGCCTGCAGTTACTACTTATTGCAATCACCGGGTCAAAGTTTGGTCTACGGGCCGCTTTTGTTTGAACGAGCAGACGACAAAAAGCAGACAAGTTTGAAAGGGCAGACGAAAGTTCGAACGATCAGGCGGCCGTATGAATTTGAAGACGCACTGAACCCGCGACGTGGCCCGGACAACTTGGCGGTTTTCTCTCGTTCATGTTGGAAAAAAACAAATACATTTGGCGACCACAAAGTGTTGCCCGCACAATCAATCGTAGTTCGACAGCGTCTGGTTTACCCTTTTCACGGCTACTATCCACGTACTCGGACGAACGGAGCGGGCAGAAACACATGAAAACTTATCTTCAAACCTTTCCAGACCCTCTTCGTACAGCCCCCGTCGCAGCATTTGGAGGAGATACAGGTTTTTTTTTTTTTTTTTCTGGTTTCTCCGAAAAGAACACAAGAATGCATGTCTCGCATGGCGACTTCTGCCCACCGCCCCAGACCGGAAGTGCGCCCGACGCGCCACCACCGCGGCGTGACATAGGAGAGTTAAGTTAGTGTATAGATAAAAAAAAAAAAAAGACCTTCGAATGAATAGGTTAAGGAGTACTGGGACCTTGATCCGTGTTCGTACTCGTTGTTTGTGGTTCTCGGTCGTATGGTTGTTTTAGCCAATAAACACCTTTGAACCTTTGGACCTTTGCAAGTTCTGTCGTATTACGATAAGCGGGAAGCATTATAAGAACGGTATACTAATGGTAAATTAAATTCCTACTCTCTGCTTATCCTGAGCTTTTCCAATTTATAATCGCATTTTTCAGTGTCCGTAAAGAACAAATCTCCAAAATGCCCCCATTTTTAGAAAAAAAAAACAACAAAAAAAAAAACATGAGCACCGAAAAACATTTGCCAATTTTCCTTATAGACAAACACCGGAAAATCTGCGGCCTGGTTATGGTGCTGCTCCTGTGTATTTATAACATTTATAACCTAAAGGTTCTGGTCCCGTTACTCTTGTATTGTGTCTTAGTTTATTTTGCGCTGTTTTATTTTCGATAGTTTTACGGAGGGCGTGTATTCGACCTTATATTCATTAGCCTCTTTTGTCTTGAGTATTAGTCTCGCGTTGACCGTACACAGAAAAGAAGCGGAACCATAAGATGCTAAAGCAAAAACTTCAACACACCGCACGCGCTCGAAAGAAAAATCACAATTTACGCACAATCTCATTTCGTACGCATCAGACTCTAAGAGTAAGAGGAGCACCAAAGAAAAAGTGACGTAAATTTTTATAAGGCTTCCAAAAGCTCGACGGTTACATATCGACCTAGGGAAAACTACATAAAACAATACACATAGACACTCGCAGCAGTATTTTTCTTTTTTTTTAAATGCACAGAGTGAAAAACGAAAGAAAGGCACAATTTTTCCAATAAACGGAATCGCACAAAATGCTGCCAAAAAGAAATAAATAAGAAGAATTGCCAGGCGTGAGCAAAATTTTTGTGGAGGGCTCGATAAAGGAACCCAAATTATTAACAACATCCTGGTCACGCGAGGAAAGAAAAAAAAAAGCGCGTATAAAATCATTTTTGGCCGCAAATTTTCTTTCGGAAACCCAGCACCGTGGTGGGCGTGTCAACGGCCGGCCCCTAGTTGGGCGATCAAAGCCTAACAAGCGAGCTATCATTTAAAAGATGGGAGCAGCGGAGAGAGAGAGAGAGAGTCCTAGCCAGAATACGTAAAAAAAAAAACAAAAAAAACAAGACTCTTTCGTGCTTAGCGCGTGTATGTACTAGTATAGTTATGCGTTCGAGATATCATTAATTTAGCCTCCCTTTCGTTCCCTCCTCCCACTTCCTTGCTTTTCTACTCTCCGCCCTAATAGCAACGCCCTTGCGAAGCAAGATAAGGCCTGAGCAGATGGCAAAAAAATAAAAAAATAGAGGCGTACCAAGATGATAAACTGAGATGTTAGAAAGCCAAAAAACCGCAACAAAGCGCGTTCAAAAACAAACAAACAAAACGCTATTATTTTTTATGTTAAAAATAATCGTCGGAAGAAAATCCTTAAATATACCTTACATATACCCAGGTATACGAAGATATAGAACAAAATAAACTTAAGAAACTCTCAGGCACTATGAAAGATAATTAAAATTTTTTATTCTAAAATAAATATACTTTACAGACCATTCTTTTTTTCGTGAAGTGTGTGTGATACCCTCGTTACACGGGCGACACAGTTAAAAGAAGTTAGTCTATGCCCCAGTTATCACGCTATACCTTGTAGATTCCTGACCCGCTGCAAGCGGGAGAACAAGCTGAAACTTGACAGAACTGTCAAGTTTCTGTCTGAACTTGGCGAAATTTCGGCGTCTCCGCGGTGCCAGCGTCCTTGTGGTGAGACGCTGCACGCCGGACTGGTGGCGATGCTGACTCACGGTGGGCGGCACCGCGGGAATCCAGTAGTTAGAGTGCCCCGATGTTTTCTGGGCTGGCGACTCCTCCCAGAGTGAGGAACACTCTGTTTTCTGCTATAGCCTAACCGCCATCTTGCCTCCCACTCGTATGTAACCGTTTATCGGCTGTTTCCGCGGTTATTGAGCATTACCTACCAATGTAGTTGATTAACGCTGAAGTTTGGGCTAGTTGGTATTCGGGACATAATAAGAACTAAGACAGCGCGAAGACGAGGACAACGTAAGAGGAAACCGTCAGGGCACAGCACTATATCCTTTCAGTTTCTTTTTACTTTGTCTTCGTCTTTGTGTTTTTTTTTTTTTTTTGTATTTTATTACGAGCATTACAAGTACGAAATAACGAGGCATAACTTTGGGAACATGTAATTCGCGCGTTCCGTTGACTACGCGTTTGGTTTCGGTGATGCGTCTAATGGTAATCCGGAGACACTGTAAGACTGCATTTGCCATGCTTGGCTGCATTATCGAGTCGAGGAAGCCTTTCCGGATAATCTATTCCTACCTCAACGTGGGCTCGGCATTTTCACGGGCGCAAGCCGATCCACCGGTCTCACGTATACGAAGTCACCGCACCGCGGGGTCAAAATGATGGCCGCGGCCGCAAAGGCGGTACTTGCCCTCCCAAAGAATGTCGCCAATAAGGCGCAGCCAGCAAGCAACATTGAGGCACTCTAGCACTAGTGACATTTGAAGGGGGGGGGGGGGGGGGGCATGCTTTGTTTTCTAGATGGTTTTGATTGCGCTTAGGGTCCCTGGGTCCCCCAGGGGGAGCCTTCGCTGGAAGGAAGACTCGAGACTAGGGCGATGTCACTCCGAGAAGGAAACTCACCTGGGCACCCTAACTGAGTCAGAAAGGCACCGCTTTCTAGTTAGTTGTCCTAAACTTGGGGACAACTATGGACAAATTTCTGCAGCCATAAAGGCAAAGCTGTGGGCTCTCGTGCCGTCCACATGATAGTGCAGCAACCTTGCGAAGAAATCCAAACATAATTTCGAGCGGACAAAAAAAATAAATCTATTGGTGGATTTTTAGGGAATGCGTTAGCATGCCCCTTGGGAAACGCCAGTGGCAACCGCTGCTTGACGCTGCTTTCGCTGTCCACCGGTTTCGACAGCCCGCCTCCTTCGTTCACAATCCGTCTTCTTTTGCCGCCTACTTGGGACCAGCGCTAGTACTTGGCTCACACTCCATTTTGTAGCGCAAACCAAGGCACACGCGTCTCGCACGCCTGCAAGTTCAGACTCGCCCCGGTATCAGCGACCAGATTGGCTTCCGCCCCGTGACGTCGCCTCCCCCTTGCCTATGTCCTTCGCTCCTCTCCTCCTCTCTACACGGTATGCTCCCCTTTCCACTGCTTTGTCTACAGACGAAAGCCGTCAGTTTTTCCCTGTCATATCGGTACTAATGCTAACGCATCAATGGGCAATCAATCTTGGTTCCTAAGTATTCAATTCGTACGCGAAACTCTATACTCGAACTTCAACCATGTTCAAACTTTAAAGGCTCGTATTGTACGAACGAGGGGAAGAATCAAAACGACACAGGCGTATTATATAATGAACAGGCATCGTTCACCCCTAAAACGCAAATGAGCGAATGCAAAAAAAAAAAAGCAATTAGAATTCAATAAAAAAAAAGTACGCGGGCAAATTAAAAAAAAAAAAGAAATCATATGTATATGCCTGACCACTCCGCCCCTTTGGATAAGACGAAAAAACAAACAAAAACAGCCCAAAGGATGACTTCCTTGTGTTCCCCTCTAAAGAGGGCGGCACCATCGCCTCTTCACCGCCATTTTACTCGACTGCTTTCCTTAATCGCTGGACATGATGTGCGTCGTATAATATTGAAGGGCTAATCAGCCACTCGGGTCTATCATCCCTTTCGTCTTTTGTTCTCACTCATGTTTTTCTTCATTCGCTTTTTTTTCTTTTGAACACCCTATGCCGCCAATTAACTCACGCCATGTCCAAGCTACACCACAAGCTTTCCTCCCCTTCCCCATAAAAGACTCCCCCCCCCCTTTTTTTTTTCTGGAAAAAATAAACGCAAATTATCACTAATAAAACGAAAGTAAAAAAAAAAAAAAAAAAAGAAGAAACGAAGAAGACACAAGATGTCGGCCTGCCCTCAGGTACATCCGATCCTCCAGAGGGCGTGACTGAGAAGGCGGAGATTTTTGAGGGCGTCACACAGGCTGCCTTCAGCCGTTTGCTTTCTGACCCGTACGCTAAGTTCCTTTTTTTCTTAATTTTTTTTTTTTTTACGCGCTATCAAGCGTTGCTACTTTCCGTGTATTGGTTCTATTCGCGTACACGAGCGCCTGTACACATGGGAGGGTACCGGGATCAAAAAGGAATCACGGACGGGTGGGGTGGGGTGCAGGAGGAGGGGTGGCGATGCACGCGGTCGTGACTTTCGGTGGGACCTTAATACTGTTCTCTCCTTTTTTTCATCTTTTTTTTTTTTTTTTTTTGCTGGTAACTTTATCTTTATTACCTTACCTATTTTTACTTTTAAGGGAGGGGGCTGAAAGGGGAGGGTCCGCATTGTTTTTTTTTTTGTTTGTTTTTTTGGTTTCGGTTTCATCTTGGCTAGTCCCCGATGGATGAGTTCGCTGCTGTTGTTCATGGTAATTATTTTTTTTTCTTGTGACGGGTGCTATTGTTACACATGCTGCCAACTTATAAATAAAATGAAAAAAGTATTTACCCGGTTGTTTTCTGAAGTTAAGCTTTATGAAAAGCTGAGGTTCCCAAAGCTAGGAATACTGCTTTATAAGCGGAGAAACTAAAGCATATATCTAAATCTAAAATTGCAACGTTTAATATTTGGTGCGCATGTTGTACATGTTCTATAGAATAAACGAAAACAAATATCAATGAAACAACAGTGAGTGCGCAGGCGAGCTGGTAGAAGTTGATCATGGTGTAGAATACTCGAGACTGTATATATAACAAATATATCTACGTGCCTTCTTCGGTGTGGCATCGGTGGCTGTGCAAATTACCCCAGTGGAATCTCGGCAATGTCCACGCCTCGAGCTTCTCAATTTTATATCCCTTGGAAAAACGTGGCTCTCACACATATTTATTACATAAATATCAAAAATACGGCACGGACAGTCATTGCACGATCTGACATGGAAACACCGGAGAGAAAGTGAAGAGGAGGAGTTGAGAAAACGTGTGACGACAGCAGAATACTGAACTCTGATTGGAAGAATTACTGGGTTGGCCCAAATACATCTAATTCGTTTTCTCTCTTTCTCCATTCAGAGCGAACCAGAGCGCCGTCTGCTCGTGGCGCAGGGTCTGGCGTCCGGTGTTCAAACGCCAGACCTTGTGCGAGGAGGAGACGGGGCTCTTGTTTCCGCTGTTGGAAAGAGACAGTGGGCAGAGGAGTGTAGACCCAACGGCAGCGAGCCTTTGGGTCTACCCATTGATCCTTCCAATCAGAGCTCGGCGCGTCTCTCTCTCTCTCAATTGCTCACCGTATACACGATCAGAGGAAGGGGAAAGCGGGTACGGTTAAAAGAGAGAGTCAAGATTGATCAGGGGCCTCAATGATTACTCTAACGAAGGTTCAGGAGGAATTCAAGCGGGTACCACAAATGACTCGACACCTTGCTTGAGATGTCCTCCGCGGAAGCTTCACAGTGGCTTGGCAAGCATTGTCCGGAACGAAGCATATAGTGGGCCTTCGACGGTGGAGTGAGGCGGAACGCTTAAACGTAGTACGAATGTCTTCCTTAAAACGTCACAGGCAGAAAAAAAAAAAAAAAAAAGACTGGAGAGCACGGAATGTTGCTGGGAACGAGCTGGGCACACATATATTTTATGTGTGCGTGTGAAAAAAGGTGAGAGATGAGTGGACTATTTGTTTCCTCCTTTCCTTCGACAGCTCTTTGTCAGTTTGATGCGCCCGCGTGGGACAAGAGCACCGCGTCAATCGGACGTATGCGCTCGTCCCGGATCGATCTGTCGACGAATATTTGGATGCCCGTACGTGGCCAGTGAGTGCCGCGATCATCACTGGCGAATGACAAGTAGCATTGTGCGCTTCAAGAGCGCGGTGGAAGCTCGGAGTCATCGTATCCGGTGCCCAAGCACGTCGCGACCGAGTAATTTCTCATTTCGCTTTTGAGTGTAGGAAAAGAGCGAAGGGGGAAGAAGTTGAAAAAAGCATTTCATGGTCCCTCTTTAACGTCGCGCCCTTTAGGCTGCTTCTACCGAAGCCGAGTTTTGACTTCCACAGCAGCGTTCGTTGCTGTCAAATTTAAGAGTCAAATAAAACGCGTAATACCTAAATAAAAAAAAGACAGCGCTCACTTTGCGGCTAAATAGCCTGAATAAAAAAGGAAAAAATATTCTTCCTGTTTTAATATTTTTTTTGACGGTTATGAGAGCGGGAAGAGGACTATAAACATGGACAAAATGTTTCGGAGGAACAGTCATGTATGTACATGCATAAAGTTCGACAACAGTCGCCGGTACCAAAATGGACACATATACGACACGCAATTCGGACGTCTAAAAGCAAGTATTAAGTATTGATTGTGAATTAAACATTACTCTTTTTCTTTTTACAACGATAGCCACCAGTGTTGCGGAGTTGCCACTCAGGAGTTGGAATGATTCCGGAATCATTCCGCATTTTCGCGACCCCGGAATCGAATGGGAATGGAATGGCGGCAACGTTCAAGGGAATGGAATGAGAATGGAATTAGATGCCTTTGGCCCGGAATGGAATGGAAATGGAATGGACCAGGTTCTTTATGTATTTTTTATTTTATTTATTTATTATTATTATTTTTTTACGTTCAGCTATACGGAGCCAGTCAGGGAGTGGGTTGCTCAAAAATAAAATGAGCGGGAAACTGGGAACCCGAGTAAGGCCCTAACAAACTTATACGCAAAAAAAAAAAAAAAAAAAAAAATGTAATACAAACAACAAGCGTCAAAGCAATGAACAGAGGGGAAGGGGGGGGGGGGGGAGGGGGGCGGCGGGGGCGCCTTTCGCCAGTGAAGTTCAACACATATCCGAATGCGTCTGCGCCTGTAATATTGTACGGCTCAAGGGTACGTCATCAGCCGACGTGAACGTGACCCGCTACTCTGGTGATCCGATACCCACGAAGGAGGCCAGACGTGGCCTCGCTGTGCGGACCCAGACTTCGTACGCCTGCGACTCGTCTCGAGCGTACTGTTTCTGGGAGAGCTCGCACCTGTGCCGGCCATCTCAGGTCGCAATCCACGAGGTCCCTGTTTGAATGATTCTAGGCGAAACTTGACGACTGCCTTTCATGCGTTGGAGGCGGAGAGTCGGCAGGGAGTGCCGTCACAACAGGGATGCCACCGTATCGATTTTTCAACCGTAACAGAAGATAAGACATATGCTTCAGGATGCTTCAGGTGATCCACATTTCTCGAAAATTCCAAATGCAACTGCCTGCATGGTCTTCAACGAGGTCACGTACAACGAAAGTACGTATTGTCCTTTCATACAGCAGCGTGGGTAAAGTTTCGTGTTCAAGGCAACACCTACAGATTCAAGAATACTGTAGTTCATCCCACCGTGACGTCATGTGATCAGTGCTGACAGGGGCGCCCTTATTAGACAGGGAAGTGGTGATGTTTTGATGGAATTTATTTAGAGGTCGTAGTTTTTTCGCATCACTGGTCAATCAGACAGGATGCCAGGGAAGGGACCGCAGTCAATCCTTGATGGAACGTTTTTTAAACCCATTGAGAACTCTTCGTCCGGAACCACTACCTTCAAGGCCAGGTGCCAAGCCTCCGGGAAAGTAATTTCGGGACCAAAAAAAAATACAAAAAAACTTCCACTTCAAACTTAAAGCCTCATCTCAGTTGACGTCTCAAAGAAATTTGAAAAAATGTATTGCATTATTAGTATTTATATTTCTGCCCTCTCTAAAATGTATTCTTGTATTTGTATTTCCAAAGACTTTTTGCCTCTTTTAAAAATGTATTTCCGATGCGTATCGCGATACATTTTACAGTAGAGTAGATTGTTGGGCTTAGCTGGTTTTGGAACTTAGAATACATTTTATCGCTCAAAAACAGGAACACAAAGTCGAGAATCAGACACCAGATATATTTGGGGTTACAGATATATTTGAGACTTGATTATCAGTATCTTAGCAACTATTTTCATCTATCCCAGTATTTGTACTTCCAAATACATTTTTGAATATTTCTGCCGAACCCTGCAACGTAATGCAGCTGTCAAGTGACACTTTTAACATTTAGGAATTAAAGGAATGGAATGGAACGATTCAGCCATTCCAGGAGTGAGAATGGGCCCAGTGTCCCCACTCCTAGGAGTTAAAAAGAATGGAATTATCGAAAACTCTAATTCCCCGGAATGGAATTGGAATGAAATGGGGGTGCCCATTCCGCAACACTGATAGCCACTATGGTCACCGTGACGTCACATAAAGTGTCAAGGACGTCATGATGTCACGTGATGACGCAATCTCCAGTGACGCCACGGTGTGACGTCACGTCGTGTGGATACATTATGCCCCAATAAGCCGCTTATGGCTCGTCCCAGAAAAGACACTGTTTTATCTGCCGACATACTGAGAGAATGACCTGCGGAAACTCCTCCTTCGAAGCCGTAGCTTGGAAGTTGTCTACAGAAACATTTTAGTACGACCCTATACACGTTTGCAAGTCCGGTCTCAGGGCGCCGCCATCTTCCTCAGTGGGGTGCGCTCTCGGGAGCGGCCATAATCCGATTACGACGCCTTAGCAAGGCTTCGTAATCGGATTATGACTGGTCCAAGCGCACCCCAGACAGGCAAGATGGCAGCGCCCTGAAGCCGGACTTGCAAACGTGTATAGGAGCGTCATACAAGGAAGACCTGAGACAGTCTCTGCAGGCTGTCTTTTGCGCGATGTATTGGCGGCGCTAACCGCGGTTTTAGGGTCCGATAAGGTGTCGCAGCTCGCGCTCTGACTCGACTCTGGATTCACACCAGACTCATCAATTGTTTCCCCCGTTAATTATGTCGTTTTAGAGCGCAGCTCTCAAGGGCCGTTCACACTCTTGCGACCTCTTAAAACTGAGTTCCTTAAAACCTCTTACAACGAGAGGACACACTGGCGCCATCTATTGGGTAGCAGTGTAAACTTGGCGATCCGGCATATTTTCTATTTCCCTGCCGCATTATCCTCTCTTTCTTGGCTCGAAAAACTTTAGGCAACGTTATAAACGAGCCCTTCTTATAGGTATTACACACATTTGACCTCTGAAATCTCGCAAAACCTCCGCTCTTGTGAAATGCAGTTCCAGGGTCCCCGCATAGATGGCGCCAGAGTGCCAGTGTATTCTCTCGTCCTAAGAAATTTTAAGTGGGTTTAACAAGTCTCGTCTCTCTCGGTCGTACTCGGTTGTAAGAGTGTGAACGAGCCTTTAGGCGCCCGTTTCCAGCTTGAGCGGCGAGGGCGTCGGCGTCGCCGTCGGCGTAACCGCCCCTGCATTATGGGAAACGTCCCATAATGCACTGCGGTGACGCGCGCGTTGCATTATGGGACGTTTCCCATAATGCACCGGGCGGGAGGGAGGAGGAGGAGGAGGGAGGAGGAGGAGGAAGAGGGAGAAGGAAAGGGGAGGTGAAGGAACAACGCGAGGAGGCGAAGAGCACGGGAGGAGTAGATAAGGACAGGGTACGGATGAGGAGGAGAAATACTGTCCCCTCCGTACCCTCCCTCCTCCTCAAGAGTTGCGCTCTAATTCGGCATTACAAGCAGTTGTAAACGTCTTTCATTTTTTGTTTTTGTAATTCACACCCGCAGGGGCCCATTCAGAAGAGCTGCACTACGTTTTATATAGATGAAATTATATAACATCGGACATAAGTAAAAACGCGCCACTACACCGACGTACGAAATTTATAAACAAATATATTTTACAAATACACCCGACTCTCGCGGACCACGCGATGAACAATTGTGCCGTCTCGCTTACTCGACCCGCTAACTGGATCCCACCGGACTGTTTCGCAACGCCGCTCGTCTATAAATGAACCTGGCGCACGTAAGTCCGCGGCAGGCCGCCTTGAAGGAAGCGTGCGCCCCGCCGTAAGAGGACTTATATGTCACGTAGAAGCCGCTGCGTAACAACCTTATACGCAAGGAGGTTGCAGCCTGCTTTCTGAATGAATTACGAGAGCAGCGGTCGAGGTCACAATGCGACTACATCATACAAACGACAATCCCCGGAAGTCTCAGGCGTGTCACGCTATAGTAACACACGCGCCCCCCCCCCCCCCCCCCCCCCCCCCCCCCACACACACACACACGTTCTGCAGCCATTTTTGAAGCGTATGTGTGTATAAAGCGAGCATGCTGTAAACACGCGTGTGGCGTGCCCGCATGGTACATCTGTCACTTTGACAGCAGCCAGGGGTGGAATTAGAGGGAGGGGGGCATGGATGTCCTGACCCCCCTCTCGATTTCTGCATGTGTAAAAATTTAGGGCGTGGAAACGGGGGAGGGGGGGGGGTTCTTAAACATGTGGTACGCTGACCAACACCTCCCCCTCCCCCCCCCCCCCCCCCCCCCTCTCTCTGGAAATTCCTACATCCGCCCCTGGCAGCAGCGTCATTGATAGCACGCGGCTGCCATCTTCCTGCAAAATTTTCAGCTTAGTCTCGAATTTAAATTTGTTATAGCGAGCGCTTATTGTTACTGCTGCTGCTGCTAATGCTGCAGTCACACACAGTGTACTGTTGGGACCGGTTATAACGAAGTCGGTTATAACGAAATAGCGGCTACAGCGAAGTGACTTCCGATTCCCGTTGACTTCGTTATAACGGGTCTCGACAGTATCGTTTTCTGTTTCCTGATCTGTCTTGCCCCGAATGTCGGACGACGAGAATGCCTTTTGTCCGCGATGGGACAAGGCGCTGCGTGTCGATAAAGACATGTTGTCGTGCTCGGATTGCCGACTGTCCTATCATTCGGGCGACTGCTCTGGTGCAGCATAGTCAACGTTTGAAACTAAAAGAGACGGCTATAAAAAAGGCTCGACGCTGTCCTAGTTGTAAATCTGGAAAATTGAAGGCTCTTCCGAAGGATTAGAAGAGCTCGGCATGGCGAGCCTTCTACGGAGATTTCCCGCAAGCTGAACGATCTGGCCCGTATCAAAATAATCGTAGATAACACTGAGAATAAGAACTTTCCAATAACTATAACGACGTCCTTAAAAGCAAATAACAAAAAAAAAAGTTACTGAAGAAATGAACGACCGATAAACGTTCCAGAAAAACAAAAGCAGGTCCATGAAGCCGGCCGATAAGGTGAGTGGCAAACAGGGAAGCTCAGCTTCGAGATTCATAGAATCGCAAGAACAGAAAGTGAAAACCTGTATGACAAGGTCAATGAGGTCGCGTCGCAGCTCCCGCCTCTATGACAAAACAAGGTCGTTGCCATTCACCCCATTACCGACAAAACCCGACAAAGTCCCCCCCTAGTATTGTTAACTTCGCTAAGCAAAAAGTAAAAAAAAAAAAGTAAATAAATCCCGAGCAAAAAAAAAAAAAAAAAAGTGGCGCGAACTTTGAAGTTTTTATTCTTGAAAACATGACCAGAAAAAAAAACGAGGTGGTATTATCGATGGAAAGTGAGTAGGTCCAAAGGACTGAGTTTCTTAATGTATGGCACCGAAATAGCAGCATTCTGGTTCATTCTGGTACGTAGAGAGCAGGCACGTAGCCAGGATTTTGTTTCGGGGGGGGGGGGGGGCCCGCCCATGACAAAATGCTGTATGAGGGGGAGGGGGGGCCCGGGCTCCATGTCCCCCCCCCCCCCCCCCCTGGCTACGTGCCTGGTAGGGAGGATGGTGAACGAGGAAACGTCGAAAGAACTGAGGACGATTTGGTTTGAGTAGATTGTGAAGACTTTTCGCTATGAACTCTTACCAACTCGCCCAAATGTTCATTCTAATGGACTTTATTCTTTTTTTTTTATTTTGTTGGTGTTCTTTTTATAAAAAAAAAACAGTTTTCCATTGCTTCCAAACGAATTAAAACTCCGCGTTGAGCAAACATGTAGTTCCCATTTAAAGTGTTTGTATCCGTACGCGACAGCTAGCGTTCAGATAAGTCAGCAGTGAATAAGAGAAAAACAACCTTGAATCGCTTTTTGGGCTGTATGGTGTTCTTTTCAATATCGTCAAGTTTACTGAGATATGGTACACGGACAATTCCGTTGTGTTCCGCTTGCCGTCATATCGTACGTATTGCTTAAATTGCACTACAAAGCGCGTTGAAGGATTGGCTATTTTGACAAGAGTAGGTATAGACCAGGGGTGGCCAAGCTGCGGCTCTTCGTGTGTTAAAGTGCGGCTCGTGGCTCCCTCCCCTACCCCAATCCCCCGCCTCCCTCCCGGTCACACGAGCAATTCCCCAAAACTTCCCCAAAAAGAGAAATGGAACGCGTTTTAAATCAAAAGACAGGTTGCGGTTTGGCAGTCTTGTGCTACTGCTACCTAATACGTGCAGTTGGACTGCTTTTTAATAACGATCGTATTGAAAGTAGTTCGAGTTTCGTTTATTTTTTTATATTTTGAATAATTTTATTTTTAGTAGTTCGAGTTTCGCTACAACTTTTACCGTACTACCTTCATTAGAGAGTTTTAGTAGATCGTTCCGATACCTCCGATAGCCCCGATAACGATACTATGCATGCACAAGGGAGGCGGTGGCGGAGTATCGGGTATCGTTATCGGAGTCATGGGAACGATCTACTAAAACTCTCTATTATCGCCAGCAATATGTTCGTGTTAGTGGTTATTCTTTCACTACAAAGCCCATTAGCTCAGGCATCTAAAGGAAACATATTAGGACCGTTTCTGTTTAACTTATAAAAAAAGGATATCGTAAACTTTAACGCTGAGGCCAAATGAGTGTTTTCAATTGTTCGCTAATAATACGTGCATGCTTTTTTTTTCTTGTGAAACATCTGAGGGAGTAATTGATACGGCCAACCAGACTTTAGTTAGGGTTAAATCATATAAGGTGATAGCAACTCATTAAAAATCAGCATTAGTAAAACTAAAAGTATAATTTTTCGGCCAAACCATAAAGAAGTCGTAATTACCAAAGCTTTAAGTATAGATGTGTCTTGAATTGTAATAGTTGGTTGTTTTAAAACCATCTTAACGTTTTTAAATGACAAAATGCCATGGTATAACCATATAAAGTATTCTATTCTGCAGCTAGCTCATTTCGTGGGAATCGTGAATAGATATCGTTGTTTTGTTAGAATTTTTTAAATTTTTTATCGGATTTACCATGCCGTCATCTCGTCCGGAGCACATCAACATTAACGAAAACTGAAAAGCCATTTCGCTTACACACACACAAAAAAAAAACAGGTTTTAAGGTGTATTTCTGATATGGCTTATGATTTTCACACTGCGGTATTATTAAAAAAAAAAAAAAGCTTAAGATAATTTACGGTTTTAAGTTAGGTGAATATCGATTATGCACTAATTAAAAAAAAGGAAGTACATGTTTTTTTTCTGTTTTCTTTTTTTCCTGTGGAACGCTTGGCGTTGTTGAAAAAGCATTCGGCAAAAAATGTAAAAAAATAAAAGTGCGCCTAGAAAAAGGGAAAACAATTAACCTGCAGTTTTTTAAAGCCTTGGTAAGAATATGAAACGAGTAACGTAACTACGTTACCAGTTACTCAAAGTAAATAACGTAAGTACGTTAGCCGTTACCGTTTTGAAAACGTAACGAGTACGTTACTGCGTTACCAGAAAAAGTTAAACGCCATTACGCCATTAACGCGTTACCACCCACACTGCTCGTAGCATCCGCTGGGGCCGTCCGTAACGTGAAACGGAGTATCGGTCATTCCTCGCTTAGTTCATTCCTTGATCCACTCACTCCGTCTTTGGTTCGTTCGCTCGGACGTCTGGAGGGGCACTCACCGTCGGCCCTGGGACTGGAGTCTCCGCCTCCGGGCGCCGGCGCCGGTGGCCCCTCGTCCGCCGTGCCCGAGGAGGCCCGCTGCCCCGCGTGCCGGTGGTGCGGCCCCCGGTGCCTGTGGTGGCGGCGCTCGTTGCCCGAGTCCTCCGGGCCGCTGTCCGAGCTGGACGGCGCGAAGTGGGTCAGGTTCAGGCCCTGGGTGTCCCGGCTGTCCACCGCCTTCTCGTAGCCGTACCAGCCCAGCAGCTCGTTCATCGTCGTCTCCGCGTAGTCCTGCACGCCCACAGACGGGGGAAAGCCTCCTGAGAACTATACGGCCGCTCCTATACTACCCAGTCTGCGCGCTTCCAACGACCTGTCGGCGACGCGCCAAACCGCGTCGCTGTCATCCGCTTTCCAAGGTTTGCCAAACCACGAGGACGCGTATCTTTTACTTACGCAAAAGACAGGCGCGTTCGCTGCAGATATGATGTCGAAATTATGCGTACACCCGTGAGCGATATGAAGGTGAACAGCCCTCCTCTTGTTTTTGACGCTCCTGCAAGTCTTGGAACAAGCTCTGTTCCAGAAGAGGGCTAGAACGCAAAGTTTAGACCCATGGCCACGTACCATTTGAGACGTTGAGAGTTAATATAGCTTTGGAGAGCGTAAAACAACCAAGAAACCAGGTAAGGTTTCATATTGCCGGCGGTTTCATATTGCCTTCATATTGCCGGCGGGCGTACAGACACGCCTCGGGCATGTTCCAAATATGTTTGTAGATCATGTACCCTTCGAACGGAGTTTTTGGACGACCGATGTGACCGTCATACGAGGCAGAAGCGTGCCTCAGACGGTGTATGCATAACCGCCTTTTGTAGGATGTACTAGCTGCGGGACCGCGGCTGCATTGTCCGACGGCGACGTAAACGTTTGTTTTTTTTTCTCGTTTTTTTTTTTTTTTTTTTTTTTGGGGGGGGGGGGGGGGAGGGGGTTAAGAACGCGATGACTCCTAAAGCTTCCACCGTGCTCTCTAAACACAATGTCCAACTTGTCGTCGTAACGGACGACAAGTAGCCAGGGTTCCAACTCGTGATGTCACGGTGAGGCAAATCCCGGTCGTGACGTCACGGAGAGAAAGCATGAAAGCTACGGCGCACTGCTGAAACATCTCGGTGACGGGTTAAGAATTAAGGTACAGTGTACTAGAATACTTGGGTAGTGTTGGGACCGAAGGGGCTCGCCTGAAGCGCGTGGTATTGATCGCGACAGGTGTCGCGTCCGGCGCCTTATCCGGAAGGTGTGCGCATGCGCGGCTGCACGCGCGAAAATATGAATCTTTGGTGCCGCTTTGGTGGAGTGCACGTAGGATTTCTGATACAGCTACGACCTGCCAGCAGTCGTACCGCGGCATCAATTACGCTGCGGCACGATCGTTAGCAACATGATGCTTCAATGTATTGGACGGTACAAGCTACATTACCCTTCCTTTACATAAAAACAATTGCGGCTTTAAAGAAGCGGTTTCGGTTTGTCGGATGGTGAGCATATTAAATGAAATGCCCATTTCCTTGGTCGCAAATGCCGAACATTAGATATTTGAGAGGGATATCTCAAACTCGGAAGCAGTTTTTTTTTTCCTATCTTATTTTATAACGGAACGAAACGGCACATACTAAAGTTCGAGATTGTTTTAGTATGTTTTTAATACCCCAGGTTAACTTCTCTGTCTTCTTTTCTGCCCGTCTTCTTTTTCTTGACCTTAATTAGCTCGCTTCACTTGTCACTCATTCTTGTGTCCATTTATGCGACGAACCGCCCAAGCGACGGTCGCAAAGGGATGAGAATCTTCTATTTCTTCGTGGCTGCCACGACCATCCGAGAATCACCCGACGTTCGCTTGTAAGAAATGGCTTATAAGCCGTGACAATTTTTATCACGCGTTTTAACATTTAACTTAAGTCCAAAAACTGAGACAATGTGGGCTGAACAAGTAATGCCTTATAAGATTCAAAGAAAACAAGAAACTATTTCACATCATTTTGAGCAGAAAACATGAGCACACGTAGATCAGGCAAGGAAAAAGTTGAAATAGTTTACAACACGGCATTGAAATAATGGCTACAATGTGCAGCGCATACATGGTTACAATATGCAGCGCATTATCCTCTTGAGGGTAAACCATCTGAAATCTACACGCTCACAACAATACATTTAACCGACAGCTGCTTTCTGACAACCAGGTAAGTCTCGCCTGAGCTGGGTATTCGAAGGGAAACACCCATGGTTCCACAGGGGGCGTATCTGGTTCACGCAGACATTCAGGGTGTTTTTGTTTTATTCTTTACAGAACTTTACATATTTTACAAAAAAAGGATGTGGCAGATATGTGGATGCCGTCTTTCGTTATATCTGTAGGGCTCGGTGGACAATGCATGGGTGAATAACCGTTGCAATGTTTAATAATGAACCAAGATCTGTTAGTTAACTTGTTTATTAACGGCTTAATTGACCATGGTGCAATTGCAGTTTTAAAAGGAGTCATTATTAAAGGCAAACACAATTTCGACAATTCGCGAAAAGGCAACGAGGTTCGCAAAATTAATCGTAAAAGTTTGCCTTTCTTCGCTTGGTTCAGAAACCGCGTTATGAAAATAATACGTAGAATAGTAACTTAGTCGTCTTGATGTGTGGCGCCGGCGAGTTCACCGAAGAAACGCTGTCGAGTTAATGACGAGGGGACAGAAACAACTGCGTTATTCTTCTACGCATCAATATCAGCACAACCTCATTCGCGCTTTCAGCGCGCAGTTTTTTTTAATTAAGTGAAGAAAGGCAAAATTTTAGCGATGAATATCTCAGGACAGAACGAGCGGGTTGGTAGAGATAATTAAGCTTGAGGAAGAAACGAAAATAGACGGACAACACACAGCAAAAACGAACGCCTTGTTACTTTCGCTCAAAGCTCGTTGTTTGTTCGCGAACTTTTTAAATTAGGTTGGCCTTTAATGATGGCTCCCTTTAAAGCTGCAATTGCAACATGGCCCATCAATTCAATTCAATGTTTATTTGATGAGTTGAAGAGTTTGGTCCCATATCTTGGGACCGGCTACTTCAGATCAAGTAATGTACAGTATGAATGATGACTAACATCCAAATATAAAATGATAACACCATGAATAATACTCTCAGTTGCCGTACACGCACAAAAAAAATACACGGTGAGAGAAGCGATTACGCAATAAATACATATGTACATATGTACTATAGATTACTGTAACATAGTAATAAACTTACTATAAAAAAACGCAGTTATCTTTTAAGGGCGCGTTGTGCGTGTTTTGACCTTCGTATGATACCTAATATCTGTAAACTATCTTTGTGTCAGTTAAAAAATCACGTAGTAAAGTTGATGCCCTCTTCTGGCTTTTTAAGTCCGGCCAAGCTCCTAACACCTTGGCCAAAGAAAAAGAGCGATTGTCGAGTATGCTTAGTCCAACTCGTAATCGAGTTCGCCACTGGTCGTATCTGGGACAGTCCATTATTATGTGCTCGACGTCTTCCACAGGGTGGCCACACGTGCAGCTCGGTGTTTCCACCTGTTGAATTCGGTAAAGAAATTGGCCGGTGTACGCAACATTTAGTCGTAGGCGATGAATTAGTGTTTCAATAGGTCTGCTCAAGTAATTATGGACTGGGCACCGAAGGTCTCGATCAATTAGAAGGAGTAGGCTCTGTTCCGAGATGCTCTTGAGCCATGTGTCAGGGGACATCATGTTTCTCAGACAACGAATGTACCGCTTGGCATCGCTTTTTGTAAAAGGTGTGAGCTGAACGTTGTTGCTTGTATATGCATCCGTAGCCAGTTGGTCAGCTTGGGTGTTTCCTAAGATACCGCTATGTCCAGGAACCCATTGAAGGTGTACCGTATGTCCAATCCTTATTGCTTCCCCAAGTTCTTCACAAATTCGGTACACAAGAGCCATATTTTCGTTGCGAGTGTTCAGGGTATTAATGGATTGTAGTGCTGGCTCGGAGTCCGTACATACAACCCAGGAATTCGCTGTCGAGCTAGTTTTGATGTATATTGCAGCCGCGAGTAAAGCATGCAATTCTGCGGTAGTTGAAGAAGTATGATGTGACAACCGAAAGGATGACGAATGGCTGAACTGGGGTACCACAAATGCTGATGTTGATCCTTCATCCTTGGTTGATCCGTCGGTATACACGTGGATGTTGTCGTCGTATTTATGCTGTAGATGTGCAAGAGTCAATGTCCTTGCAACGTGTGTATTGACCGAGGCTTTTGTTTCCATGCCTGGAATGTTCATGTGGACGTCTAGTAATGGTAGCTTCCATGGTGGCTTATGAATGTCCTGAACCCAGTGTGTTTGTTCAGGGATTAATAGGGGCACGAAATTTAATGTTCGAAGAAAGTTCGTCCCTTTGCGAGAAAGAATTTCAATAAAAAGTGGCCGCGCAGAAAGTCTAAAAAAATTACGACATACTTCCTGGATTCTTAGGATAGTTACTGGTGGTTCTTTGGCTGTAGCGAGTGCGCACTGGATGTTGCTCGCGGAAGACCTAAGCATACTCTTAGAGTTCTTGCAAGTATATAAGTAAGGCGAGCTTCTGATGTGTTGGAAAGCCCCTGTAACACAGGTATAGAACAGGCAATTGCCTGTCGCACTAGCGCTGTGTGGAATGAGAGCATTGGGTCAATTGAGGCTCCCCATTTTGCACCCGCGATGCATCGAAAAACATTAATTGCACTATTAATTCTCCCCTCCAGCATATCTATATGTTTGGACCAAGTCAGGGATTGATCCAGTAGGACGCCAAGAAATTTGTATGATTGAACTCGCTGAATTGAGTCTCCATTTACATTAAGTTCGAAACCAGGAAGCTTTTTTCTGGTAAATGGTATAAATGCAGATTTCGTGGCAGATATCTCCATTCCTCGTTCTCTTAAAAAATTGTTTGTCGTGTCTAAGGCTACCTGTAACTGATTCTTTAAAATATCTGGGGACGAGCCAGAGATCCAAATACAAATATCGTCAGCATATATAGATATTCGTAAAGGTGGCTGGAGTTTCTGCGGTAATTGCGCCATTACGACATTGAAAAGAGTAGGGCTCAACACGCTACCTTGGGGTACTCCATGGTGGAGTTCATGATGCTTGCTGTCTCCATCATTTGTACACACTACAACGTTCCTGCATCGAAGAAACTCTTGTATCCAGTGAAGCATGCGTCCATGTACACCAAGAAGCACAAGTCCTTCAAGAACATGAGCGTGACTAACCGTATCAAATGCTCGGCGAATATCTAGGAACACTGCCATTGTAATGTTTCCGTTATCTCGTTCGTACTCTACACATCTGGTCAGGTCTAAGATACCATCCATTGTGCATCTACGTGGACGAAATCCTGTAATTTCTTCGGGAAACGCTTTACTAGTTTCCAACCACCACTGTAAGCGGTTATGTAAGATCTTCTCGAGCAGCTTTCCGACGCAACTGGTTAAACTTACAGGGCGAAAGGAATCCAGGCTCAGTGGTGATTTCCCAGGTTTTAAGAGCGGAACTATTTTAGCTAACTTCCACGATTCCGGTATTGTCTCTGTTTTCCAAACTTGATTGTATATTTCGAGAAGAGTGCTGGTGGCATCGGGGCCGAGATTTGCTAGTGCATCGTAAGTGATCTTATCGAGACCAGGAGCTGTAGACTTGCGGGTGTTGTGAAGTGCACAAAAAATGTCACGTATGTTGATTTCATGATCTAGCTCTGCATGCACTAGATGCCTCTTGTTCTCGAGGGTACGAGCAGCCTGCGTCTTGGAAGATTTGTATTGGGAAGTTGTTACCACATCGCTTTGTTGTGCTAACAGAGCGCAAAATTCATCCACGATTGTTACTTCCGATATGCCCCTCAGAAGCGCTAGCGCGCGGAAGGGTTGTTTTTGCATAACGGGCGTGCGAAGAGAACGAAGTATTTTCCATACTATTGGAATCGGTGTGAAGGGGGTCAGATTGCCGCTGAACTTCCTCCATCGGCGGACTGAAATAATTTGCAGCTCTCGACGCATGAGCTTGTGAATATGTTGGGCCTGGTTATAGTCTTCAACATCTCCTGATCTTCTATAGCGGCGCTCTGCTCTTCGTCTTTCTGCGCGTAGCTTTTCGTATTCACCATTGACACCAACGTGTCCGTTAGGTACAGGTACAAGACGCGTTGCCCGTTCGTAACTAAGCAAGATCGAGTTCGCAAAATCATCGGGCTCTTTCAAATCGGTATGTCTTAAAGTATTTAAATGTCTGAACATCTGCCAGTTTGTTATCCGTGCTCTATGTTGCTGCCCACGAATATTAAGAAGAGGGTGTTGTACGAGAATGGGAAAATGGTCGCTACCTCGGGTTTCTTTGTCTGTCATCCATGTCATTTGAGGTGAAATGTCTGGAGAACATAGAGTCAGGTCTTAACAGCTGCAATAGGTAGGGCCACGAACAAAGGTCGGCGATCCGTCGTTGAGGACGCATATGTTATACTTGTCCACATACTCGGCAATGACATTTCCACGTCGATCGCAATGGTCACTCCCCCACATTGTGTGGTGTCCATTGAAGCCTCCACATATAATAAAAGGAGCAGATACGCGACGAAATATTTCAGAAAACCCAAATGAAGCTATTGGAGTTTGCGGTTCGATGTACACGCTCACAACTGTAACTGAAGACTTACCACACCGTACTTTGCAGGCGACGAATTCTGGACTATCTTTCGTAGAAGAGGACACATGTACTGATACCAGATCTTTCTGTACAGCTAGCATCGCTCGACTTTGACCATTTTGACGAGATGATTTGTACTGCACGTAGTTTGAGAGGCGAAAGTCGTCGTCCACGCGAGCTTCGGTTAATGCAAGTATCGGTATGGTGTTCTTTTTAAGAAATTGACGAAAATCACCAGACTTTTCCCGTAATCCGTTGGCATTCCACTGAAATATTCCTATTTGGCTGTACAAATAAGGCATTGGAATACTCTTCATTCATCGATGTTCGTGAAGACTTAAGTAATCTTTCCATAGCGAATAGGGCTGTTACCTCAGGAAGATTGTTGGCTGCGGGCACGGTGCTGAGTATGGCCCTTAGAGCCGTAAAAAACATCGGTACTAGCAAATGCGAGACGTCGCTCGATTGCCGTGTTTCAAAGTAATCCTCCCGATGATCGCGTCTGCGTATATCACGCTTCTGTGTGCGGGGTGCTGGCACAGGGGAGAGGTTTGATGCTCGGTCTCCTGGAGGCGTTTGACCAGGTATCGTCGAGTTTAGGTGAGATGGAGTCTTGAAGTTGATCTGGGCGTTTAGTTGGCGTTTTAACACGTCAGAATACTGCGGCCTTTGAGGTCGTTTAGATACTTGTGTCTGCTTTGATGATGTAGAGGGACGAGGGGGAAGTGGAGGTGGGCGAGAAGGTGGTAGAGGAGGCAGCGGGGTGCGTGTGACCTCAAGATTCGGGGAAGGATAACGGTTATTTTGTATTGGTCCATTTAGGATTTCATGTTTTCTGGCTGCAGCTGCTGCCTTTTTGTGAGGACAGCCTGAAAACGAAGCGCAGTGATTGCTTCCACAATTTGCACACTTTGGATTAGTTTTGTCCATGCAGTCCTTGTAGCTGTGTGGTCCAGCGCACACCTTGCATCTCTGTTGCCCGCTACAGTGTCTTGCGAGATGCCCATGTCGTTGGCATCGAAAGCACTGTACCGGGGTTCCAAAGTACTCCATCACAGGATGACTTGAAGCCCAATAGGACCCGTGCAGGCATTTGGTGATTCTGTGGAAAGTGAAGAAGGACACTTTCTGTTGGTTGTTGCTCCATGCTGCCGTCTTCTTTTCTTGAGTATGCAATTTTTCGTTGGACTGCGATGACACCGGCGTCCTTCAGGTAGTCTAGCAGTTCGTAGTCTGAGTATTGGACAGGAATGTTGTTGACCTTGCCAACATTGCGCGTGTATGACTCGGACACGGTCACTGTCACGTCTATTCCGACAAGAGATTTCATCATAAGAAGCCTGTTCGTTGAGTTCAGCGTCGCCGTGTTGACCGTGATTGTGCTATCTTTCCTTATGCGAGGTGCTAGTAATTTCTCTTGGGATACTGTCACGATTTCTTTTGCTATTTTGTTGGGGTTGATTTTCCAGAACGAGGTTCTCTGTTCTTTTGGCTTGATAATCAGTGGGATTCCGGCGGGGCGATTTTTCCGCACTGTGACTTGAGTGAAGTCGTCTTCGTCTCCAGGAGTGCCGTCATGAAACGAGTAGTTGGATGTCCTGTCGTCGTCCATTTGTTCCGAGGGAAGATTCACGCACTGTTTCTTCAATGGAATGTCGTCATTGATGTCTTTAGCCGTCAGTTGAGGTTCTTGTAGTGGTTGACGCGCTTCCGCTGCAGAAATGTGGCTCGTAGTCGCGACGGTATCCATTTGAGCGTCCGAGGTCAATGTCTGGTGGATCGAGTCATTGGAGCGGGGCAACTCTGTCGCAAGTGGTCACTTTTTAGGCGGCAGGGTTGTGCCCGGTAATAGCCCCGTAGGGACCAGTTACGAAAAAGAATGTTGAAGTAGCCAAATTGAGCAGATTAGCATAAAATTTCAGGCTTACAGGAAGAGCGGCAGAAAATGGTGCTGGCTATTCCAATCGTCGTCGTCGTTCCACATGGCCCATCAAACATTTCATTAACCCTTTGCCTACCGCAAAAATTAAAAAAAAAAAAAAATTGAAAATACCGATTTTTTCTACGTGCCCTATACTCTGTTTCACCTTGTGTTGTACTGCAGAAAAGGCTACAAGCGCGAGCTCCTTGCTCTAGGGCACATCTCGGCGGCAAGAGCTCCCGTGCACCAAGGGCAGCTGCCAACGCTATGAGCTCGCACTCCTAGCTTTCGCTACATGCACCGCTCAAAGAGAAAAAAGAAAAAAAGAAAAAAGAAAAAAAGGAAAAAAAAAAGGCGGGCTGCGCGAGCCGTATAACTCGACTACAGCGCCGCCACGAACTGTCAATACACGCGCCCTCACGAGCTCCCGTTGCCGAGCCGCTCCGGTCCCAACACTACCCAAGTATTCTAGTACACTGTAATTAAGGTATGCAAACTCCGCCTCCAGCACGCGCTGCTCCTTGCCCTTTTTTTGCTGTCCATGGCTGCACGTGCTCGCAAGACGCGGAAACGTTGTCGAAAGTGGAACGCTCGCGAGGTGTTTTGGTGCCGCACCCTTCCCTCTCTTGACGTCATCGCCTCGCGAACAGCAGGTTCGATGGTGTTTGGGATTAGCACGGCGGGAGCTCGAACTCATCGCGCTCTTAAAGCAGCCCACTGCCAACACCATCGAAATTCAAGTTCTTACGTTCCTATTATTTCCGTCGATGAGAAATCCTTCGCTGACGTCAGCATTGGGCCATTCGCGGCTAGAGTGCCTTCATACACACGCGCGCTTTTGCTTGAGTGGTGACATCTCAGCCATTTTTCCACCCAATCGTTTTTTTATGCATTTTGAAGTGCGCGCAATCCGGTGTCACTCAGCTCGAGCGCGTAGCTCTGGCTGATGCATAGACGCCATCTTACCGCCCAAGTCACGCACCGAGTGCGCGAGAGCGTCACGCGCTGGCACATTCCGGACAACAATGGATGTCTTCACCCTGAGACAGACAGACATCTAGGCACCCTATTCGCGGCAGGCCGACAGCGACGCTTTTGATCGCGCAAGCCGCCAATAGACGCTTCTAGAGCCACTAAATGAGCTGCGCTTAGAGTATCGGCACTCCGTTCCCCGACATTGTTGTGGGCGCCGCCATTTTAATGCTTAGTAAAGACCAGACGCAACTGCCGATCGTCATGATTCAAAAGTGCGACTTCCTCAGCATCCGATTCGGTGTTAGGAAGCTCCTGTAATATTGCTTTGCTTTGTCGCGAACTGTTTAAACACTTGTGGAGGACGAGAAAGAGTTTCCTGTGATTCCAGATAAAGCTTGAGATAACTGGCAACCGTGATTTTAAGCCACAGTATGGCCAAATGTCCTTACTCTGAAGCGTAGCTTATTTAGAGGCACTATACTTCGTTTCAGCTTCGGTCCAGACGCAGCCAAAGCACAAGCGCGAGCTCCGGGCTTTCAGCATCCCTGCCAATTAAGCACGCGCGCTCGTGCAGTGGAAGCACTGTTCTGGGCCACATGCTCGCGCTTGTAGCATCGGCTGCGTCTGGACCGAAGCTGAAACGAAGTATAGACGATACCAGGAACGGCCTTCTGGTCGGTGGCATTTTCTCAGAGCTCGTGCGTACCGCGCGTGTTTCGCTCGCTTTCCGAAGCTCGGCTGTGATTCTCCCACGCTGCGCTGTGATTTTGTAAGCACTGGAAGTTGGAACGGTGTATTGGCGACGTGAGCGATCGAAAGCGTCGCTGTGGTCGGCCCACCAAAATTGGCCGAATGCTGATTATGACGTCAGCAAAGGATGTCTCATCGACGGAAATAAAAGGGATGTAAGAACTCCAATTCTGACGGTGTTGGCAGTATTGCTTTGAGAGCGCTATGATTCCAGACTTCCACCTGCTCAGTACAAATGGGAGAAAGAAGAAGGTACCGAAGAGATCGGACGCGTTTTTCTAGGCTCCCGATATTAGGCCTAGCACCTAATACTTGTCTTGAAAGTCTGGGGGGCCGGTTGTCGAAAGACAATGATGCCGGCTCCTCTGGACAACCAGGAAGAAGCGGCCAAGACTTCGAGCCCTCAAGACCAGCAATTAGAAACCATGGACATGGACACGAGAAACCTCGCCGGGCCAAGCGCCGGACCCGCCGCTGTGACGACGGGACCGGCAAGTTCGACCCCAGCGAAACCTTTGCTAGTCATGACACCAGTCATCGAGCTGCCCACTGTATTTCATTTCGGTGAGCAAGCCACTTCTTCACCAGAGAACTCAGCACCGACTGTTGAGCAGGCTCTACGAACTTTACTTTCGAGCATTTCGAAGGAAAGCCTTGTAGACATCTTCAAAAGCATTTTAGGAGAGACTCACAACATTGTTCCTGTTGCCGAAAAGCAACAGAAGAAGAAAACGAAAGCCAAAAAGGCCAACGAGAAGGCGTCGACCGTCCCTACACACACGCCTGCAGGCGCTACGTCAAATATTCCTCCGCGAAGTCAGCCCCACGACACGACGGAGGATAGGACGTCGCAGCCAAGAGCTGCAGCTGTGGTAGAGGAAGCGCCCATGCCGCAAGACAGCGGAGATCCTTGGATAACCGTAACACACAAGAAAAAAGGCAAACGGGCACGGGGGAACCCGAATGCGCAAGCAATAACGGGGGTTGTCGCCAAGCCCCAAAAGCGTCGGCAAATCGAGTACAAGATCCGCCTGACAAGATCACGTACTTCGATCAAGCCGCTCATTCCAAGACTCAAAGTGCTTCTAAACAGCACACATGCACCAACGAAATACACCATGTACCTAATAGAAAAGGCCAATACCATCTCGGTCAGGACTGACTCGGAGGCATTGGCGGCCGTCCTAGAGAAGATCGTCGAGGTCGACATCGAGGGCAAGAAAATACCCGTTCAAGTCTTTCGCACTTACGGCGCAACCTATTGCAAGGGAGTAATTTACGACATTCACACCCTACAAGAAGATCCCCAAGACGAGGTACTCAACCTTGAACTGGAATCGGAGAAGGTGCGCGTGGTGGCCGCCCGACGTCTGGGCAAGACCAACACCGCAATGTTAACCTTCGACGGAGACAAGCCACCGCGATCCGTCTTGTACGGAAGGCGGTACATGCGAGTGTTCCCGTACATGCCAAAAGCAGTGACCTGCGCTAACTGCCACCGCTTGGGACATAAGCCGGACATTTGCCCGACTGCTACGGTCTGCGCAACGTGCGGCAACACGCATAGCGAAAACCAGGTGGGATGCCCAACTCCGAACGCCCTGTTCTGCCAAGGGTGTAAGAAGGCTGGGCACATAGGCACAAACCGTGCCTGCCCCACATGGCAAGAAACCAACAAACGGATGAGAGAACAAGTCAGAAGCTATAAGGAACAGCACAAGCTGCAGCAAAAGCGAGAGGTTGCTTCCAGGGAGATCAGGATCCCGGTGCCGCCGAGCGCCTCACAACTCTGGGCTGACAGGCTCCGTAAGGGACTCGACCCGGCAGCACCCCCAGCAGATCAGAACATCTACGCTTCCTTGAAAGCAGAATTGGATAGGCTGAAAGCCGCGGTTCAAACGCTGCAAGAAGAAAACAGACAATACAAAGCTTCCTTTAACCAATGGAAGACACTCGCCAGCAGCATATGTGGCATTAAAGCATAATCAAGGTGCTTCAGTGGAATTGCCGAGGGCTTCGCAGTCGAGTGGCGGAGCTCAGAGCAAGATTCCAAGACAAACCCGACGAGAAGCCCGACGTCCTGCTTGTGCAGGAAGCCAACGCACACGACATTAACCTACGAGGTTTTATTCTCTACTCAAGCCCATCGATCTCTAATAATCGTCCGGGACAGAGCGCCGACCCTCCGGGGAAAGCCCTGGTCTACATCAAAGAGGACTGGGATCAGCACCAGGTTGACCTGTCAAAGTACTGCGATGACAACCAGGAAATAGTAGCAGTTCGCACCACGGTCCAGCGGCAAGTGAACGTCATCTTCACATCAGTCTACTACCGACCTATAAGAGGCAAGAAACACAACTACGATCACGGATGGATAGGGCATTTACACAGTCTCTACCCAAAGGAGCAAAAGCTTTACGGAGGTGACTTTAATCTACAACACCATCTATGGGGTTACGATGCAAACACAAAGGGAGCGGAGCAGCTGCTCGGTGAAATGCAGGCGCACCGGATCCAACTAGTGAACAAATCAGGAGTCAAAACGCGAATGGGGGACGTCAGGCAGAAAGACACCACCCCTGATCTCACGTGGACTTCGAACCCTTACACTCAACATCAAAAGTGGAAGCGAGCCAGGGACCTCTGGGGCAGCGACCACTGGCCAATCTACTTTGAGTTCTCACCAACTCGGAAGATTAAAGGCAGCAGCAAGAAAAGGGTCGTGCAAACGGTTCACTGGGACAAGTTTCGACAAGCGCTAGAAGCGGACAACCTTCCCGGGTCCAGCTTTGAGAGTCTGCTCAACAACGCCTTGAAAGAAGCGACCACCGAGACCAAAATTGAAGAAGATGCGCCAACTCCCGACCTGCACCTCTTGCGAATATGGGCTAAGCGACTTCAAGCGGTGCAGCGGTACCGCAATGGACGCAAGACCCCGCAAGCCCGGCGAGCAATCACGCGAGCCACGGTAGAGGCCAAGCAGTACGCTAAGCAACTCGGCACCAATAGGTGGATAGGCTTCAGCTCCTCGCTAACCGAGAAGACTTCGGTGAAGCGGCTCTGGGCGGTAAGTCGAGCCATGCTCGGGAAGAAAAAGAGCAAGAAGGGAACCAGCATACTGGCACTAAAGATGAACAAGACAGAGGAGCAGCTCGCTGACATGGCCGGAGATCTTTTTTTTCCTCAACCGCCATGTAAGGATGATCAGGGGCTCGGAAATCCGTACAACATAGAGGTCCTTGCACCGGACGAAGGCATGGACCGGCCTTTCGCTCTGGGTGAGCTCGAGTGGGCGCTCCACAAGGGGAAATCCTGCTCGGCTCCCGGCTCAGACAAAGTCACAATGACTATGCTCAAGAACCTCCCCGAAAACACCAAGCTCCAACTGCTAAATTGGATTAACCTCATTTGGATCACCGGCAAGCTGCCCGAGCACTGGAAACACTCTTTGGTCATTCCCATACCGAAACCCGGCAAGGACAAGGAATCACTAAACAATTATCGGCCAATTTCTCTAACATCATGCACGTGCAAAGTCATGGAGCGGATGGTATTGGCCCGAATTGACTGGCATCTCGAGACTACGGGGGCCTTTCATCCAGCTCAGACCGGGTTCAGGCCTTGCCTGGGCACCCAAGAAAGTCTGGCCCTGATATCGTCCAGCGTCATTCGCAACGTGCACAAATCTAAATTCCGGACCATCGTGGCCATCGACGTGAAAAAAGCGTTCGATTCGGTGCCCCACTCGACAATTATCAAGGAAGCCAGCCGGCTTAACATCACCGGCAGGACCCTCAACTTCATCAAGAGTTTCCTGGAAGGGAGGACATTCTCGGTACGCTGCGGCAGGCACGATAGCGCGCCAAGAGCGAACCACGTGGGTGTCCCACAAGGTTCGGTCCTCTCGCCTACGCTATTTAATCTGACGATGGTGGCGCTACCACACGAACTCAGTAAGATCTCTGGCCTAGAATTCACCGTATACGCGGATGATGTTTCGATCTGGGCTTATGGGGACGATCTCGAAAAGCAGCGAGATATACTACAATCTGGACTAGATATAATCGAGGCTCACCTGGCCCGTGTGGGAATGCAGACGGCACCAGAAAAGACGAACTACACGGTCGTACGCAGCCCGAGAATTCGCGTGAAGGAGGACTATGCAGCCAAACTCAACCTGGTCCTGGCGGGGAAACGAATCCAGCCATCCCCTTCGGTAAAGATCCTGGGGATTACCATCGAGGAGAACGGCAAAGGAGACGCTTGGCTCCGCGACACACTCAAACAGTGCAACTCGGTGCTCAGCATGATCAGACGGATCTGCAATGCACGCGGAGGAGCGACACAAGACATTGCCAAAAAAATGGTCAAGGCTCTTGTAGTATCCCGGGTATGCTACGGAGCACGCCACTATTGGCTGACAGCAAGGCAATGGGAACGTCTCGAAGCTTTGAACAACCACGCCATGCGAGTTATCACTGGACTGCCCCGTTTCACTCCTCTCGTCAAACTGAGGCAGTACGCGCAGTTGAACAAATTGCACGACGTCGTGGAAGCAAGAAGGAACGCGCACGACGAACGCCTTAAGACGACACCGCAAGGAAGAGGCATCATGCGACTCCTAAAAAAATCGGTAGATGGCCTCCCAGAGCTGCAGAAACAACTGCCTCCGTGGGAAGACCTCGCGGCCATCACAAGCAGCAAGCCTCTAAGGGCATGCAGAAAAGGGGACACCAAACAACTGGCCCGCCGGGTAAAAGCACACAACAAAATGGTGGAGAGCTGGAAGCAAAGCAAGACCGTAGTTGCTGCTTATACGGACACTGCATCGCTTGAAGGCCCCGTCACCCTCAAGTCGGCTGCCGTGGTATTCCCAGCACTTCGACTCGAGGCAATTGAAGCATTACCCCCTACGGTGTCGACAAAGGGAGGAGAACTGGCAGCCATCCGCCTTGCATTAGAGACGGTCGTCACTCAAGCCACCGACCTCCCTGAGAACCTCAGGATCTTTACGGATTCACAGGAGGCGGTGAAAGAGTGTCGAAGCAAGAATAGCCCTAGCGTTCAAGTACGCAAGATCAAAAAGCTCGCCACGACACTTAGGTCGCGGGGTGTCTTTATAAGAATCGAGTGGGTTCCTGGTCATGCGGGGATCCCAGGCAACGAAGAAGCCCATCAACTGGCCCGCGACGCCCTTGCTACCCCTTCCTTCCGCGGGCCCGGAGATGAAACGCTTCCACTTCAAGATCACCAATATGACGTGACCGCTCGAGATCGAGCATCCATCGTCGATTGGCAGTCACAAGAATATGACCCCGCCGAAGAAAAGGCCGGGATAAAAAATGAATACCAGGCGAAACTTGAAGAGCTCCTGCCCGAGCCGGCACATCCCCTGCTCCCTTCACGGGGATTTGGACGACGAGGGCAGGTTCTGCTCACCCGAGTCCGCACAGAAGCAACACTATCCCCCGCGAGACTCGCATCGTGGAACAAAGGCAAAAGGTCTGGCCTTTGTTCCCAGTGCGACATGAACGCTAAGGCGGACACATACCACCAAGTGTGGGTGTGCCCCAAGTATCACGCAGAAAGGGCAAAATTTCGACCTCAGAACATTGCCACTCTGGAAGGCTGGACTCATCCCCCTGGAAACGAGAACCAACAACGAGCGATCCTGCGAAGTCTCCTGGACTTCCTCCACGAGGCAAAGCTGGAATCGTTTATTTAGTGTACATATTTTAAATAGTATGCCGCATCCAGGCCTCGACTATTAGCCACCGATGCATTCTTACACCCCTCTCCCTGCTTAATGGCATCAATAAACGCTCTTTGAACTGAACAGTACAAATGCCATTGAACTTGTTTTTCACAACGTAATGACGTAACGAAAGGTAACCGAACGGGGGCGGAAAACCTCTACTTCCGCCATCTTGAATTGTCGTCAGTTCCAGTATGAGCGAAAACATTGTTTTGCCATCGCCACGCCAGTAGATGATACTTAGGATATAAGCGTAAACGTCACACATTATCGTTTTGCCTCCCTCTTATTTCTTGACTAGTTACAGGTTGAAACGTTTTAGTATTTTTTCGTCACCCATACCGGATACGCCTATTAGGTGGCTGGGGACGAGAGTACACAGAAGAGGTCTTAATTCACAGCCCAATGTGCGATCTTCACAGCCCAGACCGCGGATATGTCAGTCGCTTTGGAAAGCGGGTAAAACACGCGTCATACGTACTAATGCTGAAAATGGCGCCGTACATACAGAAGCTTTTTTTGCGACGGTCAGAAGTGACGTATAGACTCTCCAATCTGCTCAATACTATTTTTGCACACATGCGTAGTATTGGGTAAAGTACATCAAAAAAGTACTCAACGAAAAGTACAAATTAAATGAGAGGTTTGTATTTCAGTAGAGTAGTAACTACAAAGGGCGCAATGCAGATACTTCGAGTAAAGTAATATAAATACAATGCACTTCAAAAATTAAAGCACAAGTACTTTCTAACGCAATCTTTCATGACGCCCATTCCTTCCCCTACACGGTGTTTTTTTTTTTTTTTTTGGTATGGATTGTTTTAGGGATAATCGGGATCGCATCAGTTATCTTCAAAAATGGCGGCGAATATCGCATAAAGTCACGTGGTTTCATGAAAGCCTTATTTTGTGATTTTAATAAAGATCATCTTAGGGGAAAGCCACTAGAGGTCGGGAGTTGTACTTTCCTCGGAAAGGACCAGAAAAAAATACTTCGAGTATAGTACAAGTCATACTCGGAGAACGTACTTGAAGTCAAGTCCAAGTATTCTAAACCTTCTCGAAGTTGTATTTTGAGTACAATGTACTTAAAGTCCTTCGCAACACTGCTCATATGTAGCTAAATTAATATATTTGCTCCTTGTGCACAACAGTTTCCTGGTGTATATAATTTCGGTTTTGTCCATATCTCGCGTATCGAATTGGTACGCCACCTCGGTAGCTCCGAAGCGAAGCCCCGGCCCTACGGATTCACAGGTGGCGGGTTCGAATCCCGGCCGAGGGGCCCGCAATTCGACCGAGGTATTTTTTTGCAAAAAAATGCAATTATGTAAAGCTCCAAGGATTCCATTATTATCGAAATTCCCAGCTCTACGTTCTAGAAAAGCTTTTTTTACTCTTTACAAAATCTTTAGAAACATGAGGGTGGAACTAAAGCAATAAAACATTACCCTCCGCGTTGTTTTCATTGTTACACTGTGAAGAAAAAAAAAAAAAAAGAAGACATTGACTGTTTTTTTTTTTTTCTAGCATTTTCGCACCGTTGATAAACATAAACTTCACGATATGAAAGCGTGTGTAAAGGGCTTCCTAAACAGGATATGTTTTCCGCAGTCACTGCATTTGCTGTACCGGAAGTGGAGGTTTTCCACCAGTTCCGGCCCATTTTGACACCTTTTTTATTTGTTATTATTTTGTGCTTGTGTTCTTGGACCGAGCCTTGTAGCGTGCTCATCAGGTGGGTTCAAAGAAGTCTCTCACACGCTCTGGTGGCTGTCGTCAAGGCCTCCGCTCTTGTTGTCAATTCCAAACTAAAAAAGAAAAAAAGAAAAAAGGAGGAGACAACCGCAAGCAGATGAGGTGGAAGGCCGTGACGTTTATGTGGTTGATCACCTCACTGAAAACATACGCACGCGCCCCAATGCTGTACAAGTGATTTTTTTTTTCTTTTTGCGTGCACGGCATTTGTTGTGTTTTGTTTTGACAGCCTTTAATCCGTATAACGTACATCATTCATGTAAGTGTACCACATTACCGATTTCCCGACCTCTGCCCTACAATGAACCCTCGCCATTCACGTAAACCTGCAGACTGAAATTTATCTCGACCGGTGTTGTACGGAACGGCGTTGCTGGAACGCGTTCCTTTTAGGAGGAACGAAGGAACGCCGCCGCTGCATTTTGCATCGATGGAACTGGAACGGGAACCCGTTACATTTTTACGGGAACGGAAGAAAGAACGGCGTTCCTTTTTCTTCGTCCAGTGGGGTCATTCTTATCTTATTTCTAAGCGGGTAATTAAAAAAAAAAAAAAACTTTAAAAGCAATACATTTACGAAGAGCAGGATCTTTTTAAGTTTTTTTTTTTTTGTTACTCAGAGTTTATTTTGGGGGGTCCTCGCTTGGTAAGAGTAGTGTACAGGAGAGCTAGTGAGAATTGGTTATCTTTTCAGTGCCCGAGGCTACGGTACAGAAATCAAAACATTTAGTACAAGGAAAAGACAGAAAAAGGGACGTCTCAAACTCAACTACTTTCTTTGCTTCCACGAATCCTCATACACCAAGAAATCTAAGGCCGACTGCGGCCATCACTAAACTTCTACAAAGAAACCAGTTACATCAAAAGTACAGGTTCCTAGACATCAAACGCACCCTTGTATCCCAAACATTGGGCAGATGCACAAAAATTAACCTTCATTCCTACTCTCCTTCTCCCCCACCTTCAAACTGAAAAACTAATCCGACCTTCATGAAGGAGGACTGATATAGTTTTTATACTGACCTTCCAAAAGCCCTACCCTCTTCTTCAATTTCTCGTCTTGCGGACAGCAGCATCGAGAAGCAACTGTTGTTAGGTTCGAACCCGGGACTTTGTTAGATTGAAACGTGTGAGGTTGTTGTAAAACGCTCGTGCAATGTGGGGTGACAGTACATTTGGCTCGTATGCTTAACTCAACACAAACATGAATATGGCAAAGCGCTGAGATTTTTAAAAGGGAATATATCAACAAATGAAACTTGCTTCCGCTTGTTTTCTTGTCCCGGTGTCCTTCCATCACGACTTTCAAATTCGTGTGTTGCTATTTGATGGGGTAGGTAAAAGAAACTTGGTGTGATCTCACTAAATATGATAATTAGCAAAATACAAATGTAACGTATATGTAACGATACGTTCCTTTTTTTAACTGTAACGGGAACGAGTTCCTTTCTCGCAGATACAACTTGTAACGGGAACGCGTTCCAAAAATCAAGAGGAACGAGGAACGAGGTTCCGTTCCTTTTCCTGTAGAACGTGTACAACACTGATCTCGACCATTCCTGAGGTATGTTCTCCGACTGCCCGGATGGTGAACGGCCTAGACACGTGAAGGTGTCAGAGGGAATTTGATTCCGATCAGTCCTTGGTGGAAAATGATGACGGTGAATGCTGGACGGAATATTCTACCGTTCATCCACCGGTATCCCGACGGCCGAACTTCCCGATCGAAACAACAGCGGCGTAAATTTCGACCTTAGGCCTACCGTGGCCGTTGGCCACGTTAAGCCCGCTACTGATCTGTGCTATGCGGCCAGCCAGCACGCCCTTTTCGGCGTCGCCTTTCGCGAGCCCGCCAGCCGACAAGAAGCGTCCGTCCCACGGCGACAGCGAGTCAGAAGAGGAGTTCCCCGCGCCGTCGCTGAACCGTGAGTCGCGCCCCCTTCGGCGCAAAAGGAGCGCGAAAATGGCCGAGCAGTCATCCCCAAATAAAATACGCATCACCGGACAACAAAATATCGCCAGAAGAAAACGTCGTAAGCCTCGGTTGAAGGGGGAAAAAAAAACACCAAAAGAAGGTCGGTTGTAAGAGGCAGCAGCAGCAGCAGCAGCGTCGTCGCCGGTAAAAAGGAGCCCCGGAGCGAACGTCAGAGGCACGGCCTCTCGTTGCCGCCCCTCGGCGAGCGTTGCCGGCGCTGAACAGCGTTCGACGGGGCGTGTGCCTGTGTACTCGTGTGCTGCGTAGACGACGTGGTGGCGGTGTGTGTGTGTGCTCGCCCCCTCCCACCGGGGACTATAGCGGCCGACGAAGCAGCGCCTTTTTCTCGGGCTTGACGAGCGCCGGACAAATTATAGAGTGGCGGCATGCAGCAACGGCGGCACTGCTGGGTCCGCTGCAGCGAGCCCGGCAGGGCTTGACGGACGCCCGGCTCTAGAATTAAGGGATTTCGGGCGACCGGCCGGCCCCCCCCCTCTCCGCCGCTGTCGTCTCGATGCTGGAGGGGAGGAACCCCGGCCCGTTGCCCGGCTTCACCGGGGGCATCAGATGCCCGCTGGTGGAGGGACCCTCTGCATATACTGCTTCTGCTTCCTACTGCTGCGTGCTGGCTTCGTCTGCGGCCGGCTGTCTCGGGGCGGCCGACGGGCCTTGTATCCAGCGCTCGCGGGAACGCCTCTGACAGATATCTCTGACGATGCGCCCAGGTCGTGTTCCTCCCAATCTTCGGTTCGACCGGTGGCGAAGATCAGAGGGATAACCGTCCTGTCATGCCACTGTCCGTCGGACTACATCGTTTGTTTGTGTTCGTAATTGAAGGCGGTCGCCTTTTTGCGTGACAATACTTTGTGCGGTCGAATTCTAAGTGCTCCTTGACCGACTGCTAAAGGTTTCGTTCGCACTGCAGCTGCATCAACTGCGTTGCGTCGGGCAGCACGGCGCCTGTCCTCATTGCCTCGTCGCCATAGCAACAGCTCGCGACGCAAACAGTCTTAACGAGACGCGAGTGGTTGCGGTCGCATTCCAACGCGACCGTGTGAACGAGCCTTTACACTACGACTCTTTGCGTTCCACTGCGATGCGTTGCGCGGGCCTCGGTTGCCACAGCGATCATGTCGTTGTATAAGCATTCGGAAGCGGTTGTAACGCGGTCGGTCGCGCTGAAACACGTTTATCTAAACCGGCCTTAAGCTTTTGCATCGAGTGCAATCGGGGGCGCTTTAGACCACCGTAACGAACAGAAGCATGAACACCGACTGGTGCATGTTGCTCTCTCGCGCTATGCAACCTGCAGAACCGATGCATCACACTCATAAATTAACTTTGAAAAGAAGGTACGACTCGAAGGTACCCTCTTAGTACTTTTGCCCAATATCTTCTAGAATAAATCATTGAAATTCATAATTATGGGTCGCGAATCCTTCTTTTTTTTTTCCCCGCCATGCTGCAGTTGTAAACAAAACTGTAGATTGGTCGTATCACTGCTGAGTCAACCCCCCCCCCCCCCCCCCACACACACACACACACCTTATCCGAAAACCTAATTTATATGGTGCGACTTGCCATTTCCCAACAGCGACGTAGCACCGCAACTTCCACCACCTTTTTTTTTCGTTTTTCTTTTTCCTGTCGCTTGAGCGACGTTGCGACTGGGGAATCGCAAGTAAAATTTCACAATGTGATTCAGGTATCTCAGTTCTTGTTAGAGAAGGGAAGAACACGGGTGTTTACTTTTCGGTGCGAGCTATGACGGTTGCTCAGAAAGTAATGACCCATATTCATTTATTTTTTTCTCAGAATCTACTGTCTTTTTTTTTTTTAATGGATGAAATTCACGTAGAAATTGACTGCATGTTTTCCACCCATATGCCACTTTTTACGTGAGTACCGCTCAGTTATCCGGCTTTACGCTTTCGCGAAACAAGGGAACGCATGCCGCCCTTGTTTACCGGCTCGTTTTCTCACCGCGTAGTCAAATCCTCACTCCACAAATCACGCTGTTGTCGTCTACAAACCTTTTCCGTGCAGTGCATATAGTTTAGAAGTCCGAAAAGATGAAAAATCAGACGGTTCGAACTCGTGACTACACGGCGAGCAAGTGTTTCAAAATGCGCCTTTCGCGCATCGGGATGCAAGGGGGAACACGCCAATTAAAAGGCAACATAGAGAACGCCCAGGACACGCGCGATGACGAGGCAGCCATGCGCGCGCCGCCATTGGTTGAAGACAGGGGGTAAACAAAAGCACGTCGGCACACTTTGGGGGGTAAACAAGCACACGATGTGCGCAAGGAGCAGGCGAACTTGCACGCTGTATAGGAGCGAGGGTGGGGTAAGTGCAGTCCAGCAAAAGTTGACGATTGCTTTCTGGGTTTAGAGGCGTGCCTTCAGAACAAGCATTGTCATGCACTGCTAAATAATGAAAATAAATAAAACACTCTTGGAATCTTGTTAGGCCGCACACGCCTGAAACGTCGGTGATTCGCATTGCTCTTCCTTTGCTGTCTAAAAGCTGTAAAGGCACTTGCCCAACTTGTTTCGACACAGCATCGATCCCTGCTCCCATCGATTGTCCCACTTCCATACACGTCAAACAATCGGTAGTGAATTTATCCCACAGTTTCTTTCTTTTCCCCTAAGAATTCCATTGCAGCTTGTTTGTGACGCATGTCAGACACGGACACCCTTTGCACTGCATTTTGAACAATATACTACTGTCTTTATTTCTGGAGAAAAAGAAAGGTGGGGCATAAGCATCCCTCGTGTTTAGCTTTGTATAAGGTAGGCCGTAAGAAGAAACTTATTGAAACTAGACTCGGCGGTCTAGTTTCAATACTAGTTTACTAGTATTGAAACTAGATTGCCGTACTAGTACTAATATCACTAGTTTACACTAGTTCAGTCTTTAATGGAGAAATACGAAGTTCGCCCCGGTAACCCGTTAAAACAGCAACCTACAAAAGAAATAAAGCTCGACTTTCTTTTTTTAATTGAGCAAATTTCAGTAATAATAATAATAGTAATCAAAATATTAGTTTCAAAGAGGAACGCCCCGTCATACGGGGCGTTCCTCTTTGAAATGGGGGTTAATACAGATTACATTACAGACACACGCACACGCACGCGCACAGGCGGAAGCACGCGGGCGCAAAACGACAAGAAATGAGGCAAAAGGAACCGGTCGAGCTGTTCAGAAACAAATCATTCCCGAAATGACGACTATGGTACCCAAAGTAATTTTTTTTTTTTGTCGTAATTATATCAAAAAGCTTTCCAGCTTCAGAAACCAAATTTCACCCACCACATCCTTTTCACACGTTCAGAGACAAAATAAATGTTTCGCGCGTTCTCGAGCACTCGAACGAAACATTTACACCAGCGAGCTGCAGCGACGGACACACATAAAAAGAGAAACGCGCGTCCGTGTAATAAAAAGAAGAAAAAGAAAAAGAAAGCGAGACGCAACGACAGAGAAACATCTAATCATAGTTGTGGGCATTCCGTTGATGCGGTAAATGTGACGGGCACGCTACGACCGAACCAAAAACGCAATGCTCCCATCGCCGAAAGACACGCTGAAACACACCGGCAAAGAAACAAATATCTGTACATTTCTTTCTAGCTCTCTCTTTTCTTATCGCCTAATAACGTGTCGCTCCTGAACACTCTGAGCGCGCACCAAGACCCGGTCGCTGCCGCTGATGGAAGGAGGCACACGTGCCCAATGAGGGCGGTGTCCCACAAGAGCATTCGGGGCGTGAGAGAGGCGACGAGACGCCCCACAAGACGCGGGATGAAGATCAACACGAAGCTATCGGATCTTAGCAAAAGATGCCCTGTAGGTTTGCCGACGCGAGATAAATTAAGGCGCTCTTTTTGACCTAGTATACCGCCGGAACATCACATAAAAGACAGTCTTTTATATGATGTAAAGCTTCCTTGTCCTCGCGTATTTTTTTTTGCGCTGTTTTTAATTGTACGTTTACCGCGACTGCGGTGCTCGTCACTTTTCGATATGGCCCGCCCACTATATGGCGGCGATGCACTTCTGCCGTCCGTGCCCTCGTCTCCTCGTGGATGCCGTCGGTGAGGACGGCGAGACCGACGCCGTACTGGATGGCTGCGCAGTTCCAAGATGTTTCGTCTTCACCGCGGGTTACAGTCCGGACCTCGCACCATCGGACTCCCCGGCTGTTTCCCCCTAAAACGAAGGAGTGGACGGGCGCTCGGCTCGTGTCCGAAGAAGGAGGTACGACGAAAAGGTGCGGCGGCGTCTACAGCCGCCCCCCATTCTTCTGCACGACGTCATACGGAGATTAGGCGGAGAGAAGCAAGTCGTCTGCTTCTTTTGCGAGGGTTGTGGTGTCGACAGAATGAAGAATAGTGGGTATCTCTCAAAGCAAGCTGCCTTGAAGTCTACCCACTATCCTTCAATCAGCCAATCAGAGCTCGGCGTCTGTCTGACGTCACCACAACTCCCGCTGAATTGAAGCAGACGACTTGCCCTCCGTATAGTTGCACCGGTGGCGGGAGTGCATCATTGCTGGTGTGCTGGTTACCGTATCGAGAAGTGGTGCTTCTCCTGGGAAAACAGGCGATTCCAAAATATTTTATGTGAGTGTAACATCGTTCGGTTCCATCGCCGAGTAAAAAGGTTACGCGGCCCAGGAGGCAAAACTTACCAATCCCCCCCCCCCCCCCCCCCCCCCCCCGGCCTCGTACACGTAGACGTGTATTCGCACGGGAGCGGAGCGTTCCCATGGCAGCTCCACGTCAGATGTTCTAATGACAACACTGGAAGCAGGGTGGAGAATGAAAACCGATGTGATTTAAATCGAGATTTAAAACGTGATTTATGTCATCATTATCATCATCATCATTAATTTTCCTCGAGGACTCGCGAGGGTTGTTTATCATACGAGAGAGTGGGCATGCATATAAATGTACTATAAATATAAAACACTTGAAGTCTATCGATACCGAAATCAAATGCGGCATGCCCGCCAGAAGGACAACCCTCGTTTGACGCCCGGAGGGTCCCGCGTTAATTACGAAATTCGCGTCAGTAGGGAGTTTTCGTAAATCGTTTTCGCCGTCCCGCAAGGGCCCTCCGCAACCCGCTACGATAGCGGGAACTCCACAGTCAAGGCTATCCGCGCGCAGGCGCAGTAGCAACTTCTTCGTTGCGGAACGCTTAGCGGAGGGGGCAACGCGGTCTACGAAAGCTCCCTAGTTTTACGCTACAGCGCGCCGGAAATAAGCGATAAGACGCACCTTAGCGGCCGCGACAAGTTGCTTTCCTTTGCTGCGCGATATCACTGAAAAACATCTTTTTGTTTTCTTTTACTATTGTGAAAACGGCGAACAGTATATATCCGAGACGTAGAATGACACATTTCTTAGCCCGTGAAAGTGAGGCTACAGAGGTATTGTTCGTATATAAATTGCAAGACAGAAAAAAAAAAAAAAAGTGTCAGCTTATTTTCTGCGGCATTCGCAGACGACGTCATGACCGGGCTCGCCTTAAATCTGTCACCGACAGATGTCGGGAGTGTCGGGCGCGCCGGCAAAGAAACGTGATCGCCTGCTAAGCTCGGTGCCGGCGCGCTCGACGCTTCCGACATCTGTCGGAGGTAAATTAAACTATTCGAGGCCGGCCATGACGTCATCTGCGAATGCCGCGGCAGATAGCCCCGAATCAGGATTTTCTTCTTTTCTTTTTCTTTGAGCGACGTAAGCTCCTGCGTTGATATTTTAAAGGGCAACTCCGCTCAATTCCGAAAAATTTAGGCTTCCATGTGATTCACATTCACAAAGCACTACTTAACAACTCTAAGTCTTCCGGGATTCGCGAAATGTGGAATATTATTTGTGTAATCCTAATTTAAACATCAGCAGATACCGAAACCGAAACTTCGGTTGCGTCAGGCAACATTGGTCTCGGGTCGTCAGAGTCATGGCACGTCACGTCGAACCACGTGGTCTTGTGACGTTCGGGAGGAAGCGAAAAACCGAGCGAGGTCTTCTTTTTTTTTTTTTTTTTATTGGACGCGGGCAGGTCGCTTTGCATGGCGTGGACGGTGATGGCCCGGGGGCGAGGGGGAAGGGGAGAAGACGAAAGAGGAGAAAAGGAGCGGAGAAACAGACCGATAAGCGCGCAGGGCAGCGCATCCCAGGCGCATCCGTGTTACGGTGATCACGTGAACGCCCGGTCAGCCAACACCGGGAGGAGAAACTCATGACGTCATCGTTCAATTTCGCTCTGAGAAGTAAAAACAAACAAAACGTGAGAATGACGTTTGCATGCCTCTGACGTAGTGGCTCAACGTTGGCCGCTCCATCTCCGTGGCATTGACTGCGCTGGTGATTGCGCCTCGCGCCGCACGCTAGAGTTGGCAGATTTCGGCGACTTGGCTCGCTTGAAGGTTTGCTGGCCACTTTATTCAATATATAAACGGAATTAGATCGTAATATTTGACATGGGGTCTTCCTATATGATACTGAAGAGGGCTACATAGTTTTCTAAATATCAAAAATGAAGCGGAGTTGCCCTTTAACTTTATTCGTGCACCAGCCGCCCCTCTGTAATAAATCCCAGCGCTATACATTGAGAAACCGATTTTTGCGGACTCTCCAAAGTGGGGAAACCGATTTTTGCTGGCTGCCCAAAGTAACAAAACCGATCTTTGCGGACTGTCCAAAGTGGAATCGAGGCGTTAGTGTACATATATGCTGTACGTGCGGAGCAGAGTGTGCCCGATCCTCGGTTCAGGCGTGTACACGAGAGGGCAAACCCGCGGCCCGAAACTGAGGACAAACGCGATCGCGGCCTCCCGGACTCTGTAACCCGATCTTTCGAGACCAAGGAATTACCGGAATCGTTACGGCACAAGCCTATAGGCAGGAGCGCGTGATCCAAACAGAGGCGCCCCGCGCTCGAAAATAGCTCCCAGATGTCCGCCTCTCCGACAACACGAGCGCCCTGATGCCTCGCAGGCGCGCCTTTCAAAGCGCCTCGGCTAACGTGGGTCGACGCCGGCGAGGACCTCGGGCCCTTCATTTTCCTTCCTCCTTATTTTTCGAAACGGGACACCGGGCGCCGGCGGTCCGGTTTCAGTTTCGGTCGTGCCCGCGCCGAGCCTCGCGCAAGCGCCCGCCTTGAGCCTTTCTCGGGAAGAAACGCGACACGCCTGCCCGCCACCCCCAACCGCCCAGAGTTTCCGCCGGTGTTTAAACTTTCACCCGAGAACTGGGATTCCCTACTTCTGTTTTTAATTTTTTTAATTTTTTAATTGCGTATAACCAAACACCCCCGCTCCGTCTTCACATCCCGATTTATATACATATTTTTTTTTCCATTTTGTTTTCTTTTTTTGTGTGTTTCTCATTCGTGACCGCTGTATACATCTTCCATTTTCTGCGACTAGAATCTAATTTCATATTTTTTACGTCGATTTTCTTCTTCTTTGCGTATGCGCAGTTTATTCCAGTTCCTTTTTTTTTTCCTGTTTCGATTTATTTATTTTTTTTTGCTCGCGAGATCTCGAGTAACAAAAACGAGAGATCTACGACGGGTCTTCTAGAATTTCAAATTAAAAACGGACGAACCGAGATGCCCGTTTTTTTTTCTTCTACTAAATATACTTAGCCGTGCATACTGCGCTTCATTATATGTTAATGACGAAATAGGAGAGTGATTTGAGAGAGAGAGAAAAAAAATACCAGGTGGAGAAAAAAAAAGGAGAGACAAAAAGGGTAAGGCGGAGGTGGAAAGGACGAGACAGCGATTGACAGATGAACTGCGACGAGGGATTTGAGAAGAACCCTCGAGAAAGCGTGCAGTTTGTCATTTTCCTCGCTTCTTCGCGTTTCCAACAATGCCTCCTGTCTCCTTCAGCTCAAAGGGGGGAATCGGTGGCCGAGTCACGTGCTAGCGCACCGCCAACTCGCAGCACGTGGAGCGAAAGTCCGCGCCGCAGAACCCAAGGATCCCGCAGGCTCTATCCCCACCCCTGCTACCCGTTCCGATACATCGTACTGTCGGCGTGCGGTCCAGTATATCACTACTACGTGACGCACGTCAAAGGCTGACCCTGGCTACCAGTATACCGCGCCAGGCTACATTTCTCGTCTACAGCAGCGGAGACGCCAGCCACCACGATCTCACCTTCCAAAGCCCAGCGAGAGATGGCAGCAGCTGGCACAATCCGTCCTCCTCCTCCTCGCCCGAAAGGGTGGAGCGGCACTCTCGACCGGGGCTCAAACCCTCGGCGCGGCGGCGTGAAACCCGACGCGAGACATCGCCCCGAAGGCCCGAAGGGTGCCCCCCTCCTAAGCCCGCCGGACGATTCTTGCCGTGGGATGATCTCCCCTTGGAGCGCGCTCCGTTGGCTTCGCCCAGCAGGCAGCGCCACGCCAGCAACGTCGAGCGCCGCATCGCCAGGAGTCTTCGGATTTCTCTTCCGGGCGTCGGGCGCCGCAAGCAGCAGTCTCTCCGCAGATCCCCTTCCACACACACACACGCACCGTACCTCCCAATCCTTATTCCTCGGCGCCACAAAAACGACATCGGCGGGATTTCCGCTTCCACCAACCCATTTTCTTTTTTTCATGTGGTTTCGGTTTTCTGCCTTTTCTGTTTTCGTGTGCGTGTGTTTGTTGGCCTTCGAGCTCGCTCAACGAGCAAAAACCAACGCCGAGCTTGCGTTCGAGAGCTGCCCGCCCGGCCGGTGTAGTCCGAGATACCCGACTCTCGTTACAACTACTCCCATGGAAAAAGACGACGACGGAGGGGAGAGGGGGGTGAGACGGGTAAGATGAGGCAGGAGGGGGAGAGGCGAACGCTGCGATGCCCCGGGTAAGCTGAGAGCGGAGAGGAGGCGAACTACGTATTCGGGCTTGAATTACAATCTTGGCGCGTCTCGGGTTACCCGCAGGGGAAGTTGGTGCGCCGGGAACCCGAGACGACTACCGTAGGCGCGGACTTGGATTCCGTGCCTCCATCTCTCTCTCTCTTCTTTTTTTTCTCTAGGGTGCCTCGTTTTGGGAGGCCCTTCTCAGTGGCGCCGCGGCCGAAGCTCGTGAGTCGTTCACGGGCCGACCGGTCGGCTGCCATAGCTGTCTACGCTTCGCGTAACGCGACGAAGCAAACCGCTTTTGAATGTAACATCTATACGGAATCAATGCCACCTATAGACCTTTGCATCGCTCAACACCCGGGTGAAAAATGCCGAGTCACTGAGCTGTGGACGCCCGAGCAGCGTCTGATATTATACAGCACAGCGGAGCAATAGAGCACGCTAGGGACGCCGTCCATTGCCCAGCAGACAAAGATGGCAACGCGCAGTAGGCGATTTTTGCGAAGGTCTACATGCTCCGTTTCATTAAAGGACCATTCACTCAGGGGCGTTTGCTTACGTTTTGTTATGTTACGTCATGAGTCAGCGGAACATCGTGTGCCACACCCTTCGTCTGCTCTTCATCAGACATCTATTGTCCTCGGTGACCTCTCGTCGTACCTTCGCACCTCGCAGACCCCTCCCGTAGAACTGACCTAAGGCCTAGCAACCAACTAGCAACGGAAAACGCCGGGGAAACGGCGCGAGCCCGTCCACCATTACCGATCCCAGGCCGACGCCGAGTGTTTATCAGAACACTCCACGGAAAGCCCCTCAGCGGCGAATCAGAAGTTGCAATCTTTGCGCACTGCTAAAATAACAAGAGACGTCAACTGGAACTGAAAACTGCGAAATTTACGCGAGCGTAATTGGCACGACGCGGCGAACGTCCGAGAAGCGGATGAACGGGCTGGTAACGAGGCCCGTACGGAAGGAGTACAGACAAGTTAACCGGGAACTTAGTATATGGCTCCTGAATAAACACGACACAGCCCAAGTACTGCTAGCGGATGACGTGAAACACAATAAAACAGTCATACACTGGAGCATAGGTCCCCGGCGCCGGTTGGGCTCGAAGCTGACGCTCGCTGCATACCAAGAGGTGGCTAAGGCCTTGTCAGGCACTCGTGCCTCTAGCCTTCTGCGGAACATGTATCCGCAGACACAAATAAATAATAATAAAACAAAATATGGCGAAATGGGCGTGGCCATGGCCTTCACGTGGCGTGTCAGTGACGTAGTTGACGGGCTGTCAACGAGTCCATGCTAGCTGGCCAAGCTCTCTCCTAGATATGGCTCTGCTCTTCATGGACAGGACAGCGAGCGCCATCTCGATGGAAGCAGAAACGAAGGAAACAAGCACCGATTTCACGGCTATTTTAATTTATTTATTTATTGTACCCTCAAAGCCCGAGGGCATTACAGAGGGGAGTGCGTTACTAAAAGAAAATAGAGCTTAAAAAAATGACAACCTAGGAAAATAGAAACATGAACATAGTAACCATTAACTTAGAAAATTGGTTAAACAACGCTCAAACATAATGGCACCTGTTACACATACAATTGACGATGGAAGGCGGTTCCACGCAATTGTTGTTTTGGGGATGAACGAATTATAAAAAAGTAGTGATTTTACAAAGAGGTAGACCAATCTTGTGTGGGTGATCGACGGGTGGCGAGACATATGAGGGAGGAGTTAGTAATTTATTACGCAAGGAAGGATTGTGATAATACATTTTATGAAACAGACAGAGAAGGGATAGCTCACGACGGGAGGAAAGGTTAGGTAGGTTTAAAAGAAATTTCATAGATGTTACGCTTGCAGAACGGTGATAATTAGTAAGAATATAGCGAACAGACATATTTTGAATACTTTCGACTGCTGTTGTAGGTAAGTCAGTGCCGGGATCATATATGGAAGAGGCGTATTCTAATTTAGAGCGGACAAGGGTTTTATAGAGTAATAGCTTGAGGGACACAGGAAGAGATGGACAATTACGTTTGAGGAAGCCAAGCATGCGGTTAGCATTTCCAGATATGTAGTGAATATAAGGCTCCCAAGATAAGTTCGATAAAATATAAATTCCCAAGTACTTATACGATGACGCACGCTGTACGAAAACACTGTTAAGATAGTAGGAAGAAGGGTGCGAGTTAAGTCGAGAAAGAGTCATTACTTTACATTTGTTAATGTTAAGCTGCAAATTCCATTTGTTGCACCAATTAGAAACACAATCAAGGTCAGACTGAAGAATAGCAACATCAGAGGTTTCAGTCATTTCACGGTAAGGAACACAATCACCTGCAAATAAGCTAATAGAGGACGAAACGCATGAAGGTAAGTCGTTCATAAATATAAGGAAGAGCAGAGGTCCTAAAACCGAGCCTTGGGGGACATCTGACGTCACGGGAGCTAGACTTGAAGAAATATTATTCACGGATACAAAAAAAAAGATGGTTATTAAGGAAAGCACGAATCCATAAAGGTACATCCTGATCCATGTTAAGTTTGCTAAGCTTATGGAGTAGTAGATTATGTGACACTTTATCGAAAGCTTTAGCGAACTCAAGGAAAATACAGTTTACCTGGGAACCACGATCAAGAATAAGGTGAAGGTGATGAGCGAAGGTAAGTAGCTGGGTTTCCCACGAATACGATTTACGGAAGCCATGATGAGCAGGAGCAAAGAATGAATTAGTTTGTAGGTGTTGAACGAGGTGAGAAAAAATAATATGTACAAGACTTTTACACGGAATGCCTGTTATGTTGATGCGGCTACGGGACGGATTGACATATGTCAACAGTTTGGATATATTTCGGTTCCGACTTAAATTTAGAAGACACGGAGGGGGAGATTTTCTTATGGTAATTGAGAGAACTTAGTGAATTTTCTTCTAAGACAAAAGTGCCAAAACAGCCGATTTTGACGAATTTCACAATTGTTTTTGTATTATAAAAAAAATGCTAGTTTTATATTCGTGCCGATTAATCTCTCATCAACGTGTCTTTAAAGTAAAATAAAGAAAAAAACTATGTGCAGCGGTTATTGCGTGAGGATGTTTCAAAAACTGTCTCTATTCTGGATGGGTCTGCAGTCGAGCTAATGGTGCCAGTCAAGGAGCGACAAATGCGCAAGTCACTGGGCCTTCTATGTCTACGATTGGTTTAGCAATGATTGCACGCATTGTAACATCGCGAACATCACGATGCTGTGCTTTTGACGCTGACTGATCGGTCCCGTCAGTTGTGGACCTCTCGCGGAAGGGGGCGACGTACCGGCTCAAGCCCGCCAAACGAGCAACCCCCAAGGGAGGCCGGAAGTAGAGGCCGCGGTCGGCAAGAGCATCCCCCTCAAGGTTGACCAAAACACTCGTTGGCGCCAAATCAGCTCTCCTTTCCGTCCGATGACGTCGTTTGGTTCGTTTTTGGTCATCGTTGGGGGGCGCGTCTTTCCAAACCCCAAGTATCCCTCGGCTGCACCGATGCTGGCGTCATGTCGCCTCCACAAACCACCTTCCGTCGTTCGAAGCGCCATCTAGATTTTCATTTTAAATCTGCGCGTTCCATAGAGTATGCTGAAACGCCATCTAGACGCTGCGCTTCGAAACGTACACATTCGGTAGAATACTCTGCAGTTACCATAACAGCAAGACGATTTTAACCCAAGACCGTGGCAGGAGTACATTTTTTTTTACAGACGAAGAGAAAGTATCAGGGACAGACAGCGTCTCTAACTCAGCTCCAGACGCTGTCTGTCCCTGCTACTTTCTCTTCCCCCGTAAAGTAACTTGCGCCTTCTGCTCAAACCTCAGGTTATAGCTTGGAGGTCGCTTAAGCTTCGCCTTTAAATTTGGAACGTGATAGCGTTATCGCGCCCCGTTCGCATTGCCTTCTAATTCGCTTCTCATGTTATTTCTGCCAGGGAGCAGGAAGTGCGACGCACATGGCCTAGTCTGGCTCGCAACCGAAAGGTCGTGGGTTCCCATCCCGCCCAAAATTCTTAAAATTTTCTTTAAGGCAAATGAATTACTTTATAAAGTGAAATTATTTGAGACAAACGACGACCTTTAATTCGCGTTACATGTGATGCGTAAATCCCTTTCATTCCACGCCTGACGTCACATTTCAGGTGAGCATTGTGGGTCGTTTCAAATTCCCGCGCGACGTCATGACGTCATGTGACATGTCATGTGATTTGACCTCGAATCGATATTTATCGAGCGTTCGAATGCCGATTAAACAAATCAAACTGCCGGAGCACCCACTGGCCACGGCTGAGCTGGCAAGATTGCTCTCGTAGAGGAGTAAACAAAGATATTTGACGTCAATAAGACCGTCCTCGGTGGAAGCCCACAAGTTGAAGTTGATGAATGCTGAAAAAGTGTGTTTTTTCAGTTTTTTTCGAAGTCTCGACAGCTGCTTTCCAATATCTTGAGAGCTTCTTTTCGACATCTTTACAGCTGGTTTCGGGGAGTGAGCGAATTCCGTGTAGCAAAGCTTTCAAGCTTGTCGTCTGCTAAACCAACTCACCAAAACCGCCACCGACTTCGCGGTAACTTTGTCGACGGATTGATTGCTGAAAAGAGCGCATACATCCGAGTTACGCAGTGCTCGTGTCCAGTGCATGAGCTGGGTTCGGCCGATGTGCTTACGCGCTCGGGCCAGTGATTTCCCTACACACACCCCTAGCAGGGGTGTACCCCCCCCCCCCCCCACCTTGTTTTTCTGAAGGTACCCCCTTAATTCGCAACGACTCCTCTGTTCTCAATGCCCCCCCCCCCCCAACCTCCCCCTCCCCCTAAAAATGTAGACCCCCCCCCCCTAATTTCAATTCCTGGGGAAGCCCCTGGCCTGGGCACCGCAGATGCGTGCACCACAGTGAAAAGGCGGAGGTTTTTTGAAGGAAAGGAGGTACGAAATATTCGTACCAAAAAGCGGGCTTTAGGATTTCCACCGCTCGTGTAGTAGCCTTCTTCTGGCGTACTGAACGATACGAGCAGGCACGTAGCCAGGGGGGGGGGGGGGGGGGGGCCATGGGGCAGGGCCCTCCCCCTAAATCTTTCATTTCGCTGAGACCTGCCCCCCCCCCTCCCCCTCATACAGCATTTTGTCATGGGCGCCCCCCCCCCCCCCCCCCCCCTCCGAAAAAAAATCCTGGCTACGCGCCTGGGATACGAGATTAGTAAAAACCAAATTTATCCCAGCCTAAAATTCGTTTCATAGTCCCTTTCATGTATACCTAGTCTATGCACGTAAGCTCTTCTCATTTGATGACTGCTTCTTGAGTGGTGGCACGTAGACCTTCTCATACCCTTCACACGCTGCGGAGCAGTGTATCCTACCTCGCAGTGATGACCTAACCGGATCACCTGCACCGTGTTGGAATCGGTCCTTGTGCCCTAGACGAACTGGTCGTAAGCATAAAGGCTGGTTCACACATTTGCAACCGAAACGACAGAAGCGACCAAAACACCGGAACAACCGTGACTCATAAAATGCTTCGCGAAGCTACCCCTTGCATTGCTCGCCACGCAGTGTATGGCGAACTGTTGTCTTGGTGTCGTTGCGGTCGTTTCGATTGCATGCGAACGCAACAGATGCAAATGTGTGAACCAGCCTTCAACGTGACGTTATGACTCTGATATCCTCGCGATTCACCCTCGCAATCGACTCACTTCATAGGGAAAACTCACTGACGGCCATAGCTGTTCGCGCGACTGCTGGCCGCGTGCTGAGTGCGAGCTTCCGCAGTTCCTTTGCAACGTGCATTCCACGCCATCGAGATTCCCGCCTGTGAGCTCTTTCTGAGCTTGCGCTCAACACAGCACCCACAAAGATGGCGTCCAATAAATACCGTTTCTAAATAAGGGTCCTCGAGGACCAGGCGAAGCTGAATAAGATTGCAGCCGCACACACTCGCTCTGCAGCTTCTCGTGCTTATCGCACACTTTCCGCGATTGTTCTTAGGCCGGTTAAAATTATAAGTGCACCCGACGACGACGCAATAATAGCCAGACAACCGTAGATTTTCGGTAATCGTAACACTGTAAAAAGAAACACTCCGATCTAACTCACGCACGACTCCGTTTCTAAGCCCTTCCGCCAGTACCCTTTGCGGTTGCATACCCTGTCTCGACGGGCAATCCAAAAATGTACCGAGTCGAGGGTACGTCTGTTGCACGCTGGTACGAGGGTTTGCGAAAAGCGTCTATATCTAGCACCTCTCTACATGACCAGCACAAAAACTTAGAAACTTCCGGATATCAGCGGACAATCCTTTGAACATCATTGTTGCCAGTTTTCTCGAGTTATCCGAAATCGCCGGAAACGCTTTTCCGTCTTCCTCGAATTCGTTTGCCCTTCACGAGCGTGTCTGAGTTTCCCTATAGAGGACACAGGCCTGGGATTCCGACGTCGTTAAAGGGGCCATGCAACGGTATTCGCTTGGAATGTTTTTCATTTTGGCGGCCAATACAATCCTCTGTCGCGGTGTAATTTCAAGGACAAAAGCGAGCGTTTTCATCCAATCTCTCCTTTGCGAAACTTGATGACGTAACTGGGGGATCGCAGTATCCTCCAGTGGCGATATTTGAGTGCAGCTTATAGCATCGGACCCGAGCATTGCGTGAACACTCGATTTGGGCTCTTGATTATCAACAGCTCGACCAGAATTCGGGTGGTGGCCCGTGTCCAATCGCTGCAATGACGACAATAGCCGAACCATAACAATGTCTGGGACTCAGCTCGTGTCCTGTGCCGCGCCAACCTCGTCCCGTACGAACCCCAGAACATCACTCTTACATCGATATCTGAAATGGAAGACCGCAATTTTGAAAAAGAAGGGCGCGATCGAGCGAGGAATGTGACGTCATGATTCTCTTCGAATAGTTGAGAATGAGGGAAAGCGGCCTCGCTTTTCTTCTCTTCGCTTCGGTTCACTTCCTCAAGGAAACGATGCGAAGAGGAGAGGGAATGAGAATCGCGACGTCACATGTCTCGTCGGCTTTGTCGGCCGTCTTCAATCGCGTATTTCTTTTCCAAAAATACGGCCATCCGTCAGAAGAGATATCGCTATATGAGTGACGCTTTTGAGTTTTGCAGCGTTCGCTCCGGCCTTGGTTTTGTGAGCTCCAATTTTTGGTTCAGCATCCTCTTAACATCAGGGGTTCGTTCTAAGCGGTATTTGTGCAAAGTACGAAAATCGCTGCATCACCCTTTTAAGTCGGCTCTCCTGCCTAACTGGCTTGCAAAGTGGAGAAGCTAAACTGCTGAACACACTCGCCCTGATGAAGTTGGTGGGCGTTATCTGATTTGAGAGTCGAGACTCTCCCGAATCAATCGGATGATCATTGTCCCAATACTAGATAGGAAATGCTCAAACAGATCTCAATCATCGCACGCCCGATAAAAGAGGATATTCAGGAGGAGTGCATTCACTTTCCCTCACCGGTCTTGGTTAATTGATATGACACATCTCCTCGTAATGGGCGATATTCTGTCGAGTGAACCAGTACAAAAAGAAAGAAAGGAGGATGACCGCCACGATGGTACCCGAAGTAGACGTCGAACCGTGAACCCCCGTGCGATGGAAGGCGCGAGCTTAGCGTTCTCGATAGGTGTGTTCATCGTTCTTAACCCGCCCACACATCAAAAACGGTTACAAAGTGGCAACAAATGACGTCGCTTCATACTGCTCGCGGAAGCAGCATCTTTAATAATAATAATAATAATAATAATAATAATAATAATAATAATAATAATAATAATAATAATAATAATAATAGTTGTATTTCTCATCAATGATGAAGGCGAGGCCGGAGAAAAAAGCTGCAAACGAACAGCTTGACGAGTCTCCGGCCCCCTACAGTGGCAAAACAGGCGGCAGCAAGAACAACGAACAAGTTATAAAACAGGGAAGGGAAATAAAGAATGAAATACAGTGACTTGACAGTCATTCGTGATTACATTTTTAGCATGGACAGTTCCGTAACTGAGTCGGTCTAGGCTTTGTCTCATACATAATGTACAGGGCTATCAAAGCTACTGGCGCGAGCATAGGATTGGATCTCGCAGTTCATTCGTACGCGTTCTCGTACAAACAAGACCGTAGATAAAGCCACGCGCGCGCGTCAGTAGCTTTGTCAGCGTTGTATACTAAGTATGAAACGGAGTATAGTAACCTTAGTCTAAAAACTCATTCGCATACACGCGCAAAAGAAAAGAGAAAAAAAAAACTTATAGAAAATAGTCTCTAAGTTGTATCGGAGCAACCATAACATCCTCTATACTAAAGCCTGGCAGATTGCCACGAGACCCGGCCGCCGAAAGTGAAAAAAGATAGAGCGGCAGACAACGGATGAGAGGAAAGTCACGTAACGGGCACCCCGCTGCGGCGAGACGCCGAAACACACCTGTCGCGAACGATGGAACGCCCGCTCGCGCTTCTCACGTTCCTCGGGCTACCGCTTCTTTTCTCGTCGAATTTGAAAACCATGTTTCGGGTCCTCGCCGCTGCAAAAGCTGTGCGCGGACTACAGGCTCCCCGAGAAATGCTCTGTGCTACCAGATCCTCGCGCTCCACATCTGCGACCGGGCACTCTATGGCTTCGTCGTCGAACCACCAGGCTTTGTAAGTATAGAGGAGGCTATGGCATAACCAACCCACTCGTGTTTGCATATTAAACCACGGCGCCCACGCGAGGGGACATCGCGTTCAATAGCAGGGGCAGTCACAGACGAATTGTTAGCAGACACTCTCAGAAGCACGCTCTTTCTTCAAACCACGCAGCACCAAAAAAAAGAAAAAAAAAAGAAATTGACACAATAAGAAAATATCTACTGTGAGCAGGGGGAGGAAAAAGCCCGATTCTCGCGTCGTCCTCCACAAAAACCGGGCGCGTGCAGCCATCAAAGGGCGTGGTGTTTCTCGCAGCTGGCGCAGGGTGGAGCTCGCCTCGGTCCTAATGACGGCACATCTCCCTCCCCTCCTTTGGTCTGGCAACACGGGCCCGGGGTAGCGTACATTTGTTACCGTCCTGGATAACCTAAGAACGCGCTGGTGGCGGGGGAAGGAAGGTGGCATAGAGAGAGAGGGGGCGTGTCCCGCAAACCCTTCCTCATCACTTTCTCTTTATTTCTTTTCGGGAAGGATAAAAAGGGGAGGGGGGAGGGGCGGAAACCGGATGGAGAGGATCAGAAAGAGGAATAGGGCAAGAGAGAGAAAGAAAGAGACAGAAAAAGGGGGCAAAGATGATCCCACCGGGAACGCCCTTCACTGCGTTGCGGTAAGATCGTCAGTGAAAATGTCTTTTATTATGGTTTGCGCAACGATGGGATGTTAAAAAGAAAAAAAGCAGCCCACCGGTCACCGCTTTAGGCCCGGAAGGAAAGCACAAAGAGCGATGATGATAATAGTATTCATAAAGCGCTTACGAAGTACACTCAATAGCATTAAAGGACGATAGACAAGGAAAAAATCAGCAAGAGTGTTTGACAGAGCAGCTTCCTTCTGTTCAAAGAGTATCCTCCGCGACACAGTAAGCGTGAACAGGAAATCGTCTCATTTGGCTTATTACTCGAACAAGGCATTGAGGGGTACCAAAGTTTACCACTAACTTGATGCCCCAAAGCGCAAGTAGTTCTGGCGATGGCATTTTGATTTGAAGAGAAAAAAAAAAAAACATCGACAATCGCTTGTTCGCACGGACAGGGTCGTCCAGTGCACATTATGCGCGGGTGAATTTATTTGCTATGCTCCCAATTTCCAAACGCCGTTTTCAATGAACGCAGGTGTACGTGTAAAGCACTGTCACCATGCTGCGAAGAAAATAAAGAATATTTATTGTATACCATCTTACTAAAAAATTCTTAAAAAAAAAGAAAAAAAGAAACAGCTTTGCGTGAACGTCTGAATTTGGGTTTTTTTAAGTCTTAGTTCAGTGGAAGGAAAAGGGCAGTATGGAGGTTAGAACCCGGAACATAGCGGATCGGTCTTATCAAAATCAGAAAACAACGAACAAAACCCGGATTTGGAGTCAATACAAAAGAAAAACAACTTTTACGGGAAGAAAATCTTTAAATCTCAGCTTTATTTTGCATTGACTGGGACATAAACAAACTCCCGTGTTTTCGTTTTTTGTTTTTTAATTCGTGTTTTTGGTGTTTTTTTATTAGTGCGGGGCAAGGAATTGAGGTTTATCGGGGTTAATGTTTTACGACTGCATATCTAGAAATTAATTCGTGAATTAATACCGCGCTTTAATATACACCAGTATCTTTAAAATTTCGAATAAAAATAGTGACCATACTGTCATTCTCGCAACCGAGATAAGAGCAATAAACGGAGAAAATTTAAATAAATACGAAAAGCCTGACTCTGTTCCGGCTTTTTCAGCTGATGATGTCGCGCTGATATGGCCTGCTCGTTAACACGAGTGCTGAGGTGATGAGGGTCTGCATAAATAGTTTGGCAGTACGATATGCAGGCAAGTTGTTTGTCGGTGCATTCCCCCCCCCCCCCCCTCCAGCCCCTCGTGTTAGGGCACACCACCCATAGATGCGGCTCCTTATGTTCAAGAAAAAACAAAAAAAACAAAAACATTTTTTTTAATCATTTAATTAGGTAGTCGATGTTACTGCTTCAAAAAATGCTAAATAAAGTTTTTTTTTTTTTTTTTTTAATTCTGAAACGATTTAGCATATCGAATAGGAACTCGGCGAATCTGTAAAATCTCTCTGTGAGCTCTCTACCAGAGGACATTACCAAGTGCCACAAAAACAGCGTATCCGATCCAGAACGCTATTTCGGTATGTTGAATAAAGGCAAAAGTGCGCACATTCTATTGCCGGCCGCACGCCAGAACGTTCTAGTCTGCGGCTGTTCTCTCGCTCATCCACAGTAACAAATGTGGTTTCGACTGGCCGCTAGCGCAAACAAACCAATCACCGAAACACAGTTTCACATGTTGATCGCCAGAGCCCCCAGAAATGGATAAAATGGGTTCAAAACGCGGCATTCCATCTCTAAACATTATGGTTTACCACGTGCCCCCATCATGTGTGGTAAACAAGGACCTCCCGCTTGCAGCCTTCGCTGATTTACAGGTTAGAATAGGCCACAGTATAGTTTTAATAATATACTAATATACACAAAAGAACGACGTTCGTTTGTTCGTGCTGTATGGTCCACTATGCAACACAAGTAAAACATCTTCAATGGCGCAAATCACAAAACGGACTTCCCACCGTTTTGGAAGTTGCGCAACAGATAACGCCACATGTCAGGTCAAAATTGTGTTCAGGATCATAAGATACAAAATCTGCAAATAACATTTTTACAGCGAAGCTGTATATAACTCGTTGGTCGGGCTTTTCGTGTACGTCGACAGAACAATAGTCGACAGATAACGTACTCAACAAAAAACCCACGCGCGCGCCTTATCAGCGTTCGCGCGCGCCTTATTTCTTATCATGTGGTCTCGATACTTGTTTCGATAAGAAAGCCACAAATCAAAACCACCTGACAGATGATAAGCACGTAGAACTCCCCGCATGCGTTTCGCGGTAAAGACTGCGAATGCATAAGCTTCGGCGACAACGGCAGAGTACGAAATGTGGAGTGACGTCACTAGCCCCGCTAACAATGCGAAGCACGTAGCGCTTCCCGCATGCGTTTCACGCTAAAGATTGCGGTTGATATAAACTGCCGCGGCTACGGCAGCCGTACGAAGTCTTTCATATATAAAAAAGATTGGTCCGGTGAATTTACTTTTCCTGGGTCGCTAAACTCGTAAAACACAAAGTTGGAGTCGAAGTTGACGGAGCGCACCGATTGGCGTATCACGACGATGACTTCGCGCTTTTTTCGCCGACGTCCAATCAGCGCGCTCCGTGAACTTTCGGCTACAACTTTGGGTTTCACGAGTTTAGGGCCCCTGCTGTTTACAAACATGAACTGCCGCTTGCGTCCCAAGAGACTTCAGGTCGCACCGTCTTCGCAAGCCTGCTGAGCTTGTTTATGTCCCCAGTGCTAGAAAGCATATATGCATGGGCGTACCAAACGGAGGGAAGGGGGGGACAAGGGGGGGCGCTTGTCCCCCCAGCTCTCAGAGTGGGGGGGGGGGGGGGGGCAAGGCATGGTGTTTTGCCCCCCCCCCCCCCCCCCTGAAACAGCCGCCACTGGGCAGGGCAAACACTGGCCGGCGGCGCCCAAGGATACCAAGGGCACCGTCCCCAGGCCCTGGGAGGGGGGTCTGGTTTGCCCCCCCCCCCCCCCCCCCCCCCCCCCCCCACTCAAAGACAAGCTGGTACGCCACTGCATATATGCTACACGGACGACAACGTTGCAGATTTAACGAGGGCCTTCGGCCGTACAATATTGCATCTTTTAGAACGCAAGTTGGTTTACAAGAATACTCGAAACATTTTAACAAATCTCGCACTCCTTCGTTGTTTTGGAGTTCACCTGGAGAACTCGAAGCGTTTCATGGATACATCTCAAGCAGGGGTGTTAAGGTGGCCTCGTTGCTGTGGCAACTTGTCGATCATTCTTTTTATAAACCGGAAGTTCTCAGGGACGTTAAAGACTGGACCACCACCTGGTGGCGTTTGTCATAAAAAGGGTCTATAGTGCAGTGGGCGATCGTTGCAAGTGATACTACAGCTTCGCTGTCCAACCACCTCCACAGCGCGAATCGGAGCCTTAATATTTTTCTTTATTTTGAGGCATTTTCTTTTTTTATTAGAGAAAATGATTTCGGCGACTTTTTATTGGGGTTTATCGGTGTTTACCGTAGACACGATACCCTCGACATAACTAGGTCGTATACATTCCGGTGTTTATTTATGTCGAAAATCGGTGAATAGTTTTGGTGTTGATTTATTTCCAAAATACCGGTGCATTTGGGTGAACTGTCTATACTTTGTTTCACCTTAGGTCCCAGCGTGGCCGATGTTATGAGTCGAAGGACCAATCTAAAGGCGAAAAAGGCGCACCGTCATGGCGTGCTGCAGGTCATAGGACCAGCGGTGTTCGCCGCCTCTCGGTGCTTGCTCCCCCGCCGGCTCGTCCTATCAAGAGCGGAGAACGCCATGACGTTGCGGTTTTTGCGCTGCTTGATTGGATCTTCGGTTCATAACAACGGCCACGCTCGAACCTAAGCTGAAACCAAGTATCGTGCAGACGCTTAGGGCGGCTTTTATTGAGAAAACAAAATCACGAACAGGGGCACAATGAGGACTAATATTTGGGGACATAAACTGAAGGTCAAAGTAATCAGCACTGACAGAAAAAAAAAAAAATCTGACAGAACACACACACACGCACGCACGCACGCACGCACACACGCACACACACAGACACACACACACACACACACGCACACACGCACACACACATAGACAGAGCTCGGTTACCAAGAGACCTTGGGAGACAGTATGCTGACGGTCTGCCGCTTGTACGAAAATGTTTAAAAACCGGTATTTTTCGGTCTTAACCGATTTTGTTTTTTATTTTAACACCGGCAGATGTTTATAGTTGTTTTTTTGGTTAAAACCGGAAACTTTACGGCCTCGACATAACCTACTCCGAAGTGTCCCTGAGGCTGCTTCTTCTTTTGGGGCCACACACCTTGTCGCGTTTCCTTCTCTTATCGGTTCATAGACGTTCTCCAAGTCTCAGGTCACGCGCATGGGGAATTTTATGCCCGCGTTTGAAAACCCAAAAAAAGCATCCCCGACCTAGAAGAAAAATAAACGCTACCCCCCCCCCCCCCAACCCCTCCCTCCCCCCCCCCCCCCCCCCCCCCACACACACACACACAAAAATAAAAAATTGGCGCCGAGCAAAGGTCGAGCAAAGGCGTCGGGCTGCTGATGGCATGGTCCGGGCCTGCTAACCTCCCACTGAGGCGCCTGGTAAATCTCACTTGTTACCATTATGTTACATCTAATTATGAGCATATATGTCTAATAATGACTAAGAATGCCTTTTCTTTGGATGCTTATGTATTGCTTCCTATGGGTGGTGTATGCCTTACCTTGCCTCGGCCCGTGTATAACGAGTTTTCGTCACACACGAGCGTGACATGTTTCGCATAAAATCCAGTCCATAAACAAATTCTGCGTTAATATAGTCACATTTCCCGCGGCGTCCGTCACAATATTAAAAAATGAGAATGTCCCTCGATTCCTTAAAGGTACTGAAACCGCACATATGACATACGAAACGCACGATACGTACAGGGCAAAGTGTCGTCCGCTCACAGTTGCCGTGGCAACGACCTAAACGGTTTTTGACGAGTGCGGACCATTTTCACGCGGCATAGAAAGCAACTCACGAACCTCTTCTATACGGCGAGGAAGTGTACTAAAAGGCGTCTTTGGCGCATCAAAACGCAAAAACGGGCACGGCAATCGAAGCAAAAAGAACGCGTAGAGAACCCGTGATGACGAAGCAGAAAAGCTCGCGCCGTCGTTGGTTGAGGTCCCCGGGGGTAAACAAACGCACGTGGACGCGTTCGGGGGCGTAAACGAAGATACAAGGTGCGCAAAGAACTTGCACGCCGTATAGTCGTGCACGTTGTGGACGACTTTAATTCTGCGGACAACGAAGTTGTGCCCTAACTCGAAATCAATCGACGCGGGCCAAAAGATATGTTGTCCGCTAAATTCCTCCGGCTATTCCAGAATGACGATTACGTCAGCCGCACCGCAGCAGCGACGGATTCAACGTCCCTACACAATAATAGGGAACCTAAATTCTGCTTCGCCTCGTGATGGACCGCAGAGCAGGCCACGAGATATCGAAGCCAATTAGAGAGCCATGGATCTAACATGGGGTAGATGGAGAGCGTCTGGAATTTAATGGCGGGCACTTCTTGCGAAGACTAGACCCGAGAGGGCATGCGCTGCATCGTCGCCTAGGGAGGAGGAAATGGGAGCGGAGAGGCGAAAACGTTTGTAGACGATCACGGCGTTTGTAACCTCCTCGCACCTAATATCGCAAACGCGGTCCATGAACCACCCGAGGACGATCGAGCAGTTGGCAACTCTGCAATCGAGGTACACTAAAGCCAATACACCGTTCCGCGTGAGTGTCACGTAACGTTCGGCGGGAGACCAGTGACACGCGGGGCGATCGTATTAGTCACGTGACAATTTCCCAGGGCCCGATTGGCTGGGACGGCTAGTCCAACGTTGGGTCGAAACCGCGATGTATAGCGGGAAAGAAAAATGGCGCGGCTCCGCAAAATGGGGGCCAAACAAAAATCAATCGAGGAGGGGGGCCCCCTCGGCACACGCCCAATTACAGCCAGAGAGGGGGCGGGGTGCGCACGGCGGCGCTCTGTACGGAGAGGAGGGGGGGCAGCGGGAACGCGCGCACGCAACTTCCTCATCAGGTGCGCCCCTCGCCGCTGCGCCGAGAGGACGGAGCCCGTCCAACTGCTCGGTTAGGGTCACCTGGTTTACGGGAGAACGTCAACACAACGCATGCGGGCACTGAAACTGCCAACGCCTCTCCGCGGTTTGAGATGAACGCTCTCTTCGATGTAGGCTCTCTACCTAGCTCTCGCAAGACGGCCGCAGTGGCAGCAAGCAGCTCGCCCGCCTGCTCGGAGACGGAAGGGGGGCCCCCGAGAAGAAAACCGAGAAAACTGTCGACGGCGACGCAGGCCCGTCCGTCCGTCTGTCCATACACGCACGCCGCGACACGCAGCGTGTTTCGTGGTGAAAAATTTGTCGAGTTCTTCCGAGCGACCTTCCGGAAATAGTAGTCGAGCAAATTGGACGTCGTATAGCGGTGCACATAGGGGAAAGAAACCGAAGGGAGGAGTGCCAGGTCGAAGTGTCGCCGCGCAGTTCCGAAATTCTCGCGATTTTGAAGCACGCGAGGAAGGCGGCGCTAAACAGAAGAAGAAAAGTTGCGGCCTATTTGTGAGGAATCGATATTGCGCGACAGAGACAGAGAACTTCCTCGAGCGGTCTCTACACGCGTCTTCTTTTCTTATTGAGTTCGTTCTTTGTTTCATTACGCGTCATTATTTTTAGAGATTGCCGCTACGTGGGCTTCCGAGATGGACGTCAATTCCCTCGAATGGCACAGAGCCATTAATTAAGCGAGCACCGCTCCGGAGAATTCAGCCATCTTGCTGCTTGCAATCCTTGTTGTCGGTCACTCCGAAGTAAGGTGCCGCCAACGCGTCTCCGACCGGAGTCTTTACCGACTCCCAAGATGTAGTCCCTCGATTTCCGCCCCCGATGACGTCGTCAAAGTGTCACGCTGTCTCCGGCGGTATCGCCCTCCCGGTGGTGTCCCAACAGCGGTGGCGTGTGTGGCAAGACGCCCGTTCCATCGCGGGTCGCTCCCCAGCGTGACAGTTCGCGGAAGCTCCGGCGGCCAGGAGTTTGAACGCCTCGACGACGGCGACACTCGCACATGCTCGTGCATTTTTTCCCGGAACTTCCACGACCAACCACCAGGATCGCGACATCCGATAGCGCGACACCCCGGCTTTTGTGACGTTCGGAATGGGACCCAGAGTTCGGCGCACAGTTCGGAGACGCGTACCGGCCGCCGTATCCTTTAGGGAGTTTTAAAGAACCGTTTTTGCACATCCCGGATATGGTACGATGGGCCCTCCGGTACAGACTGCGCATGCGCTGCCACCGAAGAATCCCATACGCGCAGTTCGTACCGGAGGGCCCATCGTACCGTATTCGGGATGTGCACAAACAGTTCCCTAAAACTCCCTAATATCCGGGAGTGTGAGTGCGGTACAGTTCGCTTCAGACTTATCGGTAAAGTCGAAGTACAGACGTCTGCGAGTACGGCCTCTGGGATCCGCTATCTCGCCGCCGGTGTGGGCAGATCGTCCGATAGACGAGCATTGCTGCGGCGTACCCACGGCCTCAGCAAAATGCACGACTTTCGGACGATCTCTATAGCTACACCAGCGGCAGGATGGCGTCTCCAGAGACCGCACTTGCGAACGTCTATAGGTAGACGGGTTACGAATGATCGTCGGGAATTTCAGCAGACGTGCTGACCCTGTTGAGAGTGTGAAGGGGCGCTTCAGAAAGCCCCAGCATCTATCTGCTGTCTCATGAAGCACGCGGAGGGGTGAAAGAAGCGAATTGTGGTCGGCGAGAAGTCGATCTGCCTTTGAGGTATGGCGAAACTGGCTGATGCTGTAGGTGAGCGATTTAGCCGGCGCAGTACGTATGCCGACCTGCACGACCGCACGCCGGTGCGATGGTCGTCAAGATTGAAGCTAAAACTTCTTTGAACTTTTCAAGCAACTGAAACTTTAAATAGGACGAATCTAGATATAAACATTAGCTTTAATAACGCGTTTTCTAGTTTTTAAAAGTGCTTGACATATCGGAGATATATAGGATTGCATTAGACTTTTTTCACACGACTAACGTTTACCGGCGTTTATAGAGCTTTTTACCAAATGAATTTAGTGTTTATATTCCCTCGTTGCTCTGGCTTGTTTTGTTTTTACATTTTAATCGTGTAATGTTTTCTAGAATTGTCATTATGTAACTATCATCAATTGTTTAACTTTAGGGGAAGATACTTTGCAGTGCACCACGCTTTCATGTTCGCTCCACTAAGCGGCAATCCCGCGAAACAAATAAAGAAGAAGAAAAAAAAGAAGTCTAGAAGGGGCGCTGCGATCAGTGTGACATTCCTCAATATGACGTCTCGCATGCTGACGTCAAGCTCGGGATCACGAGACGGGCTACGTATTGGAGAAAACGTTTTATCGCACGCCGGGGCCCCTCCGTAAGTCAAGTGATTCGCCCACGGCGTCAATCAGCGCTGACATCTCTTCCGGGGATTACGGCACACGCTTACGATGCATAAAAAGGGTAGTTCCCCCTCTTTTTTTTTTTTTTTTTAGCGTTAGCATTTTTAGTTAGTCCCCATATTTCTTGGACTTTCTGGCCTTATAATGCGCAGTAGACCATTTCAGCTCACATTCCCACACTCTTTCACATTCGCACCCTCTTCGAAGGACCTGATGACCTTGATATCGTCCTAGAGGTCGCCCTCAAGATCGCCCTAAAGGTCGTTCCAGACGTAGTCCTCTATCTCGTCCTAGAGGTCGCCCTAGGTACCGTCCTAGACGTCTTCTTTGATGTCGTCCTCTGGGACCTTGTCCTCGACGTCGTCTTAGACATCATCCTTGAGGTTCTCCTAGACGAATGCCATCGCAACTCTTCATAGACTTCCCACAATATTTCTTTTCCGGATGCCGATATTTTATTTATTTTAGTACCTCGGTTTTGTTGTTGAAAGTGTTCTATTACTATATCCTACAGTACGTATATTCAAAATAGCATTGCCCTTCGTGGTTTGGGTGTTCTGTGGCGATCGTAGCCATTCAAGCGGGAAACGTTTCGGGACCTGCCATGTCTTTTTTTTTTTTTCAATTCGGCCAAAGACTTTAATCAACTTCGCTTTTACAGCGAAGCTGTCTATGGCTAGGTTTTGAACATTTTTGCGAGCGCGGACAGAGCACGTAGATCGAGAATTCATGGTGCGGCCACCGCTCCTCACACCACTTGTGCGCCGGCGGCGCCCTTTCGCTCCCGATTGGAGGGGCTGAAAAGAATAATAAAACATCGCTGTCTCCCCCACCAATCGTAGCGCCTCGTCCTCTTCTGACGTAGACATCGCCTTAGCGACGTTATCAGCAGTTGCACTCTGGTCTTGCTATGGGCAAGATGCGCGTAGTCCGTTCTGAGGAAGAAGAGCGTGCCCTCACAGAGCGACCACGAGAGCAAAAGCGCGAATGGGCGCGAAAGCGACGAGAAGCCGCAAGTGGATCGTGTCCTTCCTTTTGAAATGGAGTGCTAAACGGACGTCGATGTGCTGACCATGCGTCACCGGTCGTACATCGATTTAACCTTTGGCGAAAGAACGTGTCCAGCACAGCAGTACAACCAATCGCGGTGTACCACAGCCACCAGAAAGCTATTGTCACTCTGGTAACGAATGAGAGAAAATAAAGACGATAACAACCAGGAAGTTACGTGTATCTGTCTTTATTCAGTCGATATAGCAATAACCATATAAACCAATATAGTCATCCCAATACAGCTTCGCTGGTTATCCTTGTTCACAGAGTGGAAGGGCACTAATTAAGTTTTCTCTCATCGGTATAAAAACGTCACGCGAAGAACTCGGAAAGCAATGCCTCCGACGGGAAAATATCCACTAAACAAATATTTCGCTTAATGGTGTGATATAATAGAACTAAAATGGTAATACACCTGATGAAACAATAAAAAAAAAATTAGTTATTTTAGGTAAAGCCAGTTTTGGGGCATGTGGTTGGCGAGAAGCCAACAATACCTGGTATTATGAAACCTCGATAATTTTTTTCAAATATTCCCTCAGGTAGTATGTATTAAACTGTCAACCCGAGGAATAGCACGGCTTTGCGATATTTAGTTATTTACTAACTTTATGGGGATATCTACGGTTAGTAAAACCCTCTCCTAGCGTTCAAGCTTTTCCTCCGAAGTCCTGCTCCCCTGATCATAAACGTCTTAATCTTAGCATTTGGCTGTACAGCATGCCTTTTTTTTACTGTGTATAAGATGACAAGTTTTGTGATGTAAACATTGAAGTCTATCTGTAGTTTTCTATATGTTTTTAAATTATTTTCTGCAATCCTCAGTTTAACGTCTAGAAAGTCTCTGGTTGCGAAATTAATAAATTTGAAAAGTTTATCCTTTCCATTATTCCAAATTATAAATATATCGTCAAGAAAACGTTGTAAAAGAGCGGTTTTTGTGGAAATGAGGTTACGATATGTTCCCCTACTAAAACCATCAAGTAAATGTTTGCATACGATGGAGAAAAACATGATCTCATTGCTGCGCCCAGAATCTGTAAGTAGAAGTTATTCCTAAATACGAAATTATTGAGCTCCAAACTTAAATACATGAAACTATTTAAAACATAAGCATTGCTGCGCTTAATTTTTTTTAGAAATAAATACCTGGTACAATATTTACCAAGTAGCAACATTTTGCCACTGCTATTAGTGCTCCACGAGGGCTTCGAAAAAAAGTGTGTTGGTCTACGAACATCGTGCTTGTTTCTCGCGGACATCTAGTATTCCATACATTTGTGTAAGAAAATCTACCAAACCGCAAGGTTCCTACACTTGTTAGTGTTCGACGAGGACCCTGGACAAGGTTATCGTGATGGTTCACGCCTGCGAAACCAGCAAACTTTTATACAACTTGCTCCTGTGCTTCGTCTCGTATTGCGATATGCAGTATGGTGAGCTAGTTCACCTGTATGATTCTTGTACGAAGCAGGTAGGCGGGAGGTGTGCCTTCAGCCACATGGCTTCACCATGCAGTTATCGCCTTTTCGCTGGTATAGGATGTCCCATAACACTATATGCTGGTATGGGTCCGTCCGCTGCAGCGGACGGACCCATACCAGCATTAATAGTGGATTAAGGTGGAACGACGCACGTCGTTCCGCCTTAATCCACTATGCTTGTACCGCCTTTTTGCTGGTATAGGATGTCCCACAATGCGATAAGCTTGTACGGGGCTTTCAGAGCGCAGCTCTTAGGCGCCCGTTTTCCGTGTTTCGCGGCGTCGGCGTCGGCGTAACCGCGCTACACATTTAGGGGAAAAATTGACGTCACGTGTCTCAACACCAATTCGATTCCCCGCTAAATCTAGCGGAGAAAATGACGTCGCACGACTGTCACGTCAAATGCGAATGCGTCCAAGGCGAGAGCCAAACGCGGGGCGCCGGCGTCCTGCGTTCTAAGAGGTTCGACGATTTCAGTTCAGACAAAGGCACTTGTATAGCTTTAGGTCTACCCCCTAACCCGTCCAATCGAGGCTCGTCACTCTAACGACACCGCACGTTCTCATCTCGTCCTCCCCATCCTCTCCGCGCGAGGATTTCGTTCCAGGTTGGCCGCCGTTTGTTGAAACGGGTAACGCGAGCCTTGTCGGTTGCAGTGTTGCGGAGTTGCCACTCCGGAGTTGGAATGATTCCCGGAATCATTCCGCATTTTCGCGACCCCGGAATAGAATGCGAATGGAATGGCGGCAACGTTCAGGGGAATGGAATGGGAATGGAATTAGATGCCTTTGGCCCGGAATGGAGTGAGAATTGAATGGGCCAGGTTCTTTGTATTTTATTTATTTATTACTTTTTTTTTTTTTTAAGTTCAGCTATACCGAGCCAGTCAGGGAGTCGGTTGTTCAGAAATAAAATGAGCGGGAAACTGGGAACCCGCGTAAGGCCCTAACAGTCTTATACGCAAAAAAATGCAATACAAAAAACAAGCGTCAAAGCAAAGAACAGAAGGGGGAGGGGGGGGGGGGGGGCGGTGGCGCCTTTCACGAGTGAAGTTCAGCACATATCCGAATGCGTCTGCGTTTGTAATATTGCACGGCTCAAGGGTACGTCAGCAGCCGACGTGAACGTGACCTGCTGCTCTGGTGATCCGATACCCAGAAAGGAGGCCAGATGTGGCCTCGCTGTGTGGACCCAGACTTCGTACACCTGCGACTCGTCTCGAGCGCGCTGTTTCTCGGAGAGCTCGCACCTGTGCCGACCATCACAGGTCGCAATCCACGAGGTCTCTGTTTGAATGATGCTAAGCGAAATTTGAAGACTGCCATTCATGCCTTGGTGGCGGAGAGTAGGCAGGAAGGACCGTCACTACAGGGATGCCACCGTATCGATTTTTTAACCGTAACAGAAGATAAGACATGTGCTTCAGTTTTCTCAAAAATTTCAAATGCAACTGTCTGCATGGTCTTCAACGAGGTCACCTACAACGAAAGTATGTATTGTCCTTTCATACAGCAGCGTGGGTAAAGTTTCATGTTCAAGGCAACACCCTGAACATGAAAAAAAAAACAAAAAAACTTCCACTTCAAATTTAAAGCCTCATCTCAGCTGGCGTCTCAAAGAAATTTGAAAAATGTATTGCATTGTCAGATTTACATTTTTGCCCTCCCTAAATGTATTCTTGTATTTGTATTTCCAAAGACTTTTTGCCTTTTTTTTAATGTATTTTCGATACGTAACGCGATATATTTTTACAGATATATTTGAGACTTGAAAATCAGTATCTTAGCAACTATTTTCACCTATCCCAGTATTTATATTTCCAAATACATTTTTGAATATTTCTGCCCAACCCTGCAACGTAATGCAGCTGTCAAGTGACACTTTTAACGTTGAAGAGTTAGAGGAATGGAATGGAACGGTTCAGCCATTCCAGGAGTGGGAATGGGCCCAGTGCCCCCATTCCTAGGAGTTGAAAGGAATGGAATTACCGAAATCTCTAATTCCCCGGAATGGAATTGGAATGGAATGCGGGTGCCCATTCCGCAACACTGGTCGGTTGTATTTACATGTTGCTCAGAGGAGGTACAAAGTGTCTGCCGGGGAGTTGCGGCACGAACTTGCCGTCTCTGGTAAATTTGGTTCGAGTGTGACGCTTTCACTCATGCGTATCCATCCTCGTGGATTATGGGTGACCTCGCAATACGGGAATACGATCGAAATAGTTACGCGTGCTATACATATATAGGGCTGCATTTTCGTTGCTTTCCTTCGAGTTTGTCGCGCATTCGTTTTTACATAAAAAATAAGAAACAATAAACAACCCGGGTTGCACTGTCGCGAAAGTACACGGAAAGAAATAGCGAACGTGCGCACGACACCGACCAGAAAATGAAGTGAGACGCACGAGGGAACGTGAAAAAAAAAAAAAAAGTAAAATGAAGTTAAAAGCACGGGGGGGGGGGGGGGCGTGAAAAAAAAGTAAAAGGGCGAGAGCGTTAGTCAGCAAGGTACTTACGACACAAGTAAATAAATAAAAAGCGCGAAAGTAAAAGTTTGTAAGAAGAATTAAAAGTACGAAAGTAAAAGCGAGTACCAAAAAGAATAAAGAGTACGAAAGTAAAAGTTTGAGGACGAAGAAACAATTCGCGGGCTGCCGGCAGCCGAAAGGACGGGGAGGGGGAGCGAGTTGCAGAAACGTTATGGCAAACTCCGACGTTGCTGCTGCCTGGCGAAAGAGGTGTTGTCTCATTGATTTCTCATCAGGCCTTTTTGGGGGGCGAGGGTAAGGATCTCCGCTCAATGAAGGCCGAGAGAGAGAGAGAGCGCGATTGGGGGAGGGGACCGAAAGGAAAAAGTTTAAAAACAAAAAGAAGTAAACTGTTTTTTTAACGGTATTTTTGTTTTTCTCGAGTATCTTGATCGTTACCGTCGTTCCTTTTTATCCGTGCCTATGGTCGTCGCGTCTCTCGACTGTCGTTTGCCTGTCCAGTTTGCGTCACTGCTCATTTCCACTTTTCATCTTGGGTCCCTCCCAGTTTTCTGCTTTCTCTTTATTATTATTTATTCTGTACTTTTATCATTTGGCTCGCATCGTTGACGTCGGTGTTGTTTCTTCGAAGACGTCAACGGTGCCAGTAAGTGTAGCTGCGTGCTCGCGTGGCTTGATGCTACTTCGAGTAGGGCGGTATCAAAAAAGAAAAAAAGGCGGCGATTGCACTCCAGATTGTTGATTCGTCGTCTATAATATCGTTCCGTACGTACGAATCCGGCTCATTACATTCATTTTTGTTCTTCTCCCACCCATGCCAGCGACGACTTTTAGGGTGTCGTGCGCTCGGGGCGAAAGTAGATTGAGGCGTATCTCTTGTCGTTAGTGGATTGAATCTGGACAGCCAAAGATAGAGCGTCCCTCGACGACGGTAAAATCGTCCGCAGTAGGAGCAACAGCACGTTGGAGTGGTGGTGCCTTCGCGAACTAAGACGGGTACTGGCTCCTCGTTTGCGCCACAACGCGTCTTGTCTCTCTGCGCGTGTGCAATTAGGTAATCGCGCCCGTTACGAAAGAAATGAGACAAAATGTCACCGCCATATCAAGCTTTTTTTTTTTTATTGATAACGAAAATAAGATTAAACTGGTTGATACGCGATAGCAAGAACATGTCCACATACACACTGGCGGTCGCCCGGGGAAAAAAAAAAGTATTATTGAATCGATGCTTCTGGAAATAATATTTCTCCCTCAACTTTTAACCACTTCTTGATTAAAAGACTTACACGCTCACATGCAGCTTAAAACGAGCCTTCTCACACCAGGTGTGGGCACTGTTTGAAATTGTGCCCTACTCCTCGTAATAATATTGACGATTTTGAATTACACAAAGGTCTAAAGACATTTTTAGGACAGTCGCACTGTACAGCACTGTACGGCGATTTTTCAAAGATGACGAGGCACCTTTGGTTGGTTGTACGCCATTCACTTCTCCCTAGATAATTCCACCAGTCTTCCAATCTCCTCTTTGTTATTAAAAAGCACTAATCATCCATTCTTCCATTCTAGTCTGCAAACCCCAGCGCTCCGGCTAAATCCGGCGCCCCCTCCGGTAGGGCGGGGTGCAAGCCCTGTGCACCTCAACACC
>NW_024609857.1:159703424-159907418 GCF_016920785.2 Ixodes scapularis
CAGAAATCAGAAGGGACGAGGAACGAGATTTTGTTTCACTTTTTGAGGAACGTGTACAACACTTACTAAACCCCATACTTCTTGCCTTTCATTATTACAGAAATATATAAAAGTGTTGATGCCGAGTGAGGTCCAATTAAGGTACCAAATCTGTCATACGAGTTAGACTAGAGCCAATTGAAGGCTCTACAAATGAAATTTTGATAAAGGGGGCTGTATGGACATCAAAATAAAACATGCGGTGCAGAAAAAGAAAAAAAATGCAAACTCTTGTTAGGTATGCATTGGATGACAGTGCTGCCCCATTTCTGATGTGTCACAAATAACTCCGTGACATAAAATGTTCTTCATGGTTGTTTAAACTGTCAAATTTACAACCTGGAAGTTTTATTAAACAACGTTCAACACTACAAATGTATTTCAAGATTTGAGCCAACCACTCATGCATGACTATGTGGCAAACATTCATTTTCATGTGCATTATGGTTTACGAGGTCTAGGTTTCTGCACTGATTTATTGCACTCATGCTGAAACTGGGAGGCGTTCTCTGGCTATGAGTGAAGACATGAACATTCTTTGAAATCAGAACATTTGAGAACTGTTACAAGGAATGATATTAGCGTGGTATCTTAGATTCTCCCTTCTTTGCCTTATATGTGAGGCATTTATTTATTTTTATCTCAAATTTATCAAATTTGTACATCGCAGGTGAGCTCTCAGCACACACACATCGGAGTTGTGCCAAAAGCTTGCCGCTCAAAAGCCAGGAGCTTTTGAGCGACGAGAGTGGGAGTTTGATCTGACAGCTCAAGGGACACCTTTGTTGAGTTATGAAGTTTATAATTATCATATTTCCAATAGAGTTAAGCTTTGCCGCGTGTAATTTTTCTAGAAATAAATACCTGCTACCAAATTTAGCAAGTAACTACAGGTTTCCACTGCTATTAGTGCTCCACGAGGACCTCGGACAATAGTGTATCGGTGTGCAAGGATCATGCTTGTTTCAAACCACTACGCTGATTCAGAGACTCGTGGACATCCAACGTTCGATCTGTTTGTGTAAAAAGAAAAAAAAAAACGAAAAAAAGAAACACGCCAAACCGTTGGGTTTTTACACTGTTAGTGTTTGACGAGAACCTTGGAAAAGGTTATCGTGCTGTTTCCCGCCTGTGAAGCCAGCACGCTTGTACACAGCTCGCTGCTGTGCTTCGTCTCATATTACGATATGCAGTATGGTCTAGTTCACCTGTACGGTCCTTGTATGAAACAGGTACGAGGGGGGGGGGGGGGGTGGCTTTACCCACATGGCTCCACCATGTTGGCATCGCCTTTTCGCTGGAAATGGATGTCCTATAATGTTCGTATGGTTCCGTCCATCTGCATCGTTCGGTCGTAATCCACTAAGCTTGTACCGCCTTTTTGCTGGAATAGGATGCCCCACAATACGATATGCTTGTATGGGGCTTTTTCCATCATCGTTCCATCATCGAGATTTTCCAAGCGGGCAGCCACGGAAAGTTGTCCGCGAGTATAGACCGACACGCGGAGCAGCTCTGTTTACCAACACGGCCGGAAGGCCGCGCATGCGCGGTAGCTATGTGGGCAAAAGCAGCCCGGCTCTCCGTGTTTTCGCCATTGCGCTCTATGGCGTGCGCTCGTTGTTGACGTTGTAGGGACGCTTGTATCTTTATTTGTGCGTCGTATTTCCTCATAACGTATGTCGTATGCTATGCCCGACTATTTGAGCTCGTTGCCCGAGTCTGAACGGTAGCGGTATCGAAACAAACCGTGCGTGGACGGCGTTGCCTACGAGGATCCGTACACCGTAAACAAGACCTGCTGGACTTCCGACGTAAAGTTGGTGCCACCGAAGTCGACGGCTCAGGTTGTCGTTTATTTAGTTTTTTCGCCAAGCCAGTTCACGGCCGACACGGTGCAGGCGTACAAGTCTCTCGAGGCGTATACGATTACATCGAGTCGGTTTCCGCACTGCCGGCGGGATCAGCAGACAGTGGGTCTGCGGAAGTGTGTGTATTCATTAACTGATTAAATACACAGAGCGTCTTCAAGTCAAGGTATATTTTTCATACCCTCATGACCACAAGGCACTAAAGGTTTGTCCGTTCTGCAGTCTTGGCGGTAACAGGTTACAAGTAACGGCGTTACCAGGAACGCGTTACTTTTTTCAGTAACGTACCCTACTCGTCGCGTTTTCGACACAGTAACGGGTAACGTACTTGTGTTACTATTTCAAGTAACGTAGTTACATTAGTCGTTACTACTTCCCAAGTCTTAAAGAGTTACACTTCAATTGTTTCCGTGTTTTTAGGCGTCAAGCCATGTTTTTCTTTGCGTTTTTTCTCGTAAGTATTTAGGTGAAACCGTAAAAAGAGATAAAGTAATTATGTTCAGTTTCTGCTTGATATATGACCTGTATCGTCAAAACCGTAAAATGTGTTTAAATCATAATTTAAAAAAGTAACGCAGAAGTAACGTGCCTTACATTTTATCGGTAGCGGAAACGCGTTCCTTTTATTTATAGGCAACGTAGCTCAGTAACGCGTACCTTTTATTTGCAAGTAACGAGTAACGTATTTCGTTACTTTTTTTTTGTAACGCCTACAACACTGCCGTTCTGTCGCCGATCCCCTTCTGCTCGGTAGCACGGGCGTAGCGAGCCTCCGACGAGCGCTTGGCCGGTGCGTTGTTCGCGAACACCGTGGGAACAAAATCCGGGTGGTCTTGATCAGACAACGGTTTCCCTGCACTTAAGCAAGCCTCGGGATGGAGATTGAAATGGAAGCCGCATGCACTTGCCTCCAAGAAAGTGTTTGCCGCAGAAACGGTCGTTCGCGCGAGGCGACCATTCTCTTCGATCCACGGATATCATCCACCTTCTATGCCTTTCAGAGTCTGCCGGGAACTTGTGGAAACTCACCCCGCTGCTTTTCTTGTACATTTCGGTGCAATTAACGGCAACACAGCTTCGCGGCATGCTGAAATGCTATGACGCCCATGCGAAACGTGCGCGCTTTTGCCCACACCCCCCGGCTCCGGCGCGATCACAGCGCCGCCGCAGCTCCGTGACGTCAAACCCGCGTGTCGGTGTATAGATTACCGCTCAGTTACAGAACTGCCCATAAAAGCTGCTAACACGAGGAATGCCGCCTCCCACCCCTCCAGGGCTTCCGTGTCATGTGACATCGTGATGCCATGCGACTTCAAACTGCCACGGGAAATCACGGTGCCACACGCGACGTCAAAAAGTCACGCGAAATCACGGCGTCACGTGACGTCACAGCGTTATGTGAACACCGCCCGCGTGACGCCGAGTTCAGCGGGGGGAAAGTTTTCTCGTCTAAATTTAGCGATTCGGTTACAGCGACGACCAGACAACGGGCCATCGACGGGGATAACGGGCCAAGTATACCGCTACTGCCGTAAAATATCTCGTCGCCAGAGAGACGTCTGGCCCTCCCAGCCGGGCGCTGCCCGCGAGGCACCTCGGAAGTGTTTGGGTGCCCGGGGCGCCGAGAGATGCGGGCACTGCATCTGGGCCGTCCCGACGGGTGCCGCCGCCAGCCAGCTCGAGCCTGGCCCGTGCGTGCACACCCGCCATGGGGCAGGAAAACAGGCCCGGCGGAAGACCCGCTCGCGTGTACACACATCGCCCCTCGTGGCCGCCGCAAGGACGCTATTTCGAGAGCCCGCCGCGAGTCAACCTGCCGGCAGGAAAGGTCCAGTGAACCCTCGTTGTCGGAAAGACGAACACCACCCCCGCCTTCTTTATCGTGAATCATGGGACCTCTGAAACGCGGCACTCAGTGACCCCGCAGTGACCGCAATACACCTCCCAACGGGGACGAGACGTTTCGGTGGCTCCATAAGGGTTCCAATCTCTAACGTCGTGACCAGGATCATCAACTGCCAGCGTCAAGATCGATATATGTGTGTGTAAAAAGCACGGTGGAAGATTGTTGTCATCGCGTCCTTCAACCAACGCCGTCACTCTTGACAGTCTGATCATTACGTCCACAGATGAAAGGAGACACCATCCTACTCGAGACGTCGTAGTGCGCGTTTTGGCCAATCGTGGAAGGCCGACCGCCGTGACGTTTTTGGTGGCGCACATCGTTAGTACCTGTGGACAACTTCCTGCGGCTGAGCAGTAAAAGGTATACACGAACTCAACTCTGTGACGTCACGGCGCTGTAGTGGCGCGTCGGGCGCACTTCCGGTCTGGGGCTGTGGGCAGAAGTCCCCATGCCTAACGTGTATTCCTGCGTTGTTTTGAAAGGAACCAGAAAAAAACCTGCCTTCTCGTCAAAACGCCGCGACTGGGGCCGTACCAAAAGAGTCGAGAAAGGTTTGAAGGTCAGTTTTCACGTGCTCGGTTCTTCCGAGAATCTGGGTATGTGCCGTGAAAAGGGAAAAGCAGACGCCGTCGGACAACGAGTGCTTGGGCGGGAAGCACTTTGGGTTGAATTCATGAATACTTGTGATCATCAGATTTGTTTGTTTTGTTCCAACATGAACGCCAGAAAACCGTCAAGTTGTGCGGACCACCTGCGGCCTACGTTCAGTGCGTCTTCAAGTTCAAACGTTCGCCTCATCGTTCGAACTGCCGTCTGCTCTTTCAAACGTTTCTGCTTATCGTCTGCTCTCATAGGCGACGCCGGCCCGTAGACCGAATGTTGGCCCGATACTTGCGATAAGAAGTAAGTGCAGGCCTCAAAAGACTAAAGTTTGAAGGTTGGTAAGCAGGCTGGACGTAAACAGTAGATACAAGGAGATGTTGATCATTGTTACCAGTGACCATCACCGACTTGTTATGCCTAATTCACTTGGTCCGATTCTGCTTGCGATTTTCAGTATCGACGTCGAACATCTCAGCTGCGGTTCACGCTTTTGCAGCCCGAGCGGCGGCGCGACTGAAAACTGCGAGCGAAATCTTATCATGCGAATCAGGCTTTAGCGTGCATTCTGCGGCGTCCACGCGGAAATAATTGCCACATGTCACGTCATTCACGGGAAGTTTTGCGGTGTAACGAGCCTCGGTAATTTCGCTGACGCCGCTCAAGTAGTCGGACATCGTCAGGAAGACGTAGAATCAACAACTCGAACGCGAAGAAGGAGAGGCGGACTCATCCCGACACCGACAACATCGCATTTCAATGGCTTGTTCATGGGCGACGGCGATCTTTTTGCCCACACCCACATCGCGTATGCGCGGCGCCGGTGGCGTCCGCTAGGGGCGCTCCGGTTTGTTTGTAAACATGAGTTGGTGGGCACATTGATATTTTAGACCCATGTTGTTGTAAAAAAAACTATCTCCAAACTCCGGTCTAAAAACATGCTTTTCGTGCAAGGCTCGTCAAATTATGAGGCGCTGGAAAAATGCAGCCTTCTGCGTTAAGTCCTTATTTCGAACTCTTTTTGTTCGCCTTCCTCCAACGCCTCATAATTTGACGAGCCTTGCACGAAAAGCATGTTTTTTTAGCCATCCCGTGTCCTGTTTTTTTTATCCGGAACATGGGTCTAAAGTATCAAACTGCCAGTTGGTGTATAGCAGGTATTCACTGGACGGCCATGTTTGAGGGCGATGTTTAGAGTGCATGCCCAGAACGAGTTCACATTAATAGCCTGCTAAGACCGGCAACCTTGATGGTGCTAAATGCGCGCTCCAAAAGGACTGCGGAAGCTCGCCGTCAGCACGCGCTCAGCAGCCGCGCACACACATATGGCCGCCAGTGAATACTCCCTATACCGAGTCGAGTGCATGAATACCGACTAAAGCTCTTCACGCGCACTCCTCATCAAAAAATGTCACAGAAAGTAGTCCACGGTTATAGAGCGGACAAGAAATGTGCGTACCCATATATCTGGTCTTTATTATAAAATGAAATGAAGCGAAATATAGCAGCAAAGTTGAAAAGCACGATATCCAGGCGGCGCTGTATTTGCAACCTCACTTATGGTACATTCACACTGGAAGCGGATCCGCGTTCGCGAAGTGGTTGCGAACGCGGTTGTATAAAGATCCAGTGCAATTGCACGCGCATTCGATGTCATCGAGTGCGCGTGCAATTGTACTGGATCTTCATACAACCGCGTTCGCAACCGCTTCGCGAACGCGCATCCGCTTCCAGTGTGAACGCGCCATTACTGAGGACCGGCACTGGGCAAACAAAAAAAAAAAAAAACTAGAAGTGCGAAAAAAAAAATGGAGCCTGGTATAAGGGAAGTAGGCGCGGCCACGGAATGTTCTCTCGGTCTCTCGGCCAATGGGAAAACTCAGTTAACAGGCGCCCCCGTGTAAATAAGGGGTACATAACCGTGTAGCCACCATGGCATTGCTGTGGCAAATACGCGGTTGTTTGCCCCGTGTTTCCATGACGGCGTCCCCCTCTGAACCGGCGTACACACAGGTGACATTCGGAACGCGACACTCGCCTGGCAGGAAGTCGGGATGTGGCGAACGCTCTGGACGCCGCGCCTGGAGCGCCGTCTAGAGCGAGTCGTCAGAGCACAGCTTCGGAAGGCGAGCACATGCACGAGGCACCGGTTTGTGAAAGCAGTAGGTCCGCTCCCAGAACGCGTTCGTTGCCTACCGTCGTGCTGTGATATCAATTCAATTCAATATCGATAGCCAGCCGTGGCAGCGGGCAGAAGCAGCCGACCATAGGCACGGATAGTGCCACTAAATAAGCTACGCTTCAGAGTAACGACACTTTGCCATATTGTGTCGTAAAATCATGGTTGCCAGTTATCTGAAGCTTTATCTGAAATCACAAGAAACGCTTTTCCGCCCTCCACAAGTGTTTAATCAGTTTACAACAGAGAAAAGCAATGTTATATCAGCTTCCTAACACCGATTCTAATGCTGAGGAAGTCGTACTTTTGAATCATGACGATTGGCAGTTGCGTCTGCTCTGCATACGAGCCAAAATGGCGGCGCCTACAACAATGTCGGGGAACGGAGTGCCGATACTCTAAGCGCAGCTCATTTAGTGGCTCTAGGCACGGAGGAGGACCAGGGATGGGCAGTATTTCAAATACAAGTATTTGAAATACGTATTTCAAATACTTTGTGTATTTTGCATTTGTATTTAATTACAAATTGGGTAATGTATTTGACGCGGGTATTTAAATACTAAAACGGGGGTATTTCAAATACAATTGTAATTAAATACAATTTTGTGGGCGAAAATACATCCCTCAAATTTATTGTCACTGTCCCGAGCAGGAAGAAAACTACGTTCTGCACCGAACGCAGTGTCTCTCAATCAAGCAAACGCGTTTAGTGACTTTGTGATTACGGTGCTAGTCCAGGGCAAGAGTGACAAAATCGACGTTCACAGGCAGACTGGCTAAATATGTGCCTGTGACAACTGTGATGCTTTACAGACTGATTTCCATCCATACTTTTGCCTGGAACATTCTAAATGCGCGGGTCGTCCAGATTTTCGTTACTGGTGCGAGTTGCAACAATAAAAAATTCTCTAGCTAGTGCTGCGCGTCTTGGTCATCTCGGTTCTTTGTTGGTATACCAAAATGTAATCGACAAAAAAAGCTGCTTGAAGCTCTGTACTTCTTTCACCTATTACGTCCAAGCTGATTACATTTTCTGTGGCTATATTTTATATTACGTTACTAGAGCCTCGCACACTAACACCCGAGTGTGCGATGCAAAATTAAAATGAGATACCCAGAAACCCGTTGCAGGCGCCCTGAATTCGCTGACGCAAATTTTGAGGAATGTATTGGGAAAAGTACTTAGAGGAGACCAAATACATTTGGTTGTATTTGTATCTTGTAATTAAATGCTTTTTTTGAAAATGTAAGTAGATTTGGTAATTAAATACATTTGTGACAAAGTATTTTGTATTTGTATTTCGATACATATTTGCATGTATTTTGCCCATCCCTGAGGAGGACATAGCCTATAGGCCTAACGCAGCCGACCGAGCGGCGATTGGACAATGAGAGCAGCGTCGGTGTGCAAGGAACTCTGACTGCCGACAGAAAGAAGAAAACAAACTCGGGGCCTTTCTGTTGCCAGTCAATGTTACCAACACGCTCTTCAATTGATGAACTCTGGTTTCGAGTTCTTTTTCCGGCGTTGCTGGGCGTGACGTCATGCCTGTTTTGGGGATATTTAAACGTCCTCGCTGGCAACCCTTAGATTAGGGGTGGCAAAGCTGACGGCCTAAAAGCCGCCAACCAAACTACGAAACTCCCAAGAGCCGCGGGGGGGGGGGGGGGGGGGGGGCAATCTTTTGTTTAGTGCAAAAAAAACTCGAACTACTTTCAATCTATCTGAGTCAAAAACAGTTCAACTGTACATAAGGAAGTAGTGCCACAAGGCTGCCAAACCGCAACCTTTCTTTCGATTTAAAACGCATTCCATTTCTCTTTTTGGGGGACGTGCTCGTGTGACCGGGAGAGAGGCGGGGAAGTGCCTGTATATGTCTGTATATGTGTGTGTGTGTGTGTGACGGGGGGGGGGGGGGGGGGGGGGAGGAGCCGCGAGCCGCAGTTTAACACGCAAGGAGCCGCAGCTTGGTCATCCCTGCAATATACCTTTCTGTGTCATCGACACCTACGCACACAGTTGTTTCGAAGCCGTTATGCCGTGAAGAGGTCACCAACACAGCCAGCAAGAACATCTACGACGCAATAAGTGAGCGGCGTTAGGCAACTTCCGGTTCCTAAGGAAATTTTGTTTCGCTGTTGACTAACGACGACAATGATCTGCAAGCCTGCGCAAGCACGGTTCTGAGACCTCCAGAGTGTAGTCTTCAGAACCATGCTTGGAAAGGCTTGCAGATAATCGTCGTGGTTTGTCAACCGCTAAAAAAGAAATTTCCTAAGGAACCGAAAGTTGCCAAACGCCGCTCACCTATTATCAGGTTGGGCGTCAGCGAAAACGAATGCTCCGTTCGAGCACACGAAAGGTCAAACACGATCGCCGTAAAAACGAAGAGTCCTGGCGTTACACACCTCAGAGGCCTCAACAGCAGGAAAACCTCGCAAAACAATATAAATAAATAAATAAATAAAGAATTACGAGGGAAAAAAAAACAGGAAAACCAAGTAAATCAGATTAGCTTGACTTAAATCACTGAAACCAGAAAATATTAATTGCATACTACTAGATACATGTTTCAAGATTGCAGATACTTGATCAATTCATCCGATCGCGAAAACAATGCGGAAGAAATTATTACTCTAAATGTAAAGTACAGTTTAATTAACAACTTCCGTTATTGTTGAAATCCCCACCATACTAGAGAAATACAGCTCGTATTTCTTGGTCAGTTAAAACTTTATTTTACTTTTCCTTACAGTTCTGTCTTGATTGCAATAGAACATTACTTTTGTAGCTTCTGTTTCTTTTGCGTTCAAATTCTGTTGCAACTGGGCGTTACGTAGCGTACGGGCGCAATGCAGAGAATCAAGCTCAACGCTCTGATTTGCTCAGAAGGATATACTTCTTTTTGCTCGTATTTAGCCTTACATAAATTGTTCTTACTCGATGGTTATTTCTATCTAATACAAAAGAAATGCGCATAGGAAAGATCAATTATTAAACACATGGTAAATAAAAAAATTAAGGAAAATCAAGATGATTTTTTGGGGAAAAGTTTGATTTTAAATCACCATTATAAAATTGGTTTTATTTAAATCACGATTTAAAGCACGCTGATTTTTATTCTTCACCTTGTGAAGAAAACACAATTTCGCCTGCCAGAATCATCGGACCATCGGGATCGTGTTCACTTTGGAGGGACAAACACTACCACGATTCATGCAATACGGAGCGATCCGAGTATCGTCTTACAACCCACACCGCCGCCACAGACGCCACATGCTTTGCCTCAACGCTGATGTGTATTCATGGGACGACGTCAGATGCCCAAAATTGTGGACATTAACACGACCCTGCCACAGGCTGCAAAACTCCAACGCAAGTGCGTCAATTGCGGAGGCGCGCGTGGGACCACAAGCAACGGATGCCCAAAACGAAAAATTCCGCAGCGGAAACACCCCCGACGCCGGGACGAACTCTCAGGGTTCGGCATCGGGCCAGTCCCGCAGAAACAAAGCCCCCTTGGACACCTCCGAGCATTCGCTCAGGACTCAAGGTATACACAACCAACCACCGACGCTTGGAACGTCCTTCTCCGTTCAATCGACTCCAAGAACAAGTCCGAACATAAATTCACCACGACAGAAGACGTTGACATCTTCACGACAAGAATAGGCGAGCTCGAAAGGAAAGTCGATGCGATCCAAGGGAAGGTCGACAGACTCTGCGAGCTCGTTAGTGCACTCATCAATCACCACGAACGATAGACTAACGCAGCGTCTAGAACGCAACAACGATAAAAGGAAACAACCCAATACCTGGATCGTCCGAGGGAACTGCAGAGGACTACAAACAAAATTCACGGAGCTCAAGATTAGTCTAGAGGAACTTGGCGATTAGGCTTTTGATGTCATCTTCTTTTAGAAAATTCAACATCAAAAACCTCAAGATTCGAAGCTACAATGCCTACTTTCACCTAAGCATAAGGCTCTAGAGTTGGCAAAGCGGTCAAGTACAGGACACGCGCCGAGTTCCGGACATTGTTGTGGTTCGGCTATTGTCGTCATTGCAGCGATTGGACACGGGCCACTACCCGAATGCTTGTCGAGCTATCCATGATCACGAGCCCAAAATGCAGCGTTCACGCAATGCTCTTGTCTAATCTATGAGCCGCCTTCAAATATCGTCACTGGGGCGCGGGGGGAAGGGGGGGGGGGGGGGGGTACTGCTCATAGGTTCTAGATATCAAAGCCATAGTGCTGACAGAGATGTCGTCACCAGCAAAGGCCAACGCTGGGCACAGATTGGAGACGAGGATCGCGTCAACGTCGAACTGAAAAAACTTCACTCGAAGCCGAGTGCCCTGACGCTGCACTCGTTTCCAATCTGTGTCCATCGTTGGCCTTCTTTGGTGACGCAAAAACGTCAGCACTACGGCCTTGTCTTCTAGGCGGTGTTGGTACTGCGACCCCCCAGCTACGCCGTCAAGTTTTGCGAAGGAGAGATTGAAAGAAAACGCTCTCTCTTGTCCTTGAAATTACACCGTAACAAAGGAGTTGCTTGGTCAGTGGCGTTGCGTGCGAGTATCCTTGAGTCCCACTAGCGCCAAAGAGCTCGTGTAAAGTGAAAAAAAAGAAAACAGCAACAACATTCTAATCAAATATTGGTGCACGGCCCCTCCAAGAAATCTGGATTGCTTACTTTACCGCACGGCACACGGGATAACACATCGTCCGTGTCCACGGGGACAACTCGGAGAATGAAAAGGGCTGAGAACACGTTTGGACGTAAAAGAGCAGTTTGCGCCGTGGCATTGAGCCCGGTGAAGCGTCATGCGCAATGTCACACCGCAGACTGTTTTCTTTTTTTTAATTCGATATTTGTTAAGCTATCTTCGTGAATCGCAGCTATTTACTTTTTTAAGTGCCTTGCGGGAAAGTGGACGCTCAACATTTTTCAGAGCTCTCTACGTACTAGCTGTGAGGGACGGCACGAGGTGCAGCTGGAAACCCAAGACCGATGAAGAGCTTAACCATAGACGTTTTCCATTTCCTTTCGTCCTCATGTCATATGGGTTCCGTATCTCGTATGCGGAACGAAAAAATAAATTAACATTTCAACCTGGAATGTGCGAGAAAATATAGGTGAGGTAAAACAAGAATCTGTGACAATCACGCATATTGTGTAAACACGTTCTGACGGCGTGGAGGTCAAAACGATGTTTTAACGGATACCATAAGTGACGACATTCGAGATAGTTGGAACGTGTTTAAGAACGCGGTATATTCTTGACCTCCAGAAAGAGCTTACTGTCTTTGATGACATGTCGTCGCACGTTCAGTCAGAGCCCGTCGGTGGGCAACAAGCACGGGATGAAGGCAGAACTTCTTCCGAATTATTTCATTTATGTATTCACTTACCCACAGCGCCTGGACGGCGTTACATGGGGGAGATACATGCATCGAGATGTTTACACAACATAATAATAATTGGGTTCTGTGTATGTTTATACAGCCTAGAACTTGGTCTGCCTCACAGGGGCGGCGAGTCTCCCAGCTGTAGATGAGCAATTTAGCCAGTGCAGTACAACCGCTAGCCTGGGGTCTTTAACGTGCACCACGCAGTAGTGATACACGACCGCACGCCGGTACGATGCTCATCCAGATCGAAACGGGCAGGGGTGGGGCTCGAACCCAGGATCCCTGGGTTCTGCAGTTTCTTTTTACACAACATCAGGAGAACAAGATAAGCGTTTCAAAAAGCACGCGTGCAATCGCTCAAAGAAATCACGAACGAAGAACTACTCGAATGAAAAGGAACATCTCCCGATGCGGTAAACAAACTTTAAAACCAAGTCACTATGTTCATTATTTTTACATTTTCTGTTCGATTCGCCAATAAGTTTAGGAAAAAAAAAAGATTTTGAACTGGTTTGTGTTACATTTGTATTCGCGCACTTTTCATTCATGATCAACACGTTGTAACATATAAGGCGAGAAGAAAATTGCGCTGTATACCAACTGTACACTAATACCTGTTATGAAATAGATTTAACCGTAATGTTTTTCCCCCTTATTTCAAGAAATTGTTTATACCTCAGGATTACTGCACACTTGTAAAGCTGAGTTCCCTACTGTAATTTCCAAACACATATCTACCTGCTAGGCTTCCAACTCTCTCGAGTTCATTTCTGTCGATAGCTGGTTTGTGAGCCCAAAGCTGTACAAGCGTACAAGAGAAACGACATAATGTTAGTTGTGTGCAGCAAGTCCCGAGCACTTTGCGCGAATATTGTAGTATTACGTCTTTAAAACTCTCAAAGATCAAACTAACGTAAACAAACTCGCGCAAAAAAAAAAAAAAAAAAATCCCGTTTTTTTAGAAATTGTTAATGAATGCTGGGCAAAATGTCGGGTAAGTGACACAGAAAGAAAAGCGAACCTACGGCGTCAAACAACTCACCCCTGGATGACAGCGTCGAGATGCGGCGTTATTTCCAGGCAACCTCGCTTAAAACAAAGTGAGAAGAACACACGTGGTCAAGAGCACTGGGTCGTACATCACAAGCTTCGACGGGTTCTGACGACTGCAGCAGCCCCTCGACGCTCTTTATATCGAACCGGAGCGGCCTCGTAGAGCTTCCCGCGTAATGTCATTACAACGATGCCGGCGCACCGCGCAATGTTCGGTCATGGATAGATTCCATTCTTTACATATGCGCCCACGCACGGCTTATAAGACCTGTAGTTCGAACAGAACGCGCTGGCATTGGTTACAAGAAGCGTATCGCATATCGTCGGTATTTCGCGGTGAGTGTAATACGAAGAGAGAGTCGAGAAAGACAAACCCCGACGGCCCGATGATAGCTACGCAGTGACTTACATAGAAACCGACCTTACGCGGGTACCCTAGACACTTAGCTTACAAGCTCCCTTTTTTTTAAAATAAATAACAGTAAGGTGTTTGATAAATTCTAGGATACTCTATATGACTTCAGAACTAATCTATGAATGGGCGCTCCAATAATCTCGCTATTGTTTTTATCAATAGCTCGTTTAATATTTTTTAATCTCTTATAGTTTCCTTTCAGAACAAACCAGTTAATACCTTGCTCTAAGGTAAGAATAACCGATAGCCATCCCCTGACATCATGTCAGATCATCCTCTTAAATCGAGCCGAACAGGTCCTTGAAAGCCTTTTCCATTAGAGTACTTTTTTTTTTTTTCACGGCCGCTCGATTCAGGTTTCGGTGGCCGTCGTGACTATATATAACATATACTATATCAGCGCATCTGAACGATGTCTACGGCCAAGTACACCCACACGCCAAATGCAAAACTGGCAGTTTTTTTTTAAATAAAAGCAATTACCTTCGGTTTTATTGATCTAGCCGGTAGCCTCACAAGATGAATCTTACGAAACCCTCGGGGGATCGGTAGCTGAGTGTGTTAACGCAGAGCAGCTAGGATCACATGGAACGAAATCCCGCGTAGCAGAACCCTGGGATACAGGGCTCGGACCCTTTTCAAAGACAAAAGGCCCCAGGCAAGCAGGTACTACACTGGCTAAATTTCTCCGAGGTGACGAGACACCCATTGGGGCTGGCAACTAACTTACAGCTGTCTGGAGATAGTACCCCTCTTGAGATTAACGCACTGTCACCGACAGGTGTATACACCCGCTCGAACTCCGCTCAAGTTAATGAACGAAGAAGGCTGGGGTCGGGGCGGTCTCCGACTCCAAAGCCGGAGGCTGTCCAGCCGCGTGCAGTACACACACACCGCAGAGACGGGGGAAAGTCCGCTCTACGGAAGCACTTCCCGGCTCCTATTCATAGCCTGCGGCGGCAGAGCGTCGACGGCGCTTGCTAAATCGGTGGGGCAGCGCCAGCAGAACCCGGGGTCCCTTCTCTCGGCCCCACAGCGACGGGGCTGCCAGCCGGGCTCGTTGCGTAAGAGCGCCGGAACCCCCCTCGCGTCATTCGCTGCCCGAGAGGAGGAAGAAAACACGCGCCTTACGACACCGACTGCCGCCCAAAACGCTTCCTCTAGGCTCGATTTCTCGAAAGCGCCGCGCGCCCCCCAGACCAACACCGCCCGGGTCTCGGGGCCTATTGGCGACGTGAGCGATCAGAAGCGTCGCTGTGATCGGTCTTCCACGATAGGCCGAATGCTGACTATGACGTCGGCAAAGGATATCCCATCGACGCAAATAAGAGAATATGGAAGAACTTCAATTTGGACGGTGTTGGCAGTGTTGCTTTGAAAGTGCTATGATTTCAAGCTTCCACCATGCTCTCTACAAACACCTTCAAACTTGTTGTTCACAAGGTAATGACGTCAGGAAAGGTAACCATTGGACGGCGCCACCAAAACATCGCGCCGCCAATACGCAAAGCAACTCGACAGACAAACCGGTCTAAATCTTTGTGCAAACCTCAGTCGTTACCCAAACTCACGAGAGATTTACTTTAATTACGTGCGGTTGTGTAATGACTGCAGTGCGCGATGCAAATCTTAAAAAGTCCAGGTTGACCAAATCGCCCACCTACAATCTGAACCTCAGCCACTATTTCAAATCACATACTACTGTCTAAAACTTTATACAACAATTATTTTTCATTCATTCATTCATTCATTCATATTGGTTTGTACATTATAAGGAGAATTAATACAACAAAATCTACGTGAAAAAAAAAAAACATCAAGGGGCGTTGGAATCGTGGAGCTTATTTAAAAGGCGAAACATCAAATAACAGTGATAAGGGGTTACCTAATCTGGTTTCCATCATTTGACAATCGGTGTATGAATGCGGCATTGTATTTGATTGGTGTCACAGCTTCGTAAAGGCTGATAATGCCGCTGCGCATCTGAGGGCGTGAGTATCTCGCTACGGTCGACAGCGCCCTTGTTTGTCCTACTGTGTGTCTCCTTTTTTCCCCCTGTCCTTACCTTTCTGCGTGGTCGCTGCTATTTGGAATCACCAACTTGCCCAAGATTTCATCCTACCAAGCTTCGTAGAATCTAATGCAAAATATCAAGTCTGGCTGAGTGTTAAGATTGCATGAAGCCCTATTTTCTAGCAGATGATCGAATTGAGAAATAAGAGTCAAGACACAGGCAAGCTGGAGCACAATCATAATTAAAAAAATTGAGAAAAAGAAAACACAAAGGCGGACAAACACCACCGTCTCATAATCATATGAGACGGTGGTGTCTATGTCCTTTATGTTTTCTTTGTCTTAAGGTTTATAATTATGATTGAATTGAGATGGAAAATACTGCGCAAATCAGAAAAACAAACTTTTTACGATGAGAAGACAAATTAAATAACAGTGATAGAAGTGGCATTTGACTTTTCGCTCGCCCTGCTTACGGCATCGTCAATTACGTTTTTGTAATTGACGGTGCCGTAAGCAGGGCGAGGGACTTGAACCGTACATATATGATCAACAAACGAAAAGAACATACGATAGAAAACGAGCAGTCTACCCTCATCTTGACGTATGCAAATAATCTTCCGAATATCAACAACATACTGAGCAAAGACTACAATATTTTACCACAAAGCGAACGCCTGAAAGAAATATGAAAGAAGTACTTCCCGCCGCACCTCGCGTAGTCTACCGACGCGGGCGGAATCTCAAGGACGTAGTAGTCAGATCAAAAACCACCATTCCCGAAAGCATAAGCTGCCGACCGTGCCAAAAACTTTGGTGAAAAAGTGTGCAAGCACATCTCAGAAACGACGTGCACAAAAGCACGCACTCAAACTTTACGTGGAACATAGAAGGCAGCTATGACAGCAGCACTCCGAACGTTGTTTACCTGCTACACCTCGATGTCTGTAGCAGGCAGTACATTGGACAAACGGCTCTAGCTTTTAGGTTTAGTCACGCCACTGTTCTTCCCCACCTGCCACTCTCAAAACACCTAAACCTGCCTGGGCCCACCATCGAGAACATTTTTGTTATCATTTTCGAATCCGGTTTTCGCACAACAATTGAAAGAGAACCTAAAGGAGACATATCTTATTCACAAGTTCAATACTTTGAATAAGGCCATAAATGAATGCCCCAGGAGATTCTTCAGTGCACAGCTAGCCCCGTCCTGATTGCAGAACATTCTCCCCCTCCATCCTTCAAACTCTTCCGAAACAGGACCTTTATTTTGAAGTCTTATACCTCTGTCAGACGGGCATTTAAAAGGACATTTACGCCAAAGGCCTTAGGATTTTCTAATGACCTTTACGTTCTGCCATGCCAGACTCTAGGAGGTTATAAGTACAAGGAAGGGGCACGTTGCAATATGGGTGAAGCCTAGTCATAAAAAGTTTAAACGATGTTGAGGCCAACGTGACCGTAGATCTCTGGTAATTGGTGCGCGTGGCGTGTCACGTGTGAGATGGATGGTTGATTTTAGAAGGATTCCTTGCAGGCTTCCGCGCGCTCCATCCGGTAGGTTTTACCAGATCGAAGGCTAGACGAAGGCTAGCTACGGTCAGGTGATGTGGTCATGTTGGGCTGATAAGTGAGGAGAGTAAGGAAGAAAATGAGAAAGAGGCGAGGCGGTCAAGAGAGCATGGCCTGTGGAGGTTACGCGGCTGACGTCATGCCCTCTCCTACCCTTCTATCCTCCTTGGCCAAACTATGGTGCCTGGAACGCGTCTCCGGCTGGTGTGTTTACCGCGTCCCAAAAGGTGGTCCCTCGATTTCCGCCTGATGACGTCATAGAAGTATTATGCTGTCGTCGGTCGCGACCCTGGCGCTGTCTCAGCAGCTGTGGCGTATGTGGCAGACGCCTGTTCTGCTGTAGGTCGCTCTTCACTTCGACAGTCCACGGAAGCTACAGCAGCAGGAAGTTGGGACGCCTGGGACGCCGTGACGACAGCGACACTTACGTTCGCTCGCGCTTTTCGCCAGCATTTCTACGGCCAACCGCCAGGATCGCGACAGGCAACAGCACGACACTTCAGCTTCTGTGACGTCATTTGTTGCCACTTTTGGACCACTTTTGATGTATGGGCGGGACAGGACGCTAAACACAAGAGTCAGAGACGCGTTCCAGGCACCATAGCCAGAGAGCGCAAGTAAATGTTATTTAGACTATGTTTACAGCGATTGAAATCTCGTAACTCGTTCAAACGCAAAAATCACGTTCACGCCAGAAAAGTAATAGAGTGGCGATATAAATAATTGTTTAAATTTTTTCTTAAGCAAATAAAATATTAGAAAAGACAAAATGACGAGTTCAGTAGAGTAATTACAACACAGTCCATTTTAAGCCCTAACAAAGTGGTTTTTTGGCAATTAGCGGCAACCCTGAGCGTCCCCGCTCGCGTTGCGCGGAGCTCCCCCTTAGCGAAAACTAATACGTTTGAAATATACCACATTCTAATTTGAGTGTATTTGAAATACAGGTCATTATTGTAAGTACACGAAAAATAGACCGAAAATATAAACTTTTTTTTTATTACTTAATACTAAAATATACTTCTAAAAATCATTTTGAAATACCTTTACTTCAACTACATTTGAAGTTCCCTTCATGCGTTTTGAAATATGTAAATACTAAGTTAATAGGCACAAAATACCTTTCACATATATTCCTTGAAATATTTATTTAATTCATGCAAAATATACTCCAACCCTAAAAAAATGGAGCAATCAAAAATACGTGCAGAATACTCTTAAAATACCTGAACATCGTAAATACTGTTGTGTTATACTCTAAGTACCTTTTGACTGCAGTACTTTGGTAGTTTGACTTAAACTACCAAAACATTGAAAAGCTCCCCTTTTAGAAGTTCACTTCAAGAAGATATGAAGTACACTGAAGCGCCTAAATACAACATTTGATTAGTTTGTCAACTGAATTGCGCAGCATCGCACTGATAAATCAGCCCAGTTTTTGTTATTGTTTCCTTTTTTTCTATCAAGAACACACCTGACCAGTTCCTTGCACACCAATCACAAACGTGGCTCGGGAACTACAACCACAACATTTGCTGATGTTGGAAAGCTTCAGCAGGTGCTGTGAACAGATACGTTTGGCGTGGTTTTGTTAGCACAATGTTAGTTCACTGAACGTGTATACTCACCATTGTACGTGATCTGAATAGTGACTTTAATATAGTGACATTAACTACCATATTAAATAGTCGACTACTATAAAGGAAAGGTATAACAACTACTGTAAAATATTTATTTTTCGCGGGCTCAATATTTCGCGATTTAGGGCAAAGTTGAAGTTTTGGAATAATTCGCAAATTCTAATTTTCGCGACGCGCTGGGATCGCAATATAGATTTTAATGTTTTTACGTTTTGCCGGAATTTTTCACGGGACCTATTTTTCGGAATTGTAGGCGATTCGTGAACTTTGCGAGAATTAGGTCCTCACGAAAATAAAGTCGTTTACAATATTTTAAAGTGAAGAAACTGCCTTGATTCGCTTCGTCCTGAGTGCTGCTACGCAGAGAAGCAATAACATGTATTTTATGAGCCGTTCGTGTGGATATTGTTTTAGAGACTGCGCCGAATTGTTATTAGTTGTACCACCCATACAAAAATGATCTATGGACGTCTATAGAAAATCCTATGGTGAGCTATCACCTTCTATGGCCCTCTATGGTCAGCCATTAGAAACCATAAAACACGCTATAGCCACCTATAGGAAAATGTATGTCTTCAAAGCTTTAGAATCTCGACCATTCCGATTTCTATACCTGGCTATAGAATAATTTATGACTACGCAGCTATAGACTCGCGACTATTCAATATTCTTTAGCGAGCTATAGAAATATGTATATCCTTGATGCTATAGATTCGCGACTATTGAATGTGCTTTAGCCGGCTATAGAGTGGTGTATGTCCCTAAATCTATAGAATCGCGACCATTGAATTATCTTTAGCCTCCTCTATAGCGTTTTATGTCACCAAAGCTATAGGCCTTTGACCTTTCAATGTTCTTTAGCCGGCTATAGAGTGGTGTATGTCCTTAAATCTACAAACTCGCGACCATCGAACTTTCTTTAGCCGTCTCTATAGTGTTTTATGTCACCAAAGCTATAGGCCTTCGACCATTCAATGTGCTTTAGCCGACTATAGAGTGGTGTATGTTCCTAAATCTATAGAATCGTGACCACTGAATTTCCTTTAGCCGACTCAAAAGCGTTCTATGTCACCAATGCTATAGCCTCCGACCTTACAATGTACTTTAGCCGGCTATAGAGGGATGTATGTCTCCCGAGCTATGGACTCGCGACCATCCATTTTTTTTAGTCGGCTCACTGGTTTGCTTAGGCTATAGGCCCGCGACCCTCTTTTTTTTTCTTTTTTTTTTTTTTTACTGCAGATGTACGAAAGTCGAAGAGAGTCATTCATGCGCTCGATCGGGGCGAGAATTTTCTTCAGCCAGGTTAACGGGGCGTACGTCGCCGAGGTTATACGCCCGCGATCACAAAAGCGTCCTTAGCTGCCTATAGGACTATTGCAGTTTTGCCGGCTGCTTTCCCTGCGCATTGCCTTATTTCGGCGTTGACGTCATCTCAATCTTCCGTTTTTTAGCTCTAATTATTTGTCGTTTCCAGTGTATTTTGTAAGTATATGTATTTCGTAGCGCGCCTTCTACGTTGTCCGTGTCCCTGCCATGTTTGTATTTCTTTCTGCCTGCTGTGTTAAATATATTTAATGTTTTTTTTTGTGTATATTTCGTCGTTCTCGACGCGGCGTCAAGAACGCTGCTTACGCCACTACAGAGGTGAGCTTTACTCTTGTCACGACAATTTATCGCGCTATAAAGCCGTCTATTGGACTCGTATAAAGTCTCGAGAGGGCCGTTTTGAATGCCGGTGCACATGTCATCGGTGTAGGCAGAGCAACGACGTAGCAATCGCGACGCGAGTGCTGACTGCGCCTCGATCTGGCCGGCCGCGCTCGCTCTGTGGAAATGTAAGCTTGGGACTCTCGAGCCCCGTTAGCTTACTGAAGATGCAAGACACTACTTGGTCGTCGCGAATCCTTTGCCCTTCGAATGGCTTCGAAGCCGTTCTAGCGCCCGGCGTATACCCTACGCAGCGTCTTCCAACAACCGTTCGCACAGCATCGGAACCCTCCGTCTGCGAGTGCCGGCGGTTCGCCGTCGCGGGGATTATGTTCGCGGGAGTTCATGTTCGCGGTGTTTCATGTTCACCGCAGGAGTTCATAAAATGCTTCCATTCAAGTCGCAACGATAAATCGTCGGCGCTCGCAGACTGCCAGTAGGCTCCAGAAAAGTTGCGATGCTGCGCGGGCTGTCGCTGACAGGCGCTGCTGCCTAGGGTACGCCGAGCACTGGAACGTTTTCGCCGGCGTTCGCAGGACAAAGAATCTCAACGACAAAGCAGCGCCCTGCATCATCAGCAAGTTAACGCTGCTCGAGAGTCCCACGCTCGAGAGTCCCACGCAGTCGTCTCTCATTTCGCGATTGCTGCGTCGTTGCTCTGACTAAACAATTTACAGTTCTCTCGAGACTTCATGAGCGTTAAATCGACGCGCCTATAGCGCGATAGAGTGTCGTGACAACAAGAAAGCTTACCCCGGCAGGGGCGTAAGCAGCGGTGCAATGTCCGTCAAAGCCCATGTCGAGAACGGCGAAATATACAAAAATAACAGCCGAAAAAAAAATTAATATCATTAGGCACGCGCTACCCTAGGTGCGTCCTATTATCTTTTTGTTCTGCGAATTCAACAAATCAGCAAGCGCTGTGGCTAATTTTTCTTCTTTTTCTTTAAATTATGAGACATTAAACTCATTGGAGCTTCTTGGAGCACACATCCCCACCATGAGTCATCATGGTGCTCAGAGATTGTAATTGATGGTAGTGATATAGACTGAACTCACGGATGAAAAACGTATTACGGCACAAATTTCTTAAACCACGCAATCATAGATGCCACAACGATGCAAAGATTCCCAAAATCGACGTTTAAAAATGCGAACCTAACAGTGTACACATAATTCAAAAGTGCTTGGTAAAAAAAAAAAAAAAAAAAAAAAAAAATATATATACACCAACTCATGTTTACAAACAAACCGGAGCGCCCCTAGCGGACGCCACCGGCGCCGCGCATGCGCGGTGGATGGTGGGCAAGAAGCCCGCCGTCGCCCATAAACAAACCATTGAATTGCGTTGTTGTCGGCGTCGGTGGGAGTCCCCGTGCTCTTTTTCGCGTTGGAATTGTTGATTCTACGTCCTCCTAAGAATGTCTGAGTACTTGAGCGGCTTCAGCAAAACTATCGAGGCAAAACTTTGCGTGAATAATGTGACGTGCGGCGATTCATTTCACGTGGACGCCGCAGAATGGGCGCTAAAGCCTGACTCCCGCGATGAAATTCTGCTCGCTATTTACAGTCGCGACGTCGCTCGGACTGCAATAGCGTGGATCGTAGCTGAGATGGTGGACATCGATACTGAAAACCGCAAGTAGAATCGGGAATTACAAGTCGGTGATGGCCACTGGTAACAATGATCAACAACTTATTGTATCTGTTTACACTTAGCCGACTTACCCCAACCAACCCTCAAAAGCGTTTTGAGGCCTGCACTTAGTTCTTATCGCAATTACCGGGTGAACGTTTGGTTTACGGGCCGCTGTCGTTTGAACGAACTGACGACAAAAAGCAGCCAAGTTTGAAAGAGCAGACGACAGTTCGAACGCACGCGCAATGGAGTACGGGCAAGAAGCACCGCGTCCCGCGTAAACAAACCATTCGAATGTCACGTTGTCGGCGTCTGTGTGAGTCTGCATACTCTTTTTCGTGTTGGAGTTGTCGATTCTACGTCCTCATCGCAATGTCTTACCACTTCAATCGCCTGAGCGAAATTATAAAGGCTCGTTACGCCGCTAAACTTTCCGTAAATAATTTTACGTGCGGCGATTCATTCGCATGAACGCTGCAGAATGGACGCCAAAACCATGATGAGATTCTTGTAGCTATTTTCGGTCGCGACGTCGCTCGTGCTGCAAAAGTGTAAAAGGTAGCGGCGATGATCGACGTCGATACTGAAAATCGGAAGCGGGAACAGACCAAGCGTAACAAGTAGGTGATGGCCACCGGTAAATTAACATCTTGTATCTAATGTGTTTACACCGAGCCTACTTAAGTCTTTTGAGGCCCGCAATTACGTCTTATTGAAATCACCGGGTCAAAGTTTGGTCTACGGGCCGCTTTTATTTGAACGAGCAGACGACAAAAAGCAGACAACTTTGAAAGAGCAGACGAAAGTTCGAACGATCAGGCGGCCGTGTGAATTTGAAGACGCACTGAATCCGTGGGTAGTCCGGACAACTTGGGGGTTTTCTCTCGTTCATGTTGGAACAAAGCAAATACATCTGGTGACCACAAATTGTGGCCCGCGCACGCAATCGTAGTTCGACAGCATCTGGTTTGCCCTTTTCACGGCTGCTATCCACGTTCTCGGACGAACGGAGGGGACAGAAACACAGGAAAACTGATCTTCAAACCTTTCCAGATTCTCTTGGTAAAGCCCCCATCGCAGCATTTTTACGAGAAGGCAGGTTTTTTGTCTCGTTTCTTCCAAAGGAACACAGGAATGCATGTTTCGCACGGCGACTTCTGCCCACCGCCCCAGACCGGAAGTGCGTCCGGCGCGCCACCACCGCGGCGTGACGTAGGAGAGTTGAGTTGGTGTATATATATATATATATATATATTTATTTATTTATTTATTTAATTGTTTGTTTGTGGACATCCTGCGCAAAGAAAAAGTATTCGCCATTAATTATTCATTTTGAATTAGAATGTGGGCTAAAAGGCGTAAAACATGATATCTTCAAACATGCCTCGTTTTGGGTCACTTCTGGGAAGTGCAGCTTTAGAAAGAAGTCCAAAAGCTGGGGGGCCTTCATGGAGCTGTCCTGTTCACTCGGTAGTGACAGCAGAGTAGACGCTATGCGTGTTTGAGGCCAATCATGTCTCCGGTTAGGGTCCCGTGACAACTGTCTCGAAGCTGGTGATAACGCTGGACACGGCACCTGCCTTAAGCCCAAGGCCACACATAGCATCCACTGCACTATCAACCTTGGCTCGAACTGTCAACAGGATATAAGTGACACATCCTCTCGCTGTGTTCATTGTTGGTATGCCCCTGAAGATTAGTCTTTGTGATCGCACCCCCGTTCTGGCCTTGAAGGAGCTCTGCTTTTCAATTTTTCTGTTTTCTCTCCCTCCCTAAGCTAAAAGCATTGCAGAAGGTACGGACTCGGCGGACCAATCAACCTGAGTGAAGCGTAGACTTTCTATCGCTTCACTCCGCTCTCTGTGCGCATGTAACGGAAGGAGCGTGATCACGTGGTTTGACGGATGACGTAATAGCCGCTGCCAATCCCGGAATGAGGCTGCTTGCGGACCTAGTTTCGCGTGTCGTGCGGCCCGCGGGGCTGCTGTGGATTCCCGATGGTGTCCCGATGGAAAAGTCCTACCCGTGTGTCGGCAACAAGCGATTTCTTCAAAGAAGCCCAAGACATTCTTGTGATGCGTTCAGTGTTCGGTTCGGCAAATGACAGCTTGTGCTACATCGTGGTGAATCTTCACGGATCCCTTCCTTCTCGGTTTTGTGTTTGAGTGGTTGGTCTGCAGTGCCCGTGTCGACGTATATTTCGGATTACATCTTTCAAGTCCGGTATTTTGAACGTAAGTGCGCTGCAACCTACTCGGCGACAATTGACCGTTCTGTAGTGTCTATATCCTGGCAGGGCCTATCTTCTGACAGCTGGGAGAATAATTTCCCCGTAATTCTACCGCAGTCGCCTGCCATTAGCTCTCTGAAATCACGTGAAAATTGTAGTTAGAATACTGACATTCTTATTCTCTCTGCGTTTCGTGAAAAGACGTTTCATGGACACCTTTTCGTGGATAGACGCTTCATGGACACACGTTTAGTCGGCACTCGTTACGCGAATTGCACGCTGCAGGGACATTTCGTCACGCCTGTATTCCTGAGGCGCGTGCTCACCGACTCAGCCCACCCGTTCACGCCACTTCTTGGCAAATCATTACAAAAAAACAAAACAAAAAAACATATTTTGAGTTGTTTATAAACGTCACGTGTTGATGAAACGATCTCGATGAAACGTCTTTTGATAAACTGATTGCAGCGCCAATGAGTGGCGACTGGCATTAGAATTTCGGGGGGAAGAGGGGGGGGGGGGGGGGGGGGGGAATTCGGCCGGCTGCCGGGGGACTAGACACTACCCAGGAATTGCCTTTGGTTCTTGTTTGCTTTACAATATTCTCAGTTGTATAACAGCTCAGTAGTACCTCTTCACATAGTAGAGATTGCTTAGTGTGTGCTTGTCTACAGAATGGGCTGTGTGTAATAAACTTCTAGGAGATTTGAAAACAATACCTTGTGTCTGTTTACCTGTGCTTTTGCAAACACCTGAGTGAGTGCATTTGTTTTTTGTTGTTGTTTTGTTGAAATGTTAGCTCTTTGTTTTAAATGGGGCTATGAAGTTCGGCACGCCTCACAAGGTTTTTTTTTAAAGATGTCCAGTGACAACAAATAATTTGTTTCACATTTCATACGATTGCGGTAAAAACAAAAACTACAGGCAGCTAGCTGTGGCACGGTGGGTATAGAGAACCATAAGACGAGCTATAGAATGAGCTATAGCGGACCATACAAAGGGCAATAGACGGCTGAAGAAACCATAGGAAAAGCAATAGGCAGCTATAGCACGGTGTCTAAAAAGATCCATAGAGTAAGCCATAGAGATCTCTATAGCAAACCATACAATATGCTATAGGCGGCTAAAGGGACCATATGAAATGCTATAGAAAGCTGTAGCACGATGGGTATAGAGAACCATAAGACGAGCTATAGAGTGAGCTATAGCGGACCATACAAAGAGCAATAGGCGGCTAAAGAAACCATAGGAAAAGCCATAGGTAGCTATAACATGGTGTCTAAAAAGATCCATAGAGTAAGCCATAGAGATCTCTATAGCAAACCATACAATATGCTATAGGCGGCTAAAGGGACCATATCAAATGCTATAGAAAGGTGTAGCACGATGGATATAGAGAACCATAAGACGAGCTATAGAGTGAGCTATAGCGGACCATACAAAGGGCAATAGACGGCTGAAGAAACCATAGGAAAAACAATAGAGAGCTATAGCACGGTGTCTAAAAAGATCCATAAAGTAAGCCATAGAGATCTCTATAGCAAACCATACAATATGCTATAGGCGGCTAAAGGGACCATATGAAATGCTATAGAAAGCTGTAGCACGATGGGTATAGAGAACCATAAGACGAGCTATAGAATGAGCTATAGCGGACCATACAAAGAGCAATAGGCGGCTAAAGAAACCATAGGAAAAGCCATAGGCAACTATAGCACGGTGTCTAAAGAGATCCATAGAGTAAGCCATAGAGATCTCTATAGCAAACCATACAATATGCTATAGGCGGCTAAAGGGACCATATGAAATGCTATAGAAAGCTGTAGCACGATGGGTATAGAGAACCATAAGACGAGCTATAGAATGAGCTATAGCGGACCATACAAAGGGCAATAGACGGCTAAAGAAACCGTAGGAAAAGCCATAGGCAGCTATAGCACGGTGTCTAAAAAGATCCATAAAGTAAGCCATAGAGATCTCTATAGCAGACCATACAGAATGCTGTAGGCGGCTAAAGAAACCAAAAGAAAAGCCATAGGCGGCTATAGCATACTTTTTAAAGAGACCCATAGACTAAACCATACCGAATTCGATAGCGAAATTTCCATTGAAAAAGCTATAGACAACTATAGGGGAGACCATAGGGAAAGCTATAGACAGCCATAGAAACGGCTATAGCTAATTGGGCCAATTTGCTATAGCCGGCCATACAAAGGATTTTCTATAGCCGACCATAGACCATTTTTGTATGGGCAATGCCTTTTAGTAAGAGATATCGTCCACGAACTTCAAAACACTGTTTCCCCTTAGACAGACTCCCGAGGAGAAGATCGAATACTTGGAACCTTAATAAGCGCAGAGCTGGTCACCGAAAAAATGATTACCTTCAATATGTAGGCTATATAAGGCTCTAGAGCAGTCAACGGGACTGTGAATGAGCTGTTCAGTGCGTCATGGTGTTTGTGTGTGTGTTCGTTTCTAATGTAGCTTTGTGAGATGTATTTAGTAGTGCCTTCAAATACCAAAGGGACAGCATTTGCTGACAAAACCGAAAATAAAAAAAAAAAAATTGTGTAACCGGTTTTTAATGCGCAATGGCATCTTGAGTGTGAAGGGATAATATTTTTGGTATATCTAAAATATTTTTTTATTCGTATTTAGAATGTATTTTGAATACCTTACGAGCGTATTTCGAATGCGGCCAAAATAATACAGAATAAATACAAAATAAATATTCGTACTAAATATATTTCAACTTCGTTTGAAGTACGGCCTCTTTTTGCTAAGGGCCCGCTCCTTTCCGTGCTCCTGCTACGCTTTTGTCCTGTTCGGTTCGGCGTCGTGCTCGCGCTTGAGTTTCATCGTACACGTCGGAGGTCCTCCAGCCGATCCTCCCAAAGTCGTATCAGCGCCCAGGTCGCTTTAACGCTTCAATGGAAGCGCGGCGACCCATTCCTAGTCATACGCTCCTCCGTCGTTCGACATATCGCACGACGCGAGAGTGAGATACAGAAATAGAAATGTACAAAAAACAGTTAGCAGTATACTATTAAAGGATGATAAGATATAAAGTAGAGAAAAAAAGCTAGGTAACCATGGTTGTAAGGAAAATCGAGGGGAGGAAAACCGAAGTGCCGAAGCAGACGATGCGAGCAGGCGAGCAGCGGGACGACGAGGCCTAATGCGGAGGGCAAGTTCGTCTGCTCCTTGCGCAGGGGGTAGCGGTGACGTCAGAACGCCGAGCCCTGATTGGCTGATCGCGACCCCCTATCTGAGCGTCGTCTGCTCCTTTGCAACGTCGTCTGCTCGCAACGTCGTCCGCGTCTGTCTTACCCTTTTTGCGACTTTCGGAAGTGCAGAGGCCAGATTCACGAAACGATCTTACGCCAAAAATATGCTTATAAGACAAAACTTAAGAACAAATTCGTATTCACGAAACGAAATTTTCGTAAGTTTTGCGCAGGTTACGGCGAAATCCTACGACAGCTCCGAAGCTGTCTTACGCACTTCTTACGATCAACTCAGCATGGCCGACAGCGTCGCGGTCGCGACGACCCACGGACGTTTATTTTTCTACGTGAGCTTCTGACGCGTCCTGACTTCAAGCAGCAAGAAAAAAGTAAAAATTACTTGAAACAGAGCACGACGAACGAGAACGCTGGATCCACAAACACCGGGGAAAAGCTCCAACGGGCACGATTCCACCGAACGCGACCAAACGAGCTAGGCAGTTAGGCCTAGCAGGCACTCCGCGACTCGGCGACCGTCTGCCCACGAACGGCTGACGTGCTGAATGGAATATGCCCGCGCGACCCTTGTGAACCCTTCCCGTATTATACTTTGATCGCTGACCTCAATTTTAGATTAAGAGGTCACTTTCTTCATCTTGTTATCTCCTTGTTTCCCGAGGCAACGGTGACTCTCGCCGGTGAAAAAGCGGTGAATCTCCGACAGACGCAGGAAAGGTAAAGCAGCCATCGCTTCGACTAGCAGACGTAAAGCAGACGCCAACCCGCCGGCGCCGTTAAAAAGTGAGGGGTACTCGCCGCACACGAATGGAGGGAAAAAGTATTTGGGAGGGAACTTGCGGACACTAACACGCTCACTCTGAGTTCTAAGCAAACAAACCTCGGCGCCCCGGGACACCTCGCCAGTGAGTCCGTTGACTTCCCTCCTTGATGCGCGTCTGCTAGTTGTTAGACATAAACAACGTACCGCTCGAGTTATTTCGTCTGCCCTCTCTTAAAGGCGAAGTCGAGTTCGCTCCGAAAGTCGCAGGAAAGGTAAGACAGACGCAGACGACGTTTCGAGCAGACGACGTTGCAAAGGACCAGACGACGCTCAGATGGGGGGTCGCGATCAGCCTATCAGGGCTCGGCGTTCTGACGTCACCACTACTTCCTCTCTCATGCGCAGAAGACGAAAATGAGCCCACTTGCGAGGCGTATAGATAACTGGGGTCGTGAGTACAGAAAACTATTAGTAGAGCGAGGTCTGTTCAGAATATACGTAGATGACGCTTTTTTTTTCAATAATAAACTCACAAAAACATGGATTTTAGATATCAGTACAATTTTTTTATTTCCATCCGCTTCTCTAGTGCAGACCGCTGCTGACGAGAGTACGCCTTTAACAGCCGTAAAGGAGTTGCGGGAACTCAGGTTCACAAAAAGGACCTTTACGCTAATTGCCATTTGAGTTGCCGTGTGGCACTGGCAAAATTAAATTTACACTAAAGGTCCTTTGGGGTAAAGGTCCTTTTAGGTGCCCGTCTGACAGGGGTATTAAACATTGTTGATAACTCATTCTACAGAAACTAGAATCCAAAGAAAGAGTTTTGGGAACGCCCTGAACCGCTCCGTTAAGCAGGCATAGACTGAGTTTTCCTAAGACCCATTGTTTCGCACAAACACTGCAATTTTCTGATAGCGAACCCTGAGAAATACGGGATTTAGAAGTTTCGGGAGTCACGGTGATAAGCATCCTTTCCAGGACCTCCTCAGAGGATCCGACAAGGGGACTGCCCCTCGAAGCCCTGAACAACTTAATCTACCTGCGTTTGCGCTGTACTGGTATTTTCAAACGGCGATCTGTGTTGTATTCTTGCTTAAACGTGTTCTAGTTCGCCACATTTCTCTTTCTTTTTTTTTTTTTTGATGGGGGGAGAGAGGGGGTTATTAGGTATATAAACCCTCTCGAACTTTAGGTGTTTTACCTGATAAGGAGCGGGCCCCGCTCGAAACGTCGTAATAAACTTTGTTGTGGTAGCTTCTCTACAAACTTTCGAGAGAAAAAGAGATAGACAGAATAAACAAACAAACATCACTATTTTTTTTTTTAATTGCCAGAGATTTTCATTTTTAAGGCACTATAAGCCATGAAATGAATTATAAGGAATTGGTGTCTTTCGTGACGTATATCCCCCCCCCCCCCCCCCCCCCTAAATTTAGCGGGGAATCAGATTGGTTGTATAGGTCACTTGACGTCGATTTTTTTGCTAAATTTAGCGGAGAAACTGTATTAAAGGGCAACTCCGGCCAAAACTCAAAATGAAATAAATTACTGGTATCGCTGTAGTGACACAAAATACGACCCCAGCCAAAATATTACGTCCGTAGGACGTCGCATTCTCAACTAATGCCGATAACAAAAATGCGACCCGCCGCGAGCCGCTGCTCCTTAGCGGGCGGCCAGCGGGTTGCCGATCGCTAAAGCAACATTGGGCCGTGACGTCCGTTTCGTTCTCTTTTTTTCCTCTGGTCCAGGCGTTACGCGGAGTGCGCTTCTTTGAGCCGCTACCACCGCTACTTCGGCTTGTGATTGGCGTGTTCAGCCGTTGCTTTTATCTGTAGCCCGTGTAGCTTCGGTATAGCCTTTTGTTTATTTGCTTGTGAGGACTCCAAGACTCGTTTTAGCGGGCAACTCCGTGTACCCAAGACTGCCCAGCTGTTCCTCGAAAGATGCCGAGTGCAACTTGTGGGGCTGTGGGCTGCTCAAACAACCCGCTGCGCAACACGGAGGTGCTTTTTCACAAGTGTCCGACGGACCGGAAATTGGAGAAGGTGTGGGTGAACGCTGTTCAACGAGTGGATTTTGGACTTCGGCTTTTAGGCATTCGATGAAAAAAGAACGAAAAAACAGTCGTGTACAGCCCAGCACACGTGTGTTCGGGCGCCGCGGCCCGCGCCGGAGAGTCTCAAAGCTTCGTGTCTGGGACTGACCCGCAGCGCGAAAGCGAGAGGGCCCCCTGCGCTGTACGTCACTGGCAGCGCGGCGTAAAGTAACGCCGCTCCATCCACGGAGCCCAGATGACAATTTAGGCCTAGCGACGAGTACGGAAGACCACACACACGGCGACAGGCGCCGAGTACGGCACCGAACGAGTTCACTTGTTTTCCAGTCGCTAGCTTTTGGGTATACAAGCGACGAGTACGGCATAGGGCACGCACGGCGGTGGCTGCCGAGTACGGCACCGTACGAGTTCTCGGGTTTTCCAGCCGCTAGCTTTTGGGTATACACGCACTAACTCTTGCTGCATATGCTTGATAACTACCACGTATACAGAATTAAAACAAAATCAGCTTACCTCCTATCTTTAGACGGCTAGCGCAACAGAGGTAGGTGGCGCTCGGCCTGCGTACTCGTTGAACGAGAACGATCCTGACGTCACGTTCACATAGTGGCTGATTTCCAGTGTTGCCGGGGCCTCGGGCGGCTAGTTTCGGTTTTGTTGGCCGCGCCCCAAACAAAACTTTCAGGCGTCGATAACTTTAAAACTACGCACAATAACGAGAAAGCAATTACCTCTTGCAATTCAGGGACGCTGACTGCACTAAAAGCAGTCATAATCCCAAAATCGAAAGTCTGGACCGTAGTTGCCCTTTAATGTCGGGATCACAAGACGACAATTTTCCCACTAACTTTAGCGGGGAAAGTGAGTTGACATATAGGGAGCATTCACTGGACGCCATAACTGTGGGTGCTGTTTAGAGTGCGTGACCAGAACGAGCTCACATTAATAGGTTGCCAAGACCGGCACTCTTGACGGTGCGGAATGCAGGATCCAAAAGAACTGCGGAAGGTCGCCGTTAAGCACGCGCTCAACAGCCGCGCACACAGCTATGGCCTCCAGCGAATACTCCCCATAGGTTTCCCCAATTTCCCCAAGGTGTATAGGTCACGTGACGCCACTTTCCCGCCCAATCTAGCGGGGAAACAGATTGGTTGTATAGGTCACTTGACGTCAATATTTCCGCTAAATTTACAGGGGAAGCTCAATTGGTCTGTATGTGCCGTGACGTCAGGGTTTCCCGCTAAGTTTAGCTGAAAAACTGAATTTGTGAATAGGTCACGTGATATCAATTGCCTCGCTAGACTTAGCGGGAAATACACGGACAGATGGAAAGACGGACGGACGAAATTTTGAGATTGGGGGGAAGTGTCTGAAACAAGGATAACCGAAAGGTGTTAATCTTTGCACCCACCGTCAACAAATGCCCGAATGTACTGCCACGGCGGTGGTCTTCATGTTGTTCGATATGAAGAGAAAGTTGCAAACATCTTGTTTCGAACTGAATGGTTCTTTGATAGTGGCTGTCTCCTTTCGACAAAAAACAATCGACTAAAAGTTTAATATATATATATATATATATATATATATATATATATAGCTAATTGGCAGTAGTAAAACAAACATGTCCCCTTTCGACAAAACAAAAAACAAAAAACGTTCAACTACAACATTTGAAGAAAAAAAAATCAGATTTCTGGGCACCTTGGAGACGTAAAACAAACATGAAACGATCTTCAGTGCGCATGTAAAAGTCTGAAAACAAAATTTGACATCCAAATCGCCCCCTTCGTTCTGCTCCCCACTCCCACTCCCTCCCCCCCCCCCCCCCCCCTTTCCTCTCCCCGGACCAGACGAAAAAGCAGACAACAAATTCAGTTCCATTATCAAAATTACCAGAGTAGAAAAAAAAGAGGGAGTATTATAAATTTTAGCTTTTTTGCCAGCAATTGTAGCGTTTATTATAATTTAACCGCGACTTAATGGTGATAATAATGTATTCGTGCAAATTAAAAAAGAACTACAATTACGCAATATTTTTATACTTCATGTACTAGCGGATGTCTCGCGAGATGAAACAATGAATTGTCGTGAGAACATATGAACTTTGTATAAATTTAAACATTAAACAGTAAAAAGAAAAAAAGAATACGTGACGGAAATATTTTGAGGGGCGTGTCAACCATCGTCCAAGCACACAGAGCGAGAGATATCAATTTCTGATCTCGAGTTCATCAAATACGTATCCAGCCGCTAATATAAAATACAAATAATCACAATTAATAGCCACAAAGTAAAAGAGACCCCGAAAAGCTCATTTGTCGCTCGACATGTCATTACTTAAGTGCTACAAAACGTTTACTTTTATACTAGTCTTTTTCTTTTTCTTTTATTCGTGCCCCGTGAATTCTCGACGCCGGCCAGAAAAAAAAATCGGAGAACTAGTTATATAAAAAAATCATTGTATAGTGACCGAGAGGAGACAGGAAGGACATATCTCGTATGATGCGAACCTACGATTTTTTCTTCGAAATTCTCGTAGTTTTATCTACTTTTGAGGTAAACATAGTGATCATACAAAGACGGGGTTTGGAAATACTCAGCACCCCTCCAGTTGTTAGGTAAAATACCCTACATGCATGTAAACTAGCGCTTCGTAAACAAACGCTTTTAAGGCAATTTAAACGGCTCGTGAAAATCGTTTTCTCGACGTATCGCGCTGAAATTCTCTAGAAAGGTGCAATCAGGCGGTAAAAGTTTACAGTGAGAAAATTAAAAAATTAACTTACCTCCTTTTTTTAAAAAAGTTCGGGTGTGGGTACGTTTATACAGCCTGAGCTTAGTCTGCCTTGGCGGGCGACTTGTCTCTCAGCTGTAGATGAGAAATTTAGCCAGTGCAGTACAACCGCTAGCCTGGGGTCTTGAACGTGCACCACGCAGTAGTGATGCACGACCGCACGCTGGTACGATGCTCCTCCAGATCCGGGCGGGCAGGGGTGGCGATTGAACCCAGGATCCCTGGGTTCTGCAGCGCGAGCTTTCGCTTCACGTGCTCCGAGCTGCTGTGCGCTAGTCCGCCCCTGGGCAATCTACGCCGCCACTTCGCAGAATCCGCCGTCTGCGAAGTTGCTGCATAAATCTCCCCAAACATTTTTTTTAACGCGGTATATATATTTATATATATATATATATATATATATATATATATATATATATATATATATATATATATATATATATATATATATAATTTTTTAGTTTTACAGCGCAGTTTACAGTTTACAGGCCGAGGCCGCTCAACCCGTACCCGGGTTGAGCGGCCTCGGCATCGCCGTCGTCGTAACCGCGTGCGTTGCATTATGGGATATGTCACAGTTTCCCCACTAAATTTAGCGGGGAAGCTGGATTGGTGTTAAGGTCACGCGACGTCAATTTCCCCGCTAAATTTACCGAGGAAACTTAACCCGCTAAATTTATCGGGAAATTTAGCAAGCACTTTCCGCATCATGGGAGGCGAGGAGGAGAGAAGGAGGCGAGGGGGAGAAGAGGCATACCCTCCCTCCCCTCCGTACCCTGCCCTCCTCCTTCTCTTTAGGAGCTGTGCTCTAATTTGGCATTACACAAAATTTTAAACGTTTTTCATCTCTTTTTTTTATTGCAAATTTTCCCCGCTTGCATTCACCTCTGTATACTCCGTTTCAAACATAGCGTGCAATGTAGTCAAAGCTAGCGCGCCGGTTTGCACAGCCGACCGCGACTACGTTCGCTCCACAAAATAGTGCGGCCCCTGAAAAAAACAAAAAGTAGAAAAGTGTACATCTTTGGAGCTAATAACTAATAGTGGCGTTATGATTTCGAGGGAACACCGATTCTTTTTCAATAAAAAGGAAAAGATAATGTAAACTACTCCAAATTATTTTCCGTTTTCGTTCGTGCGGCACTCGCACTCGCTTCGGGTTTTCGGGTTGTGCGGCTGCCCCTGCCTCGCCGGTTTCGTGAAGATGGCGTCTTACGCGGGAAGCTTTCTTTTCCTGCTCGGATATTTTCGAAGATTCGTTGTGTAAAGATCTCGCAAAAGTGCAAGCAGGTGATCGCCAACGTGTACGCGAGTTCAAGAACGTGTTTCCCGGAGACGTCGGTCCGTGAGGTCCTGGAGACGGTCAGTAACGACACCGGAGTGTCTGGCAAGGTGGCGTCCCCGAAGCGAAGACCTCGCAACGTGAAAGTTCCGAGCACGCGGACAGTGTTGTGAACTGCCACCTGTTATTTCTGGTGTTAAAATCGGCCTTATGGCTTCTAAGTGAAACAAGCCTCAAGAAGGAACTGTGTCGGTGATGAATTGTGCCTACGGCTCCGTCTGCTTGCGGGACCTTACAGCAGGCGGTGCCCGTGATTGCATTCCGAAGTGTCTGGGTTCTTCTGCCTGCGGGACCGTAACCATGGTCGGCTCCGTCTGCCTGAGCCAGCTTAACCTTGGTCGGCTAAGTAAACGACGCACATGCCCGTGCCTGTATTCCGAGGCCCCTGCTTTCCTCGAAAAGGAAACAACACTCGATCCTGATCTCGAGTGCCGTGTGTTGTGTACGCGTCTATTGTGAATCACTCCCGGTTCATGGGGGCGCCGGCACCAGAGCACCGAGATACTGCCGTCTGGATGACTTCTTCCATACACCGGCGAGTATTCTGACTCTGAAGGAAACTTCCATGAAGTCACATCACGTGAGGGAATGCCAAGCCGTCTGAACAATGGCAGTGCGGTCCCCTAATCACAATATTCGTTATATAAAGGACCGTCCACCACACTCTCAAGGTACTCTCTGATTTTCACGCTACCATGTAAATAAACGGCTTTAAATAGAGACGCCCTGGATCTCGACCGTTCTTCCGTTTTGACGAGGCCGGCGCAAGTTCGAGCGGAACACCAGCCCCTGGTCTACCTTCTTATAAATAAAAATCTACAAGAAAAGAGGAATTGAAATATGCACTTCCGCAATACGCACAATCTTGCACAAAAAATCGGTCGAGGAAAAAAAAAAAAAAAAAAAAAAAAAAAAACTTTGCGCCCTAAGTGGATTCGAACCACCGCCACCGAGATGTCGGCATGGCCGGCATCGCCAGAGCAGCGCTTTGTACCGCTCGTCCACGAAATCTCGCGGAGTAACACAATTTTGTGTGTTTTTTCATGCGCACTACTTCAGTAGCTTTCCCAGCGTTGCACGCGATGTTTGAAACGGAGTATAGTAAGTTGCAGCGGTTGCAGCGCGATACGTTGAGAAAGCGATTTTTTCGGGCCGTCTAACGTGCCTTACGGTAGTTTACAGGTGACCAGCGCTTGGAAAATGTGTTTGAGCTCCAGGTTCATTTTGCTTCCATCGTGATCGAAGAAACGGAGTGCAAAGGAAGCTTACCGATTCCCTCATCATGGTCTTCGTTCATCTTAAAAAATAAATAAGTACAAAAATGAACACCTTATATAGAGACTGCGACAGCATAAAAAGACGCGGCGAGCCCAAGCATCTCATTATCAACCCGTAGCCAATGAGGTTGCTGCATTAGCCGATAAGAACTCGGAAGAACCATTCACGAAACGAGAAGAGATATGAACGTGATAAGCCACGCCCCCCTACTTCTCGAGTTGTAAGTGACTGGAATCTAACGGCAGACACAGAGCACATGGAGCGTTCACACTAACACCGTTCGAGCAGAGGCTGATTCACGCAGCACGGTTTTCTTACGTTACGAAGCTTACGTACGCTTTTACGTCGAGATACGACCGCCACTCACCGCGACACATCCGTGCTTCCTAGTGTACGCATGAAGCTTCAATACGCTTCCGGTCATACCTTTGACGGAAGCGTGCGGAAGCTTCGGAACGAAAGTAAAATGCTGCACATCGACGGCACGAAGAACGAAACATAATGCAAATTCAAGGCCACTGTTATTCAAGTCGAGCAGCAAAAGTAATGCCAAATAATTGCATTCACTAAACAAAAAAAACAAAAAAACGAAAAAAGGGGGGTGCCGGGGGGGGGGGGGAGGGGGGGGTGCCGATGCATTACGTTTTAGAGCGCAGCTCTTAGGCGCCCGTTTCCAGGTTGAGCGGCGTCAGTGTCGGCGCCGTTCGAATTAAAGAGGCATTACAACGCGAGGCAACATAACGGAGAAATATATAACCTTAACTGCGATGGGGTATTTGTTATCTCTTGCTGTTTACAAACATGAACTTCCGCTTGCGTCCCAAGCGACTTCCGGTCGCTCCGTCTTTGCAAGCCTGTGGAGCTTGCTTGTGTCACCAGTGCTAGAAAGCTTAAATGATGCACGGACAACAAAGTTGGAGATTTAATGAGGGGCAAGTTGGTTTACGAGAATGTTCGAAAATTTGGACAAATCTCGCGCTTCTTGGTTTTCTTTTGTTTTCGGCGTTCATAGGGAGAACTGGTGGTTAAACGATTCGTCGACTGAAAGTTTTCTGGGACGTCAACGACTAGAGCACCGCCTGACCCACTTGACATTCTCATGCAACATATTACACACACAAAAAGAAAAAGAAAGAAAGCTCATTTGATGTGTCGATGAAGTGATTTGTCGATGAAACGTCCTTCGATGAACTGATTGGCGTTTGCCACGAAAAGGGTCTCCAAAGATTTCGTCGGTGCGTCTTATGGAACGGTTCGACCTATATATCAATAGCACCCACACCATTGTGTGGGTTGTACCATTGAAGAAAACAATCGCCGTAAGGTGCTCACTGCTATCTTGCTGGAATCGATATCTTGTCAACACAAACCGGCTCCCGCTTCTGCGTATTATCGTGATCAGAATACACAAATACGCGCTCATCAATCCGGTGTTGGCCGCGCCCACCGTACGAATATATAGGCGGGACTTGTGAAAAAGTGCGACTTACGCAACAAGCGATTTGTAGACCGAAAATAGGGTTATTGAAATATGCATTCTAACGTACTGTGGTCGACAAACAGAAATGTAATTTTTATTTCACGCAAATAAAGGAAAGAGCCAATATATTTTTGCAGTTTTTGTCCTTTATACTAAAATATACATTTCATTACGTTTTAATTAAGTAATTAATTAGTCGTGACGGACGTAGGGGCACAAGTGGAACGAGACGAATAGATAGCTGTTATAACTGTCATAAATATTCGCTTTTGACAGTGCATTCCAACCAAATTTGTAAGTCGTCGTCAACATAGTGGGCCATAGCAGATGCTACATTTTACGAAACTGAATCATGCCTCGAGGTATTCAGCAGCGAATTTAGGGCGCACGATACCGGGCGGGCAAGCGCGCGGAAAAGCCTGCTCCGAAGGTGCGCCAGACAAGAAAGGCCAGAAGCGACAGCGTGGTGCGCGTCGGCTGACACTTGGCAGGTCTCCAGCACGACGGTGCAATGTTGCTTCTCCTCGGTTGTTTATGAGCCCGTTGCAACCTCATAGTCGAAAACTTGGCGTGTCGAACTGCTCCCGAGATTACAGCCCAGGAGAGGTCGGAGCACGACGTCACGATAGGGTCCTCCGCGTTTCTCGCTGAAGATACGATGTCGCTCACCACACGTCCGCGCAACGTGTTTTTTTTCTTTTTCTTTTTTTTGACGACAACGGTTTTAGTTGTGGAATAAACAAAAATAAAAACGGGCAATTTCTTCAGTTTTTTTTTTTTTTTTCATTCACCAAGCTTTCCGCTTTCACCTTCCCCCGACTCCCGACTCCCCCCCCCCCCCCCCCCCCCCCCCCCCCCCCCTCTCCTAAGTTTCTTTTTTTTTCGCCGGAGCGCTGCATCTGTTGTGCGCAGCCGCGTCAGTTTAAACCAACTAACGAATTCGTAGCTCAACAGCAACCGCAACGAGAATCAATCAATCAATCAGTCTTTATTTTAGTGTCGGGGAACAACCAATCGGTCTTAGTGCTGCCGCACTTTAATAATAATAATAATATTAATACTCTATAATCGGATTAAGAGGGGGCAACCCAGGCATACCGGGCTGCAAGAAGGCTGCCCCTGCCATAGAGGCTCTGCGTGACTAATATGGGGGCCCATTTTCGAACAAGCGTGTAAATAGGATATGAATAAAAAAAAGAGGGGAGGGGAACAAAACGGGATTGGGTGGGAACACGAGACAGGGGGCTGTATCAAACGCGTTGCACAGGGTTCATGGCACGTTCTAAATCACGGCATTCGGGAGGAAATGTCCGTGTAAGTTGCGGAGGCAGATGTCGGACTGACGTCACATGAGTGCGGTGGCCTTCACATGAGTGCGGTGGCCTTCACATGAGTGCGGGGTCGAGTGTTTTGGAAACACTCGACCCCTGGGGTCGAGTGTTTCCAAAAAACACTCGACCCCAGGGGCAACAAACCGTTTGTGAGCCCAGTCACTGAGTTTGAGGCTAGACTCTCACCGGCGTCCCTCCTAACCCTAACCGAGTGGACTGTGATTTCAATAGGCGCAGCCTGCGTAGGTGCAGTTTCAAACGCTGCTGGCGGCTAAATTCTCGTCTTTTCCCGCTATATTTTGTGTTTCATGGTATATGTATTTTCCCGAGGACACTGAGAAAACATTGTGCCACATTTAAAAAAAACAAAAAAGTAAAAAAAAAAAAATCTAAACTATTTTTGGTGGGTACACGCGCGACAGAACGAATGCGACTGGAATGAATAGTTCTAGTTATTTGTTTTTTTTCTTGCGATAAGTTTTGACGGCACCGCGGGATTCGCCGCATGTGAAACGACAAAGGGCTTTGCTGTCAAAAATAAATTGCAACAGAAGAGGGTCGAAAGGCATGCATTTTTCACGCTCACAAATAACGTGTTTACCGATGGACAGGACACGGACATACAATTGAGGAAGTGTTAACATTCGTACGTACCACACGATGCAGCGTTATCCGAAACGAATTTATTTGAGAAAGATCTCAAATAACACAGTCACAGTCGACGACAGTCACATCTTGACGATCGGACGGAATCCGGGATGACTTCGTTTTGGGGCACGTTTTGGGGAGAGCTTCCTTTTTTCACAACCGCACCAAGGCAAAGAAACAAACGTGACTGACCCGTTTCTCACCCCAACCAGGACAACTGTTTTTGGAGATGGCTGAGGATTTTACGCGGATTATCTCTGGGAGGGGGGAGAACAATGTTCGGAAAATCGCGTCGAGGGTCGTCCGACGTCCTTCGTTTCCCGTGAATGTCGAGCAGAAAAGCTTGAATGGCAGGCACTTACCAGCCTTATTTCTCACAATGGAAGATAACACAGAAAGGGTACGCAGCACGCATAAAAAAAATTAAGTGAAAACTTTCAAGAGGGGCGAGAAAACGTCGAATGCAAAACCGCAAAAACGTAGGTAGAGAACCGTGCTGAGCGGGTCTTCACAGTCCCAGAGAGTGGCAGAAAATTTCTAGCTGAGAGAGGGCGCGAGAGTCGCACCAACCGCATCAGCATCAGCAACATGGCGGCGGCCTAGGAGCGGTTTTTGGAAAGGTGTATACCTTCCATCTACATCGCACATTTCCCACGCGGAATTTGTTTTTCTCGCTAAAAACACTCGCTATAATAAGCACCGGCACCAAGCGATGACGTCACCCGCAAGCCTTGCATTGGACACGAGCCGTGCGTAACTCAGAAATGCCATCGGGTTCGCGTTCATGGCCAACATAGCCTTCTGGGGATATAGGGAGCGCCCACCGTCTGCTTGATGCACTCCAGAAAAAAAAAAAAAAAAAAAAACACCATGCTCATATTTGTCGAACATTTTGTGATTCCAGAACGTCAACAAGGAACCGAAAACAAGAATACACGATGATTATGTTCTGACGTCGTTTTGTTTTTGGTGTGCCCTGAACTCAATATGATAAGCGAGAAGAGATTTGTGCCTTTTTCCAAAGGAGAGCTTCTGGCAGACGAGCGCTTTGCTCGCTTTCCGAAGCCACGAGCACACGCGTGCTGGGCCGTGGATTTGTAAACATTGCACAGGTGAATTGCACAAGGTGTCCGAGTCGTACCGAGCATACATCGGAATAGCCTCACAAAGAAAGATCCTCGCCGCGCAGTGCAATGTGGGCTAACCGCGAGGTTTTCCCGGAATTTTCCCGAAAGGTATAGACGCTTTACAGACGCGCCAGATTACAGACGCCATTGCCGACCTTGTATTGTCTTACCGAGATATCAAACCACTGAAGCGGGCTTTGGCGAGCCTCCACAAAGGCAAATGCTGGGGAAAAAGACATCGTCGTATCTAAAATGGCAGTAACCTGTCCTCCTGTGGTAATGATCGAACGAAGTGAAAAATATAAGAGGAAACAAAAACTGAAGGTTGGTTATGGTGGCGCCCATGCACAGCTGCTGTAAAGCGTCCCGACTTACCACTCATTCACACTGGAAGCGGATCCGCGTTCGCAAAGCGGTTGTGAACGCGGTACAATTGCACGCGCACTCGATGTCATCGAGCGCGCGTGCAATTGTACTGTTCGCAACCGCTTTGCGAACGCGGATCCGCTTCCAGTGTGAATGAGCGGTTAGGGTGCCTTCATGTGCGCATTGCTTGGGGTGATGAAATCTGCTATTTCGTTTCGAACGCTTATTTTTATTTCTTGTTCTTAAGCGCGTGAAAGAGCGTTTCCCTGCACGCGCACGTGGCGCTGACTGTGCTGCGGTGACATTTTGTTTCCTGCGATTTCTTTGTATTTTCCCTCTGACAGCGTGCTGCCGGCATCGGGTACTACAAACGATGGCATTACCCTAAAACAGAAGGACATTGAGGCACCCTATCCCGATTAAGGCCCCTTCATGTTTTAAAAGTAGCGCAAGGTGCGTCGATTAACGAGGCACGTGCAACGTGCAGCCCTTGGGAAGATCATGGCGGCACAGCGTAGAACACTGTAACTGAGCTACATTTCAAACGCCATGTTATTCCCAAAAGTGGCGCGCAATACGTGCCTCCAGCATTTCCACAACAATGAAAAGCGCCACTTTTCCCAGGATCGAGGGGCTTTAGTCCCGACCAGAGAGTGTTTGGTCAATGGGAGGCGCGGCCAGAGCGTGCACCAGACGCAGAAAGTGGGCTTGACATGCTCTCTTGGCCAACCAGAAGCCTAAATGAATCCCCTAGCAGTGGTAGCGAGAAACTGTTTTAATCTAAGATATATGTTGGTATATGGTTTTCATAAGCGCGTAAGAGTGAAGTGTATAACCATTCATGGTTGAAAATAGGGTGCACGTAATTTTTTGATCATGATCATGTAGAAAGATGTAAGAACCGAATTTGCCGCTCAACTCTGTTTTGCTCGGACAGGGTGTGACTGTTCGGACGGCAGATTCCCGGCCCTCGCGGCGCCTGGCGTACTGATTATGTCGATCGTTCCGCTAGTCGCACTCTTCCACCATGATTTTGTATGACCGTGATTGAAACATCACGTGCACCATATTTTCAGTCACCGTGAGTTACTCCGACGCACTTATTGCGGTTGTTTCTCGCGACCACCGCCAGGGTATTATTTCCGGCTTCTGGTGGGCCGCATTCGAATTTCTGAAGACGCCCTGGAACACGCCAAGCCCGCTTTCGGCCCATGGCGCCTCCTCATTTGTCTCCTATACTTCCCAATGATTGGCCAAACTCCCTAGATATACAGTGGCTATAGTCCCGACTGGTGCCTCACGCATGCGAGCACGTGCAGCATGTCCGTGAATGGGGCTCAGACGACCAGGAACATGGCGGCGGCCACACCGAGAGATTCCAAAAATATCCGTGCACAGCGCGTGGTACAACCATAGAGTTATTACAATAAACGCTAGAGGCTCAGCTGGCGCTATTGTCTACGGGACTTCCGGTTGCAAATTGAAGCAGAGAGTATGCAGTCTACTTTTCCAGTCTTCCTGTGTATCCCTAGGGAAAAACGCGCGTGAATTATGTCTCTTCGCCGGAAAATAACATGAATAACGTTTGTTATTTCGGTTGTACCGGATAGTATGTGAATTTATTGGTATTGTGAAAGTGTAATTGCTTTAGTTACAGCATTTTTCTTTACCACTGAACGATATTAAACCTTGCTCTATTTCAGGGCCAAGCCTCTGTTCCATGGAAGGTATGTAAAAACGAGCGGCGATTCTAAGCAAACTAACGATCGAAAGGAATGTAGAGTGTGTTCAAGGTTCGCTAGCATTTCGGTGGTGCTTATATATTGCTAATATGCCCGTCCTGTCTTTGGATGAAAATGACCCCGTCGTGCATATGTACGATCGGTTAAAAATTAAAACATTCGAACGCAAAAAATAAAGCACATGAGTTACGAAAGGTGTGTCTTTTTATTATTTCCTATGTCGAGCAGCTTTTATCGGGCACCATCTCTCTGACTTCCCCTATTTGCGAAGATTTGGAGCGTGCGGGTGATGATTTGAACCCAGAACAAGCATCTTCGCGCATATTCATGAGCAGAAAGAATAAAGCAGTACTTATTTATTGCAAATCTGACTATATTACGTGGCTTTCAATTTATTTTGATCGTCTGCATGCACAAGGAGTTACTTATTCAGTGTTACTGCGTAGTTCTTGCCGTCTCTTTTGGTTTTCCACATGTCCTTCATTCGTTTGGCACTATATCCTTCACGCTGGAAAGCGTCGACGCCGTGTTCGCGCTAACAGTGTCCAACAGTGCACATAAATAGACGTATGAAGCGGTTTTAGCACCGTTTTTCATACCACGAATTTGACATAAAAATGCTGTAACTGACCAATTATTTCATCTGCGTGACTGAGAAATGTTCCAATGTGCCTAGTACCTACAAATTATTTGTGATATTTGCTTTTATAATCGAGCGCAGCTAGAAAATGCACTCGCTTTTTCCCATAGAAATGCATTACCGGAAGTCAATTTCTGACTGCTTGCTGTCTGCTTCAAAATGCAACAGCACACTAGCGCCACCTGAACCTCTAGCGTTTATTGTAATAACTCTATGGCTACAACTTACAACCATTGCCATAGCCTCCTCTATATTCACAAAGCCTGGCATTTCGACGACGGAGCCGTAGAGCGCCCTGTCGCAAATGGGGATCGCGAGGATCTGGTAGCAGTGGGCATCAAAGAGTTAATTCTCGGGGAACCTGGACGTCAGAGCACAGCTTTCGCAGCGGCGAGGACCCGAAACACACTTGTTCGCTCGGGAGAAGTGTGTTTCGTCGTCTCGCCGCAGCGGGGCGCCAGTCACGTGGCTCTCCTCTCCATCCGTTGTCTGCCGCTCCACCTTTTCCATTTCGGCGGCCGCTTCTCGTGGCGATCTGCCGGGATTTGTCAGTTTACAGGAGGCTATGGAATTGCCAACTCAGTTTCTTGACTGCGACGAACATTAACAGCACGAGTCGACGACCTGTCGATTTGCTCTGGCCAAGAACCAGAAGAGCGGGCGTTGTTGCGATCCTGCGATACTTGTTTCGTTGGTGAGACGAGTAACGAAGTCGACTTCGGTTTTGAACATATTAAATACGACATCTTTTATGATATCGAAAGCCCAAATCTCTTTTACCATGTCGGTACGCCTTGTCCTGGCCACGTTGCTTCTTATAAAAAAAAAAAATCAAATTAATTTTTTTTAATGGTAATGAGAGGTGTTGTGCACGTACATTGAATTACGTTAGCTATTCTCTGTTACAACCTGTCGTGGCAAGTGGGGACAGAAATATGGTCCAAGCGAGCCAATCTGAGCATCGGGGCGCGGCACGTTGCGGCGTACCATCAAAGACGACTTTCCCACTTTCCATCTCTTTGGGCATGCTCCTATACCGTGGAGCGCTATCGCGTGCTTCGCCTCCTCGATCTTATTAGAGAGTTTTAGTAGATCGTGTTTTCAGGCCACGCTAATCGTAGCGGGAGCTCGCGCTGCCACTTCGATGCATGCTCCGAAGCACGCGCTCGTAGCGGTAGCGGACCTTTGAAAACGATCTACTAAAACTCCCTATTGTCTCAGGCGAGCCTTAGCGTTCCCTCTTTGCCAAGTTATGCTTAAACGGGTTATAGCCGGTGCTGCCGATCACCATGATTATCCGAGTTACGATTGCCTAATTGAATAAATAAATGGCTAACAAACACTTCGTGACACGTTTTCACCCCAGATTTGCTGCTACATAAACTTACAATCTGGTTTTGTCATCGAGCGAAGTGCGTAAGCGATAAGCTGGACGATGCCCCGGTCACACGGTAAGATTTGATGCCAGTTCCATCGACCTGCATTATCTGATCGACCAATCAGCGCGCGCCACTTCTAGCGCAGCGCGATGCTCGTAGTCAGAATCGCTAACTGGTGCTCCAATCACCTAATGTCACTTGAGGGGTGTCTCGACGGCAGTATCGTTAGATCCGAGTGAGCGCGCCCAAAATCTTCGATCGAAGCACGCGTTTATTCCAGAACCACACCTTCGTTTATTCCATGACTACTCTTTCGTTTACATATTGACGAGAAAGTGCTGCGTCATCATCGTCTGCTGGTTGGCGGCATTGCACGATCCGGACAACTCCTCTCCGCAAACGATATTCTCGGGTCCGCCCTCTCCTTCAGAAAAGGTCAATGGCTTTGCCACTGGTCGTTCGAGTCAGAGGGCAGAGTGAGCATTCGGGGGCGGCACCAATTCATGCCGGGCTGCTTTTCAATGTGTGATTTGGTCTATGCACGGCCAGCGCTGTCGTTCGCAAAAGCGGGGCCTTACCCTGCATGCATACAACGTGTCCAAAAAAAAAATTTTTTTTTCTTCTTTTAATTGCAAGCTCATTGTTGAAAGCTCAGTCTCCGTCCAAATGTAGCCCAAGCGTGGTCCGGTCCACATGCCAAAGTTTCAGAACCGCTATATTATTCAAAAGTTATAAGTAGGGTTTTGTGCTTTCCGGGTTTATTCGTTCCAAAAAAATATCGGTGTTTTAATGCGAAAGCTTTAACTGTCCCATGAAGCGAACCGGAGTTATCAGCTTTTAAAGACGTGCTAAACGGCACCTATTTTCCCCTGCCCCATGGAGCGAAGCCTGTATACACTATAAGCAGCGAATTGATGGATGAAATTTTCGGTGCCAATTTTCGGTGTCAGTCAAGAAATCTGTGTTTATCGGGTCTTATTTTGAAGAAACAGGACACATGCATGTACAAACTGTGCCCCCCCCCCCCCCCCCCCCCCCCCCCCTTTTCCGGCCAGATTTTTTTTTTTTTTTTTTTTTTTATTATAGGTTAGGCATTGTTCATTCATTCTTCGTCCAAACGTAGCGCTAGAGGTCCGCGCACAAGAGGCCAAAGTTTCAGAGCCAATATTTTATTCAAAAGTCGTAAGTGATTATCCGAAACTTTCAACGGGAAAACGGGGCCCATTTTCGCCCGTTTTCGTCTGTCACCATTTTCCCATCAAAAATTTCGGAAAATCACTTATAACGTTTAAATAGGATATCGGTTCGGGCTGAAACTTTGGAATCTGTTTCGTACCTGGCGGTGAATGAGCGTTTGGCAAAGCGTAATTTAATTTTAAAGGAAATAAAAACATTACATTTTTTCCTTCTTTTTTTTTTTTTTGGGAGGGGGGGGGGGGGGAGGGGAGGTGAGGTGAGAGGGGGGAGGCGGGGGAGCACCCCGTACATTTTTTATCCTCCAGAGAACATACGCGTGTACAGACAGAATACATGGTAAACGCCCGGGTACCTCTAATTAAAAAAATAATAATAATAACAATAACGAAGTCTTGCGGACAGTTTAGTGTGGGTGTGTTCAAGGTATAACACAAAAAAAGTTATTTTTTTCTTCTTTTTTTAAGCTATAAGTCTTTTGTTGTTGTTTTCTTTTTTTATTTTTTTAGCGAGGAAAATATTTTTGTTTGGGGCTTTTCGGTTTTTTTTTTGTTTTTTTTTATTTTGATCAAAACGGTTCGGGGCTAATTTTCCAAGTTTATTGGTACTTACCAAAAACAAAACAAAAACAAGAAAAAACAACATGGAACCTTTGTTATTCGTGGTTTTCTGAAACTTGAAATGAGTAAATGAGCTCCCGTTTTCCCAGTAAGCCGAAGCCATTCATCTCCGTGTTTTTGTGTGCTTCGTCGGCTACCATTTTCTCATCGAAATGTATTTCCAAAAATCGCTTAAAACTTTCGAAGAAGACGACGGTTCGTGCTATAACTTTGCCATCTGGTTCCACCGCTTGCGCGACATGTGGCCGAGAAATGGGTGTTTGGCGACGCACAGAGTTTATTTTCGCGGTGTGGAAAACACTGTAAACTCTTTCCTTCGTCACCATGTGCACACCCATTGCGCGTCCAAAGAGGGGGGGGGGGGGGGGGGGGGGGCGTCAATTTGCGTTAAAATTAGCCATCGACCTGGCAGGGAAGCTGTGTTTATAGATTCTGGCCGATCCGCGTGGCCCCGTTCGCCGTGGTCGGTCGGGCATTTTGCGGACACCCGAAACTCTTTTTTCGGTCGGCTGCGTCTGGGAAGCATGGTGGAACAATCCAGCACTAGTACTAAGCGCTCGTTATCTAGAAGGTACTACGTTGTTTGGAGCTCCGCAACCTGAGGGGAGGGGGTGACGTTAGCAGGGGCGGATTTAGAGGGGGGGTCCGGATGTCCTCACCCCCCTCTTGATTTTTACATGTGTAAAATTTTGGGGCGTAAAACAAGGCAGAGGGGGAGGGGGTTCCTACACATATGGTACGCTGACCAACACCTGACCCCCCCCTCAGGAAATTCCTGCATCTGCCTCTGGACGTTAGGCTCATTTGAAACTCGTCGAACATATTCGGATGTCCCTATTAACTAAACCCATATATTACACTTCCTTGGAATGGAATCGCGATTGAAAACACTCTTACAAGAATCTTTTTTTTTTTTTTTTTTTTTTTCAACGAAATGTTTGCGATTAATACGGAGTTTCTATAACGCATTGCGGAAGAGACGTTATTTCCCAGAGAAAGGACGTCATAGAAAACAACAGTATAGGTAGGTATCTCTAGAGGCTTTTTTTTTTCTTTTTTTCGTGTGTGTCGACTTTTCTTTTTATTTTATTTTTTATAGGCGTCGTAGAGCAACTCTGCCAGATATCATTCGCACCGTAATTATGTTTCACTATTCACTTATAATACAAATTCACACCCCCGCTACCTTACGCGTGCCTTATTGGGCTGAAGTGTTAGAACCAACGTCCGGTGATACGGTACCGGAAAAAATGTATCACTTTTTTTTTTCATTCATTCGTGCGATCAGTATTTGTATCTAATCAGCATCTGCATCTAAACAAAACAACGTGACGTAATTTTTAACGGAGAATTTCTGGAACCTCACGACCATCAAGGCCCGCACACTTGACAACCAAAGCCACACAACACACAACTTGGTGCACCGACAAGCTCAAAACAACCGGAGCTACGGGGGCTATACGAATCGTACCTTGATGTCGTCGACGGGTTCGGCCTTAACTCTGACCGGCGGAGGCTGCGGGGGCGGACGACGGTGTCTCGGACGTCGCTTGCTGGACGATTTCTCGACCAGAGCGGTGCCCGCACTCATCGCTCGTGACCGGGCAACTTTTGGTCGGGGCCCGGCGCCCGTGCGACGAGAGGCACTCGGAGACGAAGGACCGTTCCTGTCGCAACACTCTACGGCGTGAAGCGACCAGTTTCCGACAGGCGCGCACACATCACGTTCTTCTGTTTCCGTCAAGATCCCACGGTTCTTCAATATCCCTGCGAGAACCGCCGCCGCAATTGAGAGAAATGCTCGCGTAGATCCGAGTTTCTTTGGAAGCCGAGCGTGCAAGCCCAACGGACTGCAAGCAGACGAACGGCAGACGACGCACGACGCAGGAGCGGGGGAGCGGACCGGAAGTGGCGGGAAGGGCGCTGTCGGCTGCGTGGAGAGAACATCCGGTTGATGGGGGCGCCGCGCTAAACTGGAGCGGTGGCGGGTGGCAACGGAGTTTGTTTCGGTTTCGGTCGTTTCGGCGCGTGTTCTTTGGGCGCCCGATTCGAACGTTCCGTTGGGAGTAATGTTACCGACGGGGTTCTCAGGCTCGTTCGTGCGACTTAATATTATTATTATTGACTAATAAACTTTGTTATGATGAATGTTTCGATCATTGTTTGGTATGGAAGAAGCGATATGAATCGAGATAAACATTTCGGTCGGACCTGCATTTAGGTTCGCTTCCGACAAAAGAGAATGGAATGGTCACCTCAGTTTCTGCGAGTTTTCTATAGTACACATTAAGAGAAAAAAATCACGAAGAAATCTGACGAGAAGTAAAAATTTAGTAATATTTTGTGCCGTGGTTTATATACGCGCTTTTGGGCACATAATAAGATCAGCCTGAAACAACACGTGCGCAAACTCAAGCCGCTTCAGACCCAACATGCAGATTCACTCCAGGAAGAACAAGTCGTATCTTATTTCCCTAGCTCCTATATTAAACCTATTCGCGCGAGCCTCCTAGCAGTAGAGCTTGCAGCAAGTCAGTGCCACTAAGTAGAACCATATTACCACATTCTCCCTACCCCGTTGTCTGCTCGATAATGGGGACCTCTAGCAAACCCTTGCCGTGCTCTGCGTACCGCACTACCGGAGCCTTTGAAGCATGTTTTTGAGCGCGCGCCCAGCGGTCCGTAGTGCGGTACGCCCGACACAGCAACGGTTTGCTAAAGGTGCCTAATACTACTCGAGGCATGCCGTGTTTTCAGGTTCGGGTAAATCACGGACACTTGATATCACGAGTCGATCAGTGTGTTCACTTGAATCAATATTTATCTTCGCCTCAAGTTTGCTTCACGCAAACCTGGAACATGCCTGCCTTTTGCACGAACAATGTGACCGCCACACAAGGATCACCTCAGACAGTGTCTGGGCTCTGCAGGCTGTGTTTTGTACGAGCAGTGTGAACCGCGGCTTAAAGCCGGGCTCACACTGCTCATACATCATACAAAAGACAGACTGCATAGAGATTCGAAAGCGAGTCACCGCGAGACCCGTGCTTCGAATGCCGAGTGGCCATGAGTTCGGGGAGTGGCAGGCGGCATTCGAACCGCGGATACTGCGGTGACTCGTGCTTGCAGACTGTCTTTGGTATGGTGTATGAGCAGTGTGACCCCGGCTTTAAGGCTAATTGGACGGTTTCTTTCAAGTGGTTCCTACTGCATCTAAGACTGTTTCGGTCAGCGACTGCATCACGAGAAGCGCACGCTGTCTCGTCCCGCCAATGCGTCGTGCGCGAGACGATCGCATTTTACTCCAGATGGTGGTATATAAGACCGAGAACATTAGATAGTCCGCTCTGGTCCGCGCTAATTAGCGAATCGCTGTTAGAATCGCCGAGGGGCGAAGACGTCAGCTCAGCGCACGCACGCACACAGGCGTATAGTACGCGATCTCGGTTCCAGCCAGTCTGGACTCTGGTTGCTCTCGTGCCGGCGGCGGAGTCGAGTACGGAGTCTGCAGCTCGGGTGTCGCGGGAAGCGTTGCTTGCGCACGGAGCTGGTCGGTGTCCCGTTACCCGGCTCCCACAGATCGGCTGGCCGCCCCGCAAGAAAAAAGAAAAAAAAAGAGCGCGGAATATTCGTTGCTGCGGCATCGCATCTCGCGCGTCGGCCCCCTGTCCTTTCTCTTCGGGATCCGCACCGCACTTCGTTTCGCACATGAGATGGACCGCTGCGAAAGCCACAAACCACCGGAGCCAATCAAGAGCTCGGAACTTGTCACGTGACCTCCTCGTTAGGCGGGGCGACGCGCGGGGAGCGCGAGTTCACGTGGCAAGCGGGCAGCGCTCGACTAGCTGGGATAGGGCTGGCTGATTCCGCCGTGTTCCATGTATCTTACGGTAAAAGAGAGTTTAATTATTTTTATATATCGCGGGCACTTTTCATCGTCGAATACGTGGTCTCCAAAGAGGAAATAATCGAAAAATACGCGGATGGAATGAACCGTATTTGATCGAATGAAACAAAAGTCTACGCAGCCGCCGAAAGACGAAATCTTTGGCCAAAACGGGATTCGAACTCCGGGGCTCCAAATATCAGGTCGGGTGTGCAAACTACTACACCACTCCCGTCTCCGCCGAAGATTCGGTCTTTCGGCGACTTCGTAGACTTTGTTTCATTCGATGTGTATATATATATACTTCTGGCCAGGGCGTTGCCTGGGAGCAGCTCTCTTCTACACGGAGCCCGTGTGCCTTACACCATTGCACCTTACCATGGAGTTCAGCGGACGCAGCAGTGCAATGCCGCATGACGGTCACGTGCCTGACGGGGTCTGCGACGGATTACTTTCGCAGCGCTGGGACTGGCAGGGGCGGCCCGTAGCGTCTCCGCCGCAGTCCATGCACTGCCTTCGTGGGGCGAGCAGGAAGCCCACTGGAGGCCGGCCAGAAAGGCGACGCTGCCGCCGTGTGCGGGTCGGGTGTTGTGTGGACGTCGGCGAGGTTCGGTTTACGCGCCGCGCGAGAAACCGCCGGCGCCCGTATATGCGATCGGTGGCCCCCTGGAGTCGTCCATTTTACCCGCCGATTCTGGCCGCTTATTGTGCAACTGCCCGCGCTTACCTCCTATAAAAGGCGTCGTTTTGTCACCGCCGTCGGCGTATACCGCGAATTTCGCGGTTCCGGCCTCTGGCACGCCCGCAGCGGGGGACGGAGGATTCATTTCGACGTGCACATACTAAAAAAAAGGATGTAGTCCTTACACCCCTTCTCACGTATATGACACCCCTAAACTTAAGGCCACGGTCCCACTGAATGTGGCAGTTTCGGTACTTTTTGGCAGGTCATTACTCATCCTCTTTTGAATACTGTTTTGTGGGATTGATGTCGCTCGAAGGGCAAAGTAATCCTCTTTCATTTGATATTATGTATGTATTGGTTTATACTGCTCATGCGCATTTGTAGCGTTGCGAATATGATGGCGCGGACCCTCACTTGCTCCGCTAGTTCATGTTTCATGAACGATCCATTAAAGATAACACGGTTCCAATATGGCAGTTTTGTTAAGATGATGTCGGAGCAGATTGTAACGGCATACTTTTTTGGTATTTGCACTACTTTGTTTTGTTCATCTCTCTAAATATTGCCCTAAAATTGTAATTTTTCAGCACAAATATGTTTTTAATGACATGCGCTAGGGCAAAGAAATTAGCTTCAGATGTAGTGCTGATAATTGGTAATATGCAGAAAAAAATTTAATTTTGTGTACATTTTTTTTGTTTAGATATTTTATATCAAACGTAGCACTTTTTTTGTACTTTGAGTCATCGTACTTCAAATGCCGCTGAGGAAATAATTAAACTATGATAAAATATTTAATAAAATTTAGATCTACAATGGTTGCCCAAGAGGTGGACGATGGCTTTCTTCATTTTCAAACTTATAACGCTCCAGGAGCCCTTCAAACTTAACCTGTTTTTGACACATATCTTTTATGGACATCAAACAGATTTATTGATACCTAATAACAGTTATTGCATGGAATAGGTATACATTGCGATGTATTCGATTTTCACAATGATCTTGCTTTGGTTTCTTGATAGGTGTAAAGCTTAGTTAATATTAAAAACAATTGAGAACTGTTTGGGTGTTTTGTTGCGCTACCTGCCGGATGACAGGCAAAACTGCTGATATCTAATGTTCAAGAAATTTTCGAGGGCAGCGTTGGCATCTCTATCATCATCAATGTTCGTGCCTGTTTACCTTCACATTTAGAAAATATGTTCGAAGGCTTACTATTGACACATGAATGGTTGAAGTACTGGGTCAGGTTAATAAATCTAAGTTAAATAATTACACAAGCGTAATGTGATATAATGTGTTCATTATTCGATATAATTGAAATCGATAAACAATAAAGACGAAAAGGAAAAGAATACACCCGAGTTCACTTTGTGCCTAGAGACACTAAATGAGCTGCGCTTAGAGTATCGGCACTCTGTTCCCCAACGATGTTGTGGGCGCCGCCATTTTGGGTCTTGTGCAGAGCAAACGCAACTACCGATCGTCATGATTCAAAAGTGCGACTTCCTCAGCATTAGATCCGGTGACAGGAAGCTGATGCAATATTGCTTTGCTCTGTCGCGGACTGTTTAAACATTTGTGGAGGACGGAAAAGCGTTTCCTGTGATTTTAGATCAAGCTTCAGATAACTGGCAACCATGATTTTAAGCCACAATAGTGTTGTTACTCTGAAGCATAGCTTTTTTAATGACACTATTCATGCCCTTGTTCAAGGAGATTGTAATACCTGAAGGGGTCATGACTTAAGCCCCGTGGGTTCCACAAGCCACTACCTTTTGACACCTGCCTCTTCCTCATTCTTCCCGCTAGTGCCACTAATGGTGAATTCCACTCGTAGATCTGGAGCGCTTTCCAAAATCCGCGAGGGAGGCGAAATTCCGCTCCGTGGGACCCGCTCCGAATCGACGAAGGGAAGGTAAACTTGCATTTTTGGAGCGACCTCCCCCACACCCCTCCCAACCCCTTCTCCCTCCGCCGTACAAAATGGCCGCTGCTCGAACTTGACCAGCCCACCAACGCCTCAGCCGGCTGATCTTTCCGACGACCAGTGACGACTGTCACTGCTTAGCTGCAGAAGTAACATGCGACACAGGCCGGGCGAAATTATACGTACCACGGCGCCCATATCACAAATACGAAGACGTCCGCGTTCGGCACCGTCACGTATACCTTTCGGCCGCCTCGAAGCGGCGGTTCACGGACAGCGATTGCCAGCGGTGGAGTTCAGATTTGTAGTACGACTTTAATAAACCCAGAGGTAACAAACCATCACTTGCGCGGTCGTTGCCTAACTACTTTGCTTTATTTCACGGGAAAACGCCGACGGAATGCAGTGTAAAAAGGTAAACAATCACTGGCTGCAGAATGAATAGGCCTAACCTTGCGTCTGACTCAGGCTTTTCTGTCGTTGTTTTTCTCGTTCTTCCTCTCAAGATCACAGCTGTCAGCGCTTACGGTTTGCCACACTCCATATTCCCGGCTTTTTATCCCTGATCTACGCGAGGTAGAAGCTAGTAGAAGCGTTCGAGCCGTCACAATCCAGAGTAAACAACCGACGCACCCGAATAGAACCAATTTCGCTCGCAGATCTCGAGCGCTCCAAAAGCGCTCCAAATGGAGCGCTTTTGGAGTGCTCGAGATCTGCGAGCGGAATTCACCATAAATTTACAGCGCTTCAGTCTAGCGACGCTTGAACATATTGTGGCTTAAAATCATGGTTGCCAGTTATCTGAAGCTTTATCTGAAATCACGGGAAACCCTTCTTCGTCCTCCACAAATGTTTAAACAGTTCGCGACAAAGCAAAGCAATATTACATGAACCTCCTAACACCGAATCTAATGCTGAGGAAGTCGCACTTTTGAATCATGACGATCGGCAGTTGCGTCTGCTCTGCACAAGCACCAAAAGGGCGGCGTCCACAACAATGTCGGGGAACGGAGTGGCGATACTCTAAGCGCAGCTCATTTAGTGGCTCTAGCTCCCGCCAACCTCCTTTTCCCTGACTGAAACTGAAACTAAATATGAATAATACACCATTTCTATAGCTTATTTAGTTATAACCAACTACACATAAGGAGAGGAGAAAGCGGCCGGGTAGCAGAAACGCGGGTTTTATGAGTGACCATTCTAACCGTCTCAGAAGAGAGAACGCCAGCTTGCGCTGGTTTCAAAAATATCGAAAGAAAAGAGGCGGCGCACTGTGGTTCTTTGTGATTGTGTGTCTAATTTATTTACAGGTATATATGAAGATCGACGATGGACGTCGATCATCTTGAGGTAATGTAACGTACACATTATATAAATAATAAACATAATAGAGAGTTTTAGTAGATCGTTCCGATAGCTCCGATAGCCCCAATAACGATACTATGCATGCGCAAGGGAGGCGGCGGCGGAGTATCGGGCATCGTTATCGGAGTCATGGGAACGATCTACTAAAACTCTCTATTGAGGGACTGAACGACTCAATTTTTTGAATTCATGGATTGTAATATGGCGGTAGCCTATTGTACTTACTGTTATGAAAAGCAATATAAGGTGGCGAGGTGATGATTAAATTATGAGGCTCTATAAGGACGACGATATTAGTGGGTATTGAAGCGCAACGTACAGTGCCAGACTTGTTTGAAGTATCGTCTACCCAAAGACTTTCTTCACCCGCAACAGAATATGGTAGAATCAATGACGATGCTGCTTTACAACTGTACGTGGAACATGAAAACTGCACTGTGTGAAATCGCGGCTTATTCATTAATATGAAGGACAGATTTCTAGCAGCATCCCCTGACGGACTGCTTGGAACAAATGGTCTCGTTGAGGTAAGGTGTCGCCGTTCCGAAAGATTCTTATAGCCTACCGAAACCGCAAAATAGTATGAGGTGAAAAAAAAAAAAAAAAAAAGGAGCCTGGTGTGAAATGTCCAAATCACCACCATAGCTTCTGCTACCAAATACAAGCTTGGCAGTTACACAACACACAAAGAGAGTTTTGTGATTTCGTTATATCTCCACTCAATGGCATTGATATCCAACGTATTCAGAGGGACGACACCTTCTGGTCAACCAACATACAGCCTTTTCTACTGAAGTTTTAGATGAAAGGCCGGACTTCGCTGAAATTCCTCACGTAGACGAGTTGTCCGATCGAACAAACTGCCATTACTCCCTATTTGGGATTCTCTCGATCTTCGTTCGTGAGCCACGGTGTCATGAGATCGAGGGGTGTGGCTCTTCGTCCGCCGGAAAATGCTTCGGCGCGTGTTTTTCTCGTGGAAGAGGAGACCGCCGCGTGCTACTGGAACAAGAACCTGGCGATTCTTCACTGAACTGCTTCTTCCGTAAGCTTCAAGAGAGCTTTCTTCGTTTCGCACATCATCTGTTCTGCTTGCCCACTACTTGCAGGATGGTATGGTGCACTAATGTCGTACCTGATGCCATTTTTATTTTTCTCAGAAAATTGTATATTTTATTTGAAAGAAGATTCAGCGCGTTATCAGAGAAAAGTATTTTCGGTGGGCCAAAAGTAGCGAAAAGAGAGCGTAGAACGTCAATGACGCGTTGGGACGTCGTGGCATGCATCGTGTAAACTTCCAATCACTTACAGTTCGCATCGCCCATGACTCCGCAGATGCGGATATGTTTCGCCACACACCGACTGAATAGTGGATCGTTTTCAGTTACTGTTCATAATGGCGCTGGAATCGAGGAAGACTTTGAATCTTTCCGCAGAGTTAGCCCAGGTGCCAACACTTTTGTCGAAAGCGGTAAGTGCTCGAAACGTCGACAACGTCGCTAGCGACTTGCTGTGCTTGACACTTGACGCTTACCATTCGCTGAGAAGAAACTTGCTTGCTCGTCTGCCACGAGTCGTCCGATATCAGGTCATCACCGCAACTCCATCTCCCGACAAAACAGGTCATCGTTGTCCGCATGTCCATAGTTAGCAATCATATGAACTTATAAATTCCCGAACGCTCATCACTTGCCGTCACTAAACGCCGCTCAATCATAGCATCTTCATTGCAAATAAACGTCTTCCTATTTCTTCTGATGGTTTCTGTACTTACAACATTATGTGTGTCGGTACTTCCGAAAGTATTGCAACGGCCGTTTGTTTTTTGGGAAATATAAAGTAACAACCTTTACAACATCTTCCGGATCCCGTGAAACACAATATTCCGTGACGTCACTTTTCAGTCGTCATTATAATGGCGAGGTAAATACAGTAAATCGCGAAGCAGTTTACTATTGGGGAGGAGGAGCGAGCGTGACGCCCCAAGCGGTTAACTTAACAACTACACGGATGCGGACAACAAATACAATGACGCAGCGCTCGGCCGACATAACCGAACGCGGCGTCAGCGTTCGGCTGAAATTCGTGTTCTCCGGCGAGGGGGAGGAGGGGCTCTTTTGTTTCCACTAGGGCCTGCATGAACAATGCAGCATGCACGATCCCCGCTCAGCACGAAAGCCGAAGTGGGTCAAGCTCGCATTCTCTGGGGATAGATCCGGCACTTAACGTCGCTTCGTCGATTGTTAGTATTTTTTTACATTAAACTGTGCCCCGCGCTCTAGTGTAGAAGATGACATGGACATGCCCATAAGGCCTGTCGGCATGTGCACAGGCCTTGTGTTGAGTAAACACCAAGCGTGGGGAAAACAAACGGGTCAGAGCGCCCCCTATAGTTCGATCTCCTGCCCAATAGTCGGTTGCAAGCTAAGAAAAAACCGGAAATGCCTGTCAGAGGAAACTAATCCTACGCCGAGAAACGCCAGCCAATCGTTTTCATGACGTCACGATTCCGTGGGCCAATCGCGATCCTTTTGAAAAAAAAAAAAGCTCAACATGGCTGCTGGCCTTAGCAACGCGACGTATAGTTTCTCGTGACAATTACTCTGCTTTTTTGCACCGTGTTTTACGTGCCTGAGGTTACGCCACGAAATCTTAATGGTATCGGCTTGCGTTTGCATCAGTTTTTGCGCGACAACGTGAGAATCCAGCGACGCTGTCGCCAACGAAAATTTCGAAGCGGGCGCGAGGCTTACCACTGCTGAGAGCTGGAGGACGGTATGTTGGACAGTATCTTGGACAGAAAATGAATTGGGAAGACGGTACATTGGACATGACTTTCTTTCTTTACTAAACAGCTTTTTCGTTGACAAAAACGTTCTAACTTATTTAAATGTCCTGAATGAATTAAGTAAATATTGTTGTAGTTTAAGACACCTTTCCTGGAGGAAGAAAAAGCAACGTTGCTAGCGAACTACTTTCTCGACGGCGGAGGCACTTCAAATGGGCGCAATGCGCTTGTGGGTGGAGCTAAAAGATTGTTCTCAGGTTGCACCCGACTATAGGCGTCCGCATCCACTGGTGTCTTGGAAGATTGAGTCTATTGAGCGTGCATTCCTGCAGAAAAATTGTTCATTGACAGAATAATGACACGTCCATCAAGAATTGATTCCTTTTTGGTAAGATTTATTTCGAAAGCTCGTGGCAACCTCCGAACCGTATCTCCCTATATCAGCCTGACATTCTCGCATACATGAGTTTGCTGGGCCACGCTATTGACCCAGCTGAGCACAGCTGGCAGCGGCGCGAGCAAGGCCACGATTCGAACGTGATGGTGCTCGAGCCATTTAACCGTGAAACAATATTTCGTCCACTTCACGGATGCGTGTCGCCATCTATTGGTTGAACTAACGCCTTGTTAAAGATGGCTGCCGTGGGACCGCAGCCTTAAAGGAGCGATGCAACAATTTTTGTACTTTGGGCAAATACCGCTTAAAACGGATCCCTAACGTTAATGACCTATGAAACACGCGTTCGTTCTTCACCCCACGCAATAGAAGTCCCAGAAAAAAATTAAAGAAAAACGAGCAGCGTTCACCCCCTCAACTCGCAGCCAGAACAAGCGGCCACGCGATTTGGAGCCGATTATATGGCGCCAGTGTTGATCATAGCTACGCGCTGGGGTTGGCAAAGCGCAGAACACGCGCTGAGTTCCAGACATTGTTATGGCTCGGCTGTTGTCGTCGTTGCAGCGATTGGACACGGGTCACAACCCGTATGCTTCTCGAGCTAGCAATTGTCACGAGCCCAAGTCGAGTGCCCACGCAATGCTCGGGTCCAATCTATGAACCGCATTCAAATATCGTCACTTGGGTGCACTGCGATCCCCGAGTTACGTCATCAAACTTTGCAAAGGAGAGATTGAATGAAAATGATCGCCTTTGTCCTTAAAATTACACCGCAACAAAGGAATTTCTTGGCCAATGGCGTAGCGTGTGATTATCCTTGAGCCCCAGGTATGCCAGTAAGCTCGTGTAGAGAGAAAAACATTCCAATTGAATATCGTTGCACAGCTCCTTTAAGTCGGAGTTACAGCGAACTGACGTTCAACCGACGCTAACAACTTTCAGGAGCGGCTCGAGACCCGAGTTGTAGAACTTATTAAACTAGCTTAAGTAAGTGTAAACCCCAAGAATCCGGGACACGCCTCTGCTTGCAACTTACGCCATCTCTCGGCAGTCACGTCAGCACCCCAGCTTAACTCAATGGGCAAAAATAAATTATATTTTTGTAATTCAGTAAAGAGCCCGCCGATTTTTTTTGCACTCCCAGGATTATAATATTGACCTAATAGCCCGCCTATTTTAAGAAATTCAATGCCACACGACCATTATATATTTTTTTTCTGAATCAATGAACCGGTTCCCATAGACCCCCTTATAAAAAGAGACCATGACATTCACTTCCCAGGAAGAAAATCTTGGCGCCACAGAAACTTGAAGTCAAATACGATTATTGTATTAATCTTAGCTTTAATTGATTCCAGGAGAAATTCACGTTCAGTCTTGAGTTGTCGAGGCGTAATGTTCCGTGGTAATCGAGAGCTTGCAATAGCGTGAAAACATGGTTGAGCCAGCACGGATTTCCCGCTCAAAACATTTTGAGAATATTTACTGTATCAACAGAAAAGATATGTATTAATACGAAAGCATTAACTGTCCCATGGAGTGAAGCCAGCGAAAGACGCCACCTAAATTCCTATTCAGTATAGAGGTTTTTTTGCGCGACACAGGGGACAATTACAAGCGAATAGACACGGACAAGCGCAAACTTTCAACTACTTTATTCGTCCACACTCTATGCACACAAGCTTTAATGATCAGGTAGCCAGGCTGAAGTCTGCCGGTTTCCCCTGCTCGGTCATTACGGCGGTTGCTGAGACGTTGCTCCAGAAGACCAAGGAAAAGCAGAGGACGCGGCCAGAGCCGCCACAAAGGAAGTGTAGACCAGAAGTGGTGCCATATATACACAAAGTGTCCCACAACCTCAAGAAGGTAGCGAATAGGTACAATGTACCTTTCGTATTCTCTGCGCCACGCAAGCTTGCGGGCCTTTGCCCGAGGATTTCCTCGGGAAGAGAAAAGACAAGTGGCTGCAACAAAAAGCACGCCCGACCGTTTGTGGATTGTGCCACAGCGGTGGTATACGAGATTCCGCTCTCGTGTGGGAAAGTATATATTGGTCAAACTGGTCGCTGCGTTAATGACCGCGCACGGGAACATGAATTGTCGATCAGGAATAAAGGCAATGCACACTTGCCTACTCACTGTGCCGACTGTGGGTGTGATGCGCGATTTCGGGAGATTAGGACCTTGGGTAGAGGCAAAGACAGCACAGCCAGAGAATTGATGGAAGCTTTTTATATAAAGAAGAACCATGACTGTGTCAGCGATACCTCGGTTTCTTTGTTTGAAAGTGAAGTGCAGTTTTTATCCGGGTTGCTGGTTCGATAATGACTATTGTGGAATGTGTCTTGGTGGATGACTTTACTATCTATTTTCGGTTTTTTTTTTCGTCTGTGTAGCGTGCTGCGCATGCTCTTTCTGGATGTTCGTGGTCGATTGCGCACAAATAAAGTAGTTGAAAGTATGCGCTTGTCCGTGTCTACTCGCTTGTAATTGTCCCCTGTGTCGCGCAAAAAACCTCTATACTGCATCATGAACCAACTAGGCCAACAACAAGTTTTAATTAAATTCCCATTGGCTGAGTGTAACGAGACCTAAATTCCCATGGAGTGCGACGCGTCACGTGGCTCCATAACAACGGGGTCATTGTTGCCGAGGAGCCAGCCAAACTGCTGCCGGCGCAGCTGTGAGGGGGAGGGGGTGGGGCGGGTCAAGAGGCTTTGGGGCGGGTATGCGCTCGGCTGACGTCAGGCCTAACGTTAGGTACAACGTCACGCTTTGAGGTCTAACGTCGTCAACTAGTAAGCGCAGATGTTTGACGTGAGGGTGAATGCGGGAATGCGGTGGCCTGACGTTAGGTCTAACATTATGCTTTGAGGTCTAACGTCGTCAACCGGTACTTCGAGGTCGTCCTTGAGGTCGTCCTAGACGTCGTCATCTAGGCTTCGTTCTCGACGTCATCCTAGACGTCGTCCTTGAGGTCGTCCGAGAGGTCGTCCTCCGCGTCGTCCTTGACGTCGCTCTCGACGTCGTCCTAGATGTCACCCTCGACGTCGTCCTAGAGGTCGACCTAGACGCCTTACTTGGCGTCAATCTCTGGGACGCCGTCCTCGACGTCGTCCTACGTCGTCCTAAACTTTGATACGTGTAGAAGCATCACTAGAAAAACTTCACCCGCGGGACTATAATGCTTTCGCATTTCCATGCATAGCTTGGGAGTATAGCATCACGTTCCAGGAGATAATTTTGATACTTATTATAATTATTTTTCTGTGAATTTTTCAATCTGGTCCGTCGCACCGCAAGCCGCGTGCATTCGCTCTGAATACTAATGGCGAATTCCACTGGGCGTTTTGGAGCGCGCCGGAATCAGTTGACCAGATCCGGATTGGAGCACAAGATCCGAACGGGGTCGCGCCGCCTACGGATCCCCAGTGGAACATGACCACTGCTCCGGGATCGGCGGATGCCTTCCCGTCATTCAACTGCCCGGGAATCCCCTTTTCGCGGCCGCCGCGGTCGTTTCGAAGACGTTTTCGCTACGCGGAGCGAACACGTGTTCGACGAACGAGTGGCAGGAATGGCTCGGGCGCTTCTAGCAACGATTGCCGGAATGCCCGTAGCGCGGCAAATAACTTCTCTTCTCCTTCCTGGAAAACGAACCGGCTGTCGAGCCAATGGGTAAGCAAGCGGCCATTAAGAATTCTTCTGATGTCGAGACAATCGAGGAGCCCGTGACGTGCTTCTTCTTCTTCTGAGGCGAGATGGGCGAGATCAGGCGAGATGCCCCACGAGAAAGGAAGTCACGTGTGTGCGCCGAGGGCTAATAATAATTGGGTTGTGTGAATATTTATACAGCGTGTAGTTGGTCAGCTATTAAAGTTGCGACGAGTCACACGCTGTAGATGAGCAATTTAGCCAGTGCAGTACAACCGCTAGCCTGGGGTCTTTAACGTGCGCCACGCAGTAGTGATACACGACCGCACACCGGTACGATGGTCATCCAGATCGAAACGGGCAGGGGTGGGGCTCCAACCCAGGATTCCCGGGTTCTGCAGCGTGAGCTTTCGCTCCGAAATCGTGGAAGCGACTTTTCTCGTGGCGAATTCCACGGGTCGTTTTGGAGCGCGCCGGGATCGATTTTTCCGGAGCGAGCCTATTTCACTGGGCGATCGGGATCGAGACGAACTTGTTCCACTGGTCGTTTTGGATTAGCTCCCGCTCAAGATCTCGATCTGGATCCGAGAAAAGTCGCTCCCCCGATTTCGGCGGATTCAACCGGAAGCCAGCCGGGTCAGCCCTCGGCGCACACACGTGACTTCCTTTCTCGCGGGCATCTCGCCTGATCTCGCCTCAGAAGAAATGGCAATGGCCGCTTGCTTACCCCTTGGCTCGACAGCCGGTTCGTTTTCCAGGAAGGAGAAGAGAAGAGAAGGGTTTTGCCGCGCTACGAGCATTCCGGCAATCTTTGCTAGACGCTCCTGAGCCATTCCTGCCGCTCGTGCGTCGAACACGTGTTAGCGCCGCGATCTCGAAAACGTTGATGCTTGGAACTTGGAACCAGCCGCTACCAGACACGTGATTTGTTTAAAAAAAACAAAAAAAAAACAGGACGTTTTGGGGGAATGAATCGATCACATAGCAGGCGGTAGACAAGTAGACAGCGTTGAAAACTATTTATTCCACCGATTGTTATGAAGGCCGATGGTGTCGGTGTCGCAGTTTTGAAGCACTGTCAGTTCAGCTCAACACCACGTTACAAAGGACGGTTTGGGGTACTGCCGGTGCTAACGCAATTTCACAGTAGAAATAGGAATTGAATGAAAGAACCGGACAAAAACACTTCATACGGTGGCGTAAATGCCAAACATATATCAGCGATGCCACTTTCCTCGGTTAGGGCTATCTGCTATGTCAGCGAGTGAAGAACATCTTGATAAAATAAAGCGCGGAAAATATTCCCCGTGTCAAGTTTTCTAATTACAGCCACTGGTTGATGTCGTACCGTGGTAATTCCCGGCCCTTCGGACGCACTAGCGCTTTGTAGAGACATTTCCAGCGATTCCGCGCCGCACACGAACGAAGGTAAACAATCAAGATGGCGGAGTGTTCCCCGTGTTGTCCTCGCCGTCAGCACGATGTGACAGGGTTGTCAGACAACAAATCGGGCAACGCTGTTGCCGGGCGGCAGCAACATGTTGCCCGACTGTTGCTGAACACGTGTTAGCACCGCGATTGCGAAAACGTTTTCAAAACGACCGCGGCGGCCGCGGAAAGGGGATTCCCCGGCAGTCGAATGACATAAAGGCAAATGCCGATCCCAGAGCAGTGGTCATGTTCCACATGGGGATCCATCGCCGGCGCGACCCCGTTCGGATTGTGAGCTCCATTCCGGATCTGGTCAACTGATCTCGGCGCGCTCCAAAACGCCCAGTGGAATTCGCCATCGGATCCAGATCTGGAGCGGGAGCTAATCCAAAACGACCAGTGAAACATGTCGGTCTCAATCCCGATCGCCCAGTGAAATAGGCTCGCTCCAGAAAAGTCGATCCCGGCGCGCTCCAAAACGACCAGTGGAATTCGCCATAAGTCCTAACGTCATTTTTGGCAAGTTGCCCTTTGGTCAGGAAGGCAGAAAACTCGCCTGAGAAGGTTTAGTTGCCACTATAGCGTAGCTGACTATATATATTACGCTGGTGTCGCGAAGTGTTGCTCGCGCGAGTATTTAGTCTAGCTTCACTTTATGTTTTTATCCTTCTCCGAGAGTTCTTTCCGTCTACACGGGACGGCTGTTGGATTCCACCGGAGTCGGGGGGGCCCCAAATGGGGGCGAACGTGAACGCTCTAACGCTACACTTACTTTACAGAACCCCGCGTTGGATATGTTTTGTCCTGTGTATGTTTGCTTTTGGGATCTCTACTTCGGAGGTGGTTATGCTCTGTGTATGTATAACTTCTCTGCCTACGAATGTGCTTTCTATTGTTTATGACTGATCTCGTGAGCTTCGTTTGGAATGTGTTCTGTCTCGTATATGTGCTTGTTTTTGGAATGTTCGTATTTGCTTTGGGCTCCGAGCCTTTTGATTGGTGCTCAGAAAACCCCTCTTGATTGGTCCTTCCAAACCTTTCTGATTGGTGGACTGGAGGACCTCAGAATGCTGCTGAACCCAATATAAGCGGCCACCGAGCGGGGCACTTGGCTCCCGGATACCAAGCCTTGGACATCTCCCTGCCTCTGGAAACCAACCTGCACGTCCAACCCGCCTTCGGCTGTGGAGCCGTCCGCCCGCTGGCTGGCAAACTTGGTCCCCCTTACGGCTGTGGAGGAGTTCGGCTCGCCCACTTGTGTGTGGAACATTGTTTGTCGAGTTTGGCTGTGGTCGGGGCCCCCGCTGAGGGTGTGTGTGGTCAGGGAGGACGGCGGGGAAAGTTTCCTTAGGTTAGAATTATTTCCCCCCAAAAGTTTACTGTCAAATTATATAATGTTCAAAGTGATGTAAAAGAGTCTTTGTCTAGATCTCTTAAATAAACAGTGTTGTTTGTTAACATCAGTAATCGTTTCATTAACGGAGAGAAGAGGAGTCCTGTTTATTTTCTTCGTTACACTAGTCTGGGAGAGTACTTTCATATTTTGTGTAATACTGTTTTAGTGAGTTTATGAATATTTCGTACATCATAAATCTCACTATTTGCAGTAGATACTTAACTTGTATATCCTAAATTTTTTCCATGTCAAAGTACGCAATTTTCTGTATGTATCCCTGAATCCACAAGACCATCTGAGGCAAAAGCAAACAGATTGTTATTAGACTTTTCTGGTTGTGGACACGTGTTCTGGCTGTGGGCATGTGAAAAAAAAATACGTAAAAGTGTTGATTATAAACTTTGTGAATAGTATTTTTGACGGTTGATGTCAAACTCGTTGCTGCAAATAATACTAGTGATGGACGTGAATATAGTTTTGAATGGACATTTTGAAACAGTCATAGAATTTTATCTTCATACACCTACATACCACCCTTTCACAATTTGTGTGTCTTGAAAAAAAAGACTGAGTTTACGACTGAAACAGCAGCCAACAACTGCCAGGGCTCCGTGAGCAATCAGACAGGAAGAGCAAGCGCGTGTTTTTGTGATGAGTTTGTAAAGTCTAAACCTCATTCTGAATCTTTGAGTTGAACAAGAGCAAGTGCTCTTTCAACTCTCCCCGGCACGTGACTTTAGTCGCACTGCCTATCATTATGCTATTCCACACACCACCGTCGCAAAGGTAGTGGTAACAGAGAATGTATTATATTGGACAGCTCTCATCAGCTTGTTGGAAACAGCGCCTGCGAAAAAAAAAAAAAAAAAGTCCAGCCGAAGGTAACGCTTTTACCGCTTATTCACACTGGAAGCGGATCCGCGTTCGCAAAGCGGTTACGAACGCGGTTGTATAAAGATTCAGTACAATTGCACGCGCACTTGATGTCATCGGGTGCGCGTGCAATTGTCCTGGATCTTTATACAACCGCGTTCGCAACCGCTTTGCGAACGCGGATCTGCTTCCAGTGTGAATGAGCGGTTAGTGCGCCCGTAGGTCGTGCGCTTTCCGGAAATTGCGTATTTCGTGACGTTGTGCTGATTCCTTGCGCCATCCGGGCGCGCATAAGAAAGTTGGATGATTTAAACTTTTTTTCTGAGGGCGCACGAAAACGCGCTGTTTCGAAGTGGGGCGCTCGTCTCCCGGCTCCGTGTTTCTTCGCCGTCGGGCGCAGATGCTCTCCGCTCGCCCGAAAGCGCACCGTCCTACACTCTAAAAAAAGTCTGGGCGTGTGCTTTCACGCACAACACTCGGAGAGCCAATCAGCGCAACTTACGGAGGCAGCTTAGCGAATGACGATGCCGAAACATCTGTTTAGACCAAAAAACACAGACTGAGTTGTGACATTAGAGAGTTTTCGAATAGGGGGCCCCAACGCTTTGGGGTACCCGACGCAACGACACCTCACGCAGCGTGCTTATAGAATAGGGTTTGTGACGGCGTAACGCGGCACGCTCGCTGGATGGATGTATGTATGAATACGGCTGAGCCCTTTGGATCGGGCGGTAGCTTGCGCCACCGAGCCACCTTTTTCGCGTGCAGCGCCATTGTGGACAACGAACGAACTTGTTAACAGTGAAAAATTATTAAAACGCAAAACATTTGCGCTGAAACGACACTTGATTGTAGGTTGCAGTTCAAATAATAGGGAGGGTAACACCAGTTGGAACGTCACAGGAAGACCCATCTGCCGACCGTCTCTGAATCAGAAGATTTACTTCTCTGGTCACAAGAGAGTGCACGCCCTCAAGTACCAGGCCGTCATGTGCGCCAATGGAATTATCTGCGAACTCGACAGGGCCATTCCTCGGTCACAGGCACGACGCTGGTAGGTGTAGCTTGCATTTAGCCCATCCTGTAGCTGAAGCAGCACGGCAGTTATAGAGCTTTATAATAGAGGTCCCAAAGCTTTGGAGCCCCAAAAGAAATAGGGGCTCAGGCCATAGGCGTGCGCACAGGGGAGGCAGGGGGGGCGGCGGCCCCCTCTAATCATCTAGGGGGGGGAGGGGGAGGGGGGGGGGGCGCAAGGTTGGCCCAACTCGAGGCGCGACGGCGCCGGCGGTATACGCTTCGCAAGTGGGCTCATTTTCGTCTTCTGCGCATGAGAAAGGAAGTAGCGGTGACGTCAGAACGCCGAGCCCTGGTTGGCTGATCGCGACCCCCTATCTGAGCGTCGTCTGCTCCTTTGAAACGTCGTCTGCTCGCAGCATCGTCTGCGTCTCTCTTACCTTTCCTGTGACTTTCGGAGCGAACTCGACTTCGCCTTTAAAGGAGGGCAGACGAAATAACTCAAGCGGTACGTTGTTTTTGTCTAACAACTAGCAGACGCGCATCAAGGAGGGAAGTCAAAGTACTCACTGGCGAGGTGTCCCGGGGCGCCGAGGTTTGTTTGCTTAGAACCGAGAGTGAGCGTGTTAGTGTCCGTAAGTTCCCTGCCAAATACGTTTTCCCTCCATTCCTGTGCGGCGAGACCCCTCACTCTTTGACGGCGCCGGCGGGTTGGCGCAGTTAACGTCGCCTGCTTTACGTCTGCTAGTCAAAGCGATGGCTGGTTTACCTTTCCTGCGTCTGTGGCTTTTTCACCGGCGAGAGTCACCGTTGCCTCGGGAAACAAGGAGATAACAAGAGGAAGAAATTGACCTCTTAATCTAAAATTGAGGTCAGCGATCAAAGTATAACACGGGAAGGATTCACAAGGGTCGCGCGGGCATATTCCATTCAGCACGTCAGCCGGTCGTGGGCAGACGGTCGCCGAGTCGCGGAGTGCCTACTAGGCCTAACTGCACAGCTCGTTTGGTCGCGTTCGGTGGAATCGCGGCCGTTGGAGCTTTTCCCCGGTGTTTGTGGATCCAGCGTTCTTGTTCGTCGTGCTCTGTTTCAAGTAATTTTTACTTTTTTCTTGCTGCCTGAAGTCAGGACGCGTCAGAAGCTCAAGTAGAAAAATAAACGTCCGTGGGTCGTCGCGACCGCGATGCTGTCGGCCATGCTAAGTTGATCGTAAGAAGTGCGTAAGACAGCTTCGGAGCTGTCGTAGGATTTCGCCGTAACCTGCGCAAAACGCACGAAAATTTCGTTTCGCGAATACGAATTTGTTCTTAAGCTTTGTCTTACGCACATTTTTGGCGTAAGATCGTTTCGTGAATCTGGCCTCTGCACTTCCGAAGGTCGCAGGAAAGGTAAGACAGACGCAGACGACGTTGGGAGCAGACGACGTTGCAAAGGAGCAGACGACGCTCAGATAGGGAATCGCCATCAGCCAATCAGGGCTCGGCGTTCTGACGTCACCGCTACCCCCTGCGCAAGAAGCAGACGAACTTGCCCTCCGCATAGGCCTCCTGCGCTGAAGCTTTGAACAAACTATAGCGCCCTCATTTTGGGTAGTACAAGCTCACCTGATTGAGCATAGTCCTACTTATGGCACGTTGGTCGAGCTTTTTCAATTTTATGTGGTGCTAAAGAGCGAAAAAACACCGTTGGACGCCAGAAACCGACCAAACTCAACGTTGCAAGAGAATCGAGAGTGCCCAATTCATGACACCACCGCTAGGGCACGCGTCTCTTACCTCTGGGTGGTGACGTCAGAACACCTGTGTCGCGACGCTTTAATTTTTTTTTTTAACGTTTTGATGTCTACTTTGGAACGCGTGAAACGGCATCTCTTGGCTCACGCTCTCAGCGTCTTAGGGGGAAACCTCGCCCCCCCCTAATGAAAAATCCTGCGCACGCCTATGGGCTCAGCACTGCGCACGCGTAGAACCCGAACTCCGTTTGGGATTTTGGGTTGGCGCGCGCCCCCAACGTGAAATTCGAGAAATAGCGTGGGGCCCCCAATTGCTTGGGGCCGGGTTGTGTCGGCAAACATGGCGGCGCCCTTTCCGCTTGCTTCGGTACAAATTCGTCATGGTCGCCGCAGTATTAGCCAATTTCATCGCCAATGAATAGTGCAACCGGCTTTCGCTTTGCCTTACCTCGTTCAAGTAGCAAAAAATGAGCGGTGGGTTCGCCCCATTTTAAAGATCGTACATGATTCTGGCCGTTCCTAAGCCTAAACATACGTCGTAACTGTTGACATGGTGACGTGTTGCTACTCTGTGGCTAAAGGCTCGTTCACACAGACCTGTTTCTTTTTCTTTTTAACGTTACGTCACGAAAAGTCACCGGGAAATATGTGCTTCCTATTAAACTGTGCCAGCAGCAGGTCGACCCGGTCGAGGATGGCCCACGTGGAGAACTTTCTTCCGATTGCTTTGGAGACCCTTTCGGCAATTGAAGTCCATCTCCTGGAATCCTGGAATGGGTTAGTGCACTTTGCGTTGCACGTCATCGTCGATCGAGAAGCAAACGCGCGCGGGAGGCTTCTGTTCCGCCATTTTCTTCTGGCCTTGGATCGGCCTCGACTCGTTCGGCCATTCCCGCTTCGGGAGTAGCCGAAAAAATCCAATCCGTAGCGCTCTAATTGGGCGCTTGTTCTCGTGGTAACATAGAGAGTTGAGCTAGCTGGTACTTAGAAGACATACCTAAAACAGCGCACAAGTACAGGAGGAAGATAACAAAACACAGGAAGGGGCGCTGGCTCCCAACTTATGTATTGTGAAAGAAAGAGAAAGAGAAATCTTCAGATACGAAGCAGTTGACCCCGGAAGTTCAGAAGCTACGACGTCTTTACTCAAGGTGACCTCTCTATGCAAAGTGCAAGTGAAAGCTTATGAACCCGGTCCACGCTTGGCTGTTGTCGGTGTCATCAGGGGTGTGGACCAAGATATCACTGACACGCAACTAAAAACTGAACTACGCGCTGATCCGGCGCATATAATTCATGCGCGCAGACTGGGTAATTCTAGTGCAGTCAAAAACCAGTTTGCGTCAACTACACTGCCTGCATATGCCCTAATATCTCGCGTCCGCTATCAGGTATTTCCGTTCGAAGAGCGCCCTCTGCAATGCTCTAACTGTGGCCGATACGGTCACAAGACTGTAGCTTGTTTCAAAGAAGCAATGTGCAGTCGGTGTGGCGGGAAACACAGTCGAAGCACCTGTGATTCAGAAGAGCCAAGCTGCGTAAACTGCGGTAGCCACCATGATGCTCTTGCTCTTAACTGCCCTAAGCGGGTCGAGCAAAAACAACTCGTGGAAGCCCGTAAACAGAGCCTTATGCTATCATCCACGCGAACTGATGGGGCAGCGCGATACGAAATGTCAAACAGGTATCAGTTGTTGCAAGACGATCCCTCAGATTATGTTGCCATGTCAATCAATGATTCTCCCACAGAGGTCAATCAAACTGTACCTAGTGTAAAACACATAAACGCTCCTAAGCGTACATACAGTGACTCCTTAAAAATGTCGAACGTAAGGCTCGCTCATGAAACTTCCAATGACATCAATCTTACGTCCCAACCACAAGGCCCTAGCAAAGAGACAAAACAAAAAAAGCCCCGCAGCGAATTCATATGCACAGAGAAGAATACAGAGCAAAAATCCACGACAGCTGAAGGAAAGGGGCAGGACGAATCATTTCTAAATTTAACTCTCACAATGATCATCAAAATGCTGCGCCAGTTTCTAAGTACTCAGGATTCCCAATGGGCCAGACTATTAGAGAAAGGACTTGACTTCATTACACCTTTCCTGTCTACCTGGATCAGGTAAACTGCTTTGAAGAGACTTTAAGTGCGACAAGAGTATTTCAGTGGAATTGTAACGGTCTTCGATCGAAACTTTCAGAATTTAGGCAACTCGTTTGGAAGTATCGTTTTCCTATATTGGCAATCTCCGAAGCTAACGTTGGTGATGGTGCAAATTTCAAAATTTCAGGCTACTCGTTTATCACCTCCAAAAGACTATCTGGAGGCAGCCGATCTTTATTAGGAATACGAAAGGACCTCACTTATGCAGAATACGATGTAACACCCCACGACACAAATGAATACGTATGTGCCATTGTCAAGAGCAAGTCACGTCACTTCACTGTTATTTCCACATACATTCAGACAGCGACACCATTCCACTCTCAACGGCTAGAGCATATTGTGCAGAACACCCCTTCCCCACATATATGATGTGGTGACTTCAATGCCCATCACGAAGTTTGGGGTAGTACTCGCAACGACAAGCGAGGAAGGCAAATCAATGACGTTGCAGAGCGTCTAAATTTAGTCCTGCTGAACGATGGCACTTCAACCTTCTACAGAGGAGAAACTGTAAGCAGCGTCCTTGACTTAACATTTGTGTCAGCTGACTATGCAAAAAACGTAACCTGGTCAACTGATCTTGAAGCAAGGGGCAGTGATCACATACCCGTTCTGATTTTTGTCCGTGGTTTTGATAGCAATAAGAAATCACGCTCCGTTTTAGTAACTGATTGGGTGAAATTCTCTGAACTTTCAAAAAACCTAATTACAGCAGCTACCAGTAATGAACAATTAGCACATTCCATTACACATTGCCTCAAACAGGCTACACGAAACATAACTCTGCCTTACAATCGTACTGAAATTGACATCGAATATGAAAAGTTGAGAGCAATTCGAAGACAAGCAGAAAGGAAAGCCAGACGAACGGAAAAGCGCGATGATGTTCGTAATGCACGCCGGGCCCAGAAGATGGTGCGAAAGCATTTAGACGCTCTAGGCAAACGACGATGGCGAGAACTTTGTGCCTCACCGGATGCAAAAAAAAAAAAATATCGCTCAACTATGGAGGGTAGTGCGAGGAATTCGAACTCCGGCTCAGCAACGTTACCCCTTCCGAGCGCTTGCATTACATCAAGGTACCTCCGACATTGAAATCGCTGAGGCATTCCGCCGTCTTATTGTGCAAACATCGTGCCATATAATAGATCCAAAAACTATCCCAATCGTTTCCACGTTATCAAAAGAACCTTCTTTAGACTTGCCCTTCACACTTGAGGAACTATCCCACGCCCTGCAAGATTCCAAAAAGAAATCATCTCCTGGTCCAGATTCTATAACCTATAGCGCACTCTCCCGTCTAAACGAGCACTCGAAGCGCAGACTTTTGGAATATTATAACGAGTCCTTTTATACTGGAGTGTTTCCACGTGCATGGAAGCGAGGCCACGTAACCCCCATTTTAAAACCCGGAAGGTCACCAATTGATCTTGGATCATTTCGACCGATTGTTCTTACAAGTTGCGTATGTAAAATTATGGAGCGCATGGTTCTGTCAAGGATGACATGGTACCTCGAGAAAGCAAGGCTGTACCCTCAGGAGATGTCAGGATTTCGAACTGGACGCTCTGCCATTGACAGTGTAATTGACCTCGTCAGTTCAGTTGAACAAGGTATTGCTGATCGGAAAACAACCTTAGCTATTTTTTTAGACATTCAGAAGGCCTTCGATTCTGTCACACATCAGGCTATATTGACTTCATTGGCTGAACACGGTTTTGGTGGTAAGATCTTTAGCTGGGTAAAAGACTATCTCAGTCACCGTACTATTTTCATGACCACTGTGGATGGCAACACGACTGAACATATCACAGAGCGGGGAGTCCCACAGGGGGGAGTCCTAAGCCCTACGCTCTTCAACATAACTCTTATTTCTCTACCCAAGATACTACCCAAGGAAATTCGGTTCTCTATATACGCAGATGATCTTTGTTTATGGTCCACAAACGCCAACCGTTACGTCAGTCAGAGAACGCTCCAGAGAGCTCTAGCTGGAGGCAGCCATTACCTGCGAAACCGAGGTTTGTGCATATCACCCGAAAAGACAGTCGCAATGGCCTTTACAAGAATGTCTATGAAACGTTTCCCATTGATTCTTGCTGGGAATAGTTTACCCTATGTTCCCTCAGCCAAATTCCTGGGATTTGTAATCGACAAGAACTTAACTTGGACGCCACATATTAACTATATTTGAAACAAGCTTGGCTCTGCGTGCAACACCCTTCGTTACTTAACTGGAAGAACGTGGGGGAGGTCCTGCACACCCATGCTCAAACTTCACGAAGCCTTAATCAACAGCCTAGTTCGATATAGCCTGCCCGTTTTGCACTCACTTTCAGTAACTAACACAAAAAGTATCCAAGCAGGAGTCAACAAGTCTATTAGAACCTCTCTTGGTGTTCCTGGAAACACATCAGTAACCGGTATACTTGCTGAAGCAAGGGCATTGCCTTTATCCATCATGCGCACGCAGGAAACCCTTCGTATATATTTGCGATATAAAGTCCGTCATAAGCATCACCATCTTCTTAACTTAACTCACACGCGACCATGCTCCGGGTTTGGTAAATCTATAAAGCTAGTATATCCAAAAACCCCACCATCAGCTGTATTTCATGAAGCTCCATTATGCCCACCCTGGACGCTTTCAATTCCATAAATTAATCTCCATGTACCCGGTCTTGTTGACAAAAAAGTACAGCCGCAACCAATAATAACACAGCATGTTTTGAACCACATCTATAACACATATTCTAATCATATACACGTATACACGGATGGCTCTGTATACGCTGACACACCGGCATCTGCAGTGGTGATACCAACGCTGGTTAAAACTCTTGCTTTCAATATACTGCGCAGGGTTTCCTCAACGACTGCTGAACTCCACAGACTAAAACAGGCACTACAACATATTGAAAATCAAATGGCTCCAACCCAATGGGTGATCTTTACGGACTCACGTGCTGCATTACAGGCTCTGAAGCATTCTACTGCGAGTTCTTCCAACCCTTGTTTGATCCTCGAAATTTTGGCTACCCACGCCACAGCCAAGAGTCGTGGACACGACGTGGTGTCCTAGTGGGTTCCAGGCCATTCGGGACTACAAGGGAACGAAGCAGCAGATAAGGCGGCGGCACAAGGCCCTCTGACTGCAGTACCAGATGCAGTCCCATTTACCAAAACCGACGCTCGAGCCCTTATTCGACAACTTGGAAAGCAGGAATTCCAACAATTATGGCAGTCACCGGCATATCATTACAAACCGCTATATGCGATTGATCCTTTTCTCGACAATGCACTTCCTATTAATTTGCCAAGAAATTTTGAAACACTTCTACATCGCCTGCGCCTGAATGCCACATACACAAACATTCAAAGGCACAAATTCGGTCTGGTCACCAGCCCTAACTGTCAGCATTGCGACGTGCCTGAAGACAACTGTCATATCTTTTATGAATGTGAGCTTTTCGACGAAGACAGGCAGATATTGATAAATAATATTCAAGAATTAGACAGCAAGCCCTTTAGCTTAGAGAGGGTCTTGGGTTCGTGGGACCCTCTGCGTCTTCAGCAAAAGGCTATAGCTGCATTGGAAATATTTCTTCAAAATACAGGGCTCATTGATCGTCTATAATACTATTTCCATTCTGAATACACTTTCGTGTTCATAACTTTCAATACGCGACAAGTGATTTAACGTCGACTGCCATGACTGTATTACACTAAACTCAAGTGTGCTGAGTGAATAACTCTCCAGTGCTGTGCGCCGTCAAGATCTACATCCAAATCGTGCTTCATTGAGTGCTCCCTCCAGAACTAAAACTCTCTCTCCCCCTTTCTTCCCACTTCCCTCTCCCAAAGCAAAGTAGCCAGCCCCGGAAGTTTCAGGGCTAACCTCTTTGTTTTTACTTCCGTTATTAAAAAAAAAAAAAAAAAGCACACGTTACCCACGTTGTTGTATTTCTTTCCTCATTTTTCTCATCTTTTTTTCGTCGTGACCTTCTAACGTCAGTTTTCACCTTTTCTACCGCAACTTAGTAATGTATCGGTTTTTATTCTTTCTTCGTTCTACCTTGTGGGTGCGCATGGGCTTCATGTCTGAAGCTTCCTCTTTCTCTTTCCTTCAAAATACATAAGTTGGGAGTCAACGCTCTTTCCTGTGTTCTATTTCCTTCCTTCTGTGCTTTCGCGCTGTTTTAGGTATGGCTCGTTCTCGAATTTTTTGGGCGTTCGTGTCCGCTTTGACCATTTACAGCCGAGGATTTAGGCCTTTAACTATGCTGAGACTGAGACGAACGCGAGCGCGCATACTCTGCGAGCAGCTGCACTATTTAGATCTGAGCTGGAGCGACTTTGAAGCCTTGAAACACTTTTTTTTTCCAAGATGCAGGTATTGTGCCACGAACGAAATCCAGGCTGTGTTCCAAAATTTACTCGATCCGACTCCGGAGTAAAAGTTTCGTACCGTGGCGTTCCAAAACTTACTCGAGCTTACTCGATGACGTCAGAACTCGCGTTCCAGAAGCGGGTTGTTTACTCCGGAGTAATTACTCGCGCTACCCTCCTCGATCGGGGGGTAAAGTCGGATCAAATCGAGTAAATACGTCACGTGATCTGTTCGTCGTCTGCTTTCTGCGCAGACAGCCGTCTAATCTCGCTTGCTCCGTTGGTTTTGGTGGCGGACGTTCGAAATGACAAAGAATTAGGTGCAGCATCTGTAGTTATTGCGATTTGCTGTTGTCAACGCAGGAATTGACTGCATTACATCCAGACCGTCCACCTTCCCCGGGAACGTGTACTTGTTATTATCTGAGTGCGAGCGTAAACAGGAGCTTCTCCGCATCCTCGTCCTCGGCGTTGGGGGAATGCTGCATTCTCACGTTCAAGGCCGAAAATGTTTGAACTCGGTATATGATAATGTAGCATTTTTGTTTCCTCCAGAGTGTGTGCAATGAGAGGATAACGTTTGTAAAGCAGTGAAGGCTTCGAAAATTTTACAGTAATTGCATTCGCGTCAAAGCGAACGTGAGTTTCATATCATTCTGCAGGAAGCACCCTCGCGCCGTACCGCTACACAGTGTGGAATATATTTCTGCAAAACATAATCGGTGCAAATTACAATGCGTGGAATTTATGCGTTTAGGGCACCGTGACTAGAATTGCAGCGATCGCGCTGATTAATAAAAACACATTTTTTTTATGTCTAGCTGTAAGGAGTAAGTAATTTTGAACTCAATATACAGCTCAAAACGAAGGTGAGTAATGGAGCCTGGTGGATCAACATCAAAAAACACCGCGTCGTCATTAACATTACCGTTCTTCGGGTGCTTTCTCCATGATCAAAAGGATCGTCTGCAATTTTCTGCCATCGCTGCTGTGTTTTCTTTTTGCCGTTGCCCAAGACGAAGCCAATCCGCGTAGTATCCAGGTGATTATCCTGGCCGTTCCAAAATCGAGTCGCGGATCGTTTACTCGCGATGTCACGTGGTATTACCCGCTGACGTAGGAGGCAGGTTACTCGGGTAAGATTTGGAACATAGCCCTACTCGGAGCCACGGAGTAGCAATACGTTGCCATGTCAACGGTTACCGCGTATGTTTAGGTTTAGAAACGGCCAGAATCGGAGATGATATTTAAAATGGGGCGAGCCCACCACTCATTCTTCGTGATTTGAGCGAGATAAAGCAAAGCGAAAGCCGGTTGCACTATTCATTGGCAGTGAAATGGGCGAATACTGCAGCAACCATGACGAATTTGCTCCGAAGCGAGCGGAAAGGGCGACGCCATGTTTGCCGACGCAACCCGGCCCCAAGCAATACGCCTTGCAAGTGGGCTCATTTTCGTCTTCTGCGCATGAGAAAGGAAGTAGCGGTGACGTCAGAACGCCGAGCCCTGATTGGCTGATCGCGACCCCCTATCTCAGCGTCGTCTGCTCCTTTGCAACGTCGTCTGCGCCTGTCTTACCTTTCCTGCGACTTTCGGAGCGAACTCGACTTCGCCTTTAAGAGAGGGCAGACGAAATAACTCGAGCGGTACGTTGTTTTTGTCTAAAACTAGCAGACGCGCATCAAGGAGCGAAGTCAACGGACTCACTGGCGAGGTGTCCCGGGACGCCGAGGTTTGTTTGCTTAGAACCGAGAGTGAGCGTGTTAGTGTCCGCAAGTTCCCTCCCAAATACTTTTTCCCTCCATTCGTTTGCGGCGAGACCCCTCACTCTTTAACGGCGCCGGCGGGTTGGCGCAGTTAACGTCGTCTGCTTTACGTCTGCTAGTCAAAGCGATGGCTGCTTTACCTTTCCTGCGTCTGTCGGAGATTCACCGCTTTTTAACCGGCGAGAGTCACCGTTGCCTCGGGAAGCAAGGAGATAACAAGAGGAAGAAATTGACCTCTTAATCTAAAATTGTGGTCAGCGATCAAAGTATAATACGGGAAGGGTTCACAAGGGTCGTGCGGGCATATTCCATTGAGCACGCCAGCCGGTCGTGGGCAGACGGTCGCCGAGTCGCGGAGCGCCTTCTAGGCCTAACTGCCCAGCTCGTTTGGTCGCGTTCGGTGGAATCGAGGCCGTTGGAGCTTTTCCCGGATGTTTGTGGATCCAGCGTTCTTGTTCGTCGTGATCTGTTTCGAGTACTTCTTAATTTTTAGAGCGCAGCTCTTAGGGGCCCGTTCCCGGCTTGAGCGGCGTCGCCGTCGGCGTCGGCGTAACCAAGGTCATCCCAAGGTCACGTGACCCCCAAGGTCACGTGACCCCTCCAGGTCACGCGACCCCTCCCAAGGTCATCTCAAGGTCACGTGACCCCCTGAAGGTCACGTGACCCCCAAGGTCATCTCAAGGTCACGTGACCCCAAGATGACCCCACGTGACCCTTTGAAGGTCACGTGGCCCCCAAGGTCACGTGACCCCCAAGTCCCGTGACCCCTCTGAGGTCACGTGAACCCCGAGGTCACGTGACCCCTCCCAAGGTCATCTCAAGGTCACGTGACCCCAAGGTGACCCCACGTGACCCCTCTGAGGTCACTTGACCCCTCTGAGGTCACGTGACCCCCCGAGGTCACGTGACCCCTCCAGGTCACGTGACCCCTCCAGGTCACGTGACCCCCTGAGGTCACGTGGGGGTCACCTTGGGGGTCACGTGACCTTGAGGTGACCCCCATGTGACACCCAAAGTCACGTGACCCCCAGGTCACGCCTCCCCGAGGTAACGTGACCCCCCTCCCCGAAGTCACGTGACACCCCCCGAGGTCACGTGACCCCCCCCGGAGCATATTAAAGAATGAGGGAAGGAGGAGGAGAAGGAGGAGGGGTCTACCCTCCCCTCAGTACCCTTCACTCCTCCTCCTCAAGAGCTGCGCTCCAATTCGGCGTTACAGGGATTTGTAAACGGCTTTCACTTTTTTTAGAGCGCAGCTCTTAGGGGCCCGTTCCCGGCTTGAGCGGCGTCGCCGTCGCCGTCGCCGTCGGCGTAACCAAGGTCATCCCAAGGTCACGTGACCCCCAAGGTCACGTGACCCCTCCAGGTCACGTGACCCCTCCCAAGGTCATCTCAAGGTCACGTGACCCCACGTGACTCCCAAGGTCACGTGACCCCTCGAGGTCACGTGACCCCTCCCAAGGTCATCTCAAGGTCACGTGACCCCAAAGACCCCACGTGACCCTTTGAAGGTCACGTGACCCCCAAGTCACGTGACCCCTCTGAGGTCACGTGACCCCCGAGGTCACGTGACTCCCGAGGTCACGTGGTCTCCTCCCCAAGGTCACGTGACCCCCAAGGTCACGTGACCCCTCCCAAGGTCATCTCAAGGTCACGTGACCCCAAGGTGACCCCCAGGTCACGTGACCCCTCTGAGGTCACGTGACCCCCCGAGGTCACGTGACCCCCCTCCCCGAAGTCACGTGACACCCCCCCCCCCCCCGAGGTCACGTGACCGCCCCCCCGGAGCATATTAAAGAATGAGGGGAGGAGGAGGGGTCTACCCTCCCCTCAGTACCCTTCACTCCTCCTCCTCAAGAGCTGCGCTCCAATTCGGCGTTACAGGGATTTGTAAACGGCTTTCACTTTTTTTTCTTGCTGCTTGAAGTCGGGGCGCGTCAGAAGCGCAGGTAGAAAAATACACGTCCGTGGGTCGTCGCGACCGCGACGCTGTCGGCCATGCTGATTTGATCGTAAAGGGAAGCTACGGAGCTTCTTGGAAAAAATGAGTTAGAAGTGAATTCTAGTGTATTTTTATCCCGTGAACCCGAATACCCAAACCATTTGCTGCATAAGTATTGCTAAACGCAAGAAAAACGCGAAAGACAGTCGCTGTCCGTGACGTCATCGACGGCTCTTTTGGCTGCCCAAGGCTAGGGAGGCGGGGCTTCAGTCCTATTTTGAAATTGCTCGTATGGCTCTCCGGCGCGTCGCATTGAAATACAATTTTGATATCTGTTAATCTAAAGGCCAAATGAACGCAATTCAAGCGTTTTTTCTCAAATGTATAAATGCCCCATTTTACCTTAAGAAGTGCGTTAGACAGCTTCGGAGCTGCCGTAGGATTTCGTCGTAACCTGCGCAAAGCTTACGAAAATTTCGTTTCGTGAATACGAATTTGTTCTTACGTTTTGTCTTACGCACATTTTTGGCGTAAGATCGTTTCGTGAATCTGGCCTCTGCGCTTCCGAAAGTCGGAGGAAAGGTAAGACAGACGCAGACGACGTTGCGAGCAGACGACGCTCAGATAGGGGGTCGCGATCAGCCAATCAGGGCTCGGCGTTCTGACGTCACCGCTACCCCCTGCGCAAGAAGCAGACGAACTTGCCCTCCGCATTGGAAACTAAGCGCCAACCGAAAGCCCCAAACGGAGTTTGGGTTCTGCGCATGCGCAGTGGTAAGCCCCTGCTTCTTGGGGCCCCCAAGCTTTGGGGGCCCCTATGCTAAAACTCTCTATTAAGCAATGCAGAACGTCACGCTTGCATTGCTTAATGTCACAACTCAGTCTGCGTTTTTTGGCCTAAACAGATGTTTCGGCATCGTCATTCGCTGAGCTGCCTCCGTAAATTGCCCTGATTGGTTCTCCGAGTGTTGTGCGTGAAAGTAGACGCGCAGACGTTTTTTAGAGTGTAACCAAGGCGCGCGCTTGTGATTCAGAAAGCGCACCGGAAGCAGCAAAAACGTCACGAAATACGCAATTTCCGGGGAAGCGCATGCTTTTCGCGCGCACAAAAAAGGCGTTAGTTTGGATCGCGCTTTAATGCTGGTTCAAATAGAGTGCCTCAATGTTGCTAGCTGCCGCCGTCCCAGAGTGGAGACAACTCTGCCGTATACGCTGGCGGAGCCGCCATATTGCCGCCTTCTTCGCTCGTCGAGTCTATGTGGAACAGGGCTATGCAGCCGTTTATGATCTCTCTACACAGTTAGTGAGCATTCTCACTTGTGAAATGGAGCGTGACCACTTCGAGACACGTAACGTCACGTGTTTAGTCAAGTATGCGTTTGATTTCCCATTTAAAATTACGATTTTGTTCGCATATCACGCAACTCCGCTCGTTTCATCCTCACAAACTATCACCGCACCGCTAGCGTCACCTCTATGAAAACAACTCTCTCATTACCACCTTTATCACTACGTCATAAAATTTCTCGTCTTTCCCTATTCCATAAAATGTATCACCATAATTATTTCCTGGGTGACAAAATAATTGCTCGGCCTGTCTATAATTCTTCCCGTCTTGATCATCGACATAAGGTGGGCATTCCTAACTCTATCAGGACCACGTTTTATTCATCTTTCGTTCCCCGTACATCCCGGTTGTGGAACCACCTTCCCCGGTCGATCGCCATTATCACGGACTCTGAGCTCTTTAAAAGTACAATAACTAATTACTTTATTATTGAGTGTGTGTAATATGGATTATGTTATTTTCATTAACCTTCTTGTTGCTCTCCCCCTCTGTAATGCTTTCGGGCCCTGAGGGTATAATAAATGAAATGAAATGAAATGTGCTCGCAAAAGTTCCGTCGGTTGCCGCTGGCATTCTGGTCCAGTTCTTAGAGACAATCGATATATGCAAGTACATTTGACACCAACTATGTTCGTTATCATCTGCTCCAATACCTATCCGTGTTTGGTGCATTGAATAAAGAAAATGAGAGCGATCAACGAGCGAGGCGGAGATATGAGCATATACGTTCTGCTCTCTATCGCCTCTTATTCTGCGATATTGTTATCTTGATAAGTTCTGGATTAGCATTCAGAGCTTCTGAAATAAGAACTCCATAGTAAGAGACATCGTATCAGGACCTGTTGAGTTTTTTTGTTTGTTTTTTAATCGGATGGGGGACCTCAATTTAGAAACTAAAACTATGGCAGTATCGCTGGCAATCTGAGCATACTTGGACGCGCTGTGCTTCCAAGAGCTATGAAACTGAAATGGGTCATTTGATGCAAGAAAAACCACTGAACAGGTGGCCGCCGTGCAGAGTTTAAAGGTAATTTGACAAGCAAACATTTCCGGTTTTTTTTCGTGACTCATTTAGAATTTAAAAGTTTCTCACCAGTTGGTGCAGCTGTTCTAAAACCTTTACAACTTACCTTAAAAAAAAAGTTGCTTGCTTCTTTTGTGTGCGCTGGTGCTCTGCAGGTACCAGTGCACACACAGAAGTACACGCACAAATCCAGACAGATTCAAGATTTTTTTCCTATATTCCCCTAAACGGCCGCAGTAGGTATTTATACATTTTGTTTGCTGGCCTGTTTTCTCAAAAAAACCTTCCGCAGACATAAATCAGAATATTTTATTTGTTACTATCACAATATTATTGCTCACCTGTTTCCTTAAAATGCACTGATGCCGACAGAAATCAATAGATGTACGTTTAGTTTACAAATACCTTTAACATGTTATATCAGATAGGTTTATAATATTGAGCACTAAAATAAGAAAAAGCATTGCAATTACTATACATGCTCCCCTGTTTTGAAATGGAAAGTAATTCTTTAACACAGTATACCAGCACCTGAAACAGGGTTGTATTGAACATTTTACAACATGCAAAAGTTTTACAAAGCAAGTTTAAAGTAGAGAGGATAGAGATTGTTATGTGGTGCACTGACACGTTTCACGACGAAAAAGAAGAAGAAGAAGAGAAGCGCGAGCATCGCAGAACGGCATGCGGTCATTCTGCGCAAGGACGGGACCTCGGCATCGCCCCAGGGCAGGTGCACCAGCGGCTGGCCACGCTCCAGTAACGTTGGGACACTCTATCCTGCCGCCCAGGTTGCCGCCGGTGCCATTGCCGTATGGACTGCTAGTCAGAAAGCTAAAGGACAAAGAAGCGGACAAGAGGCGGGCAGAAAAAAGGATCATCCGAAACAGCGGAGCCCAGATTTCGGCGACGACCCGAAGAGAGGAGCAGCTTCTGGATGGTGCCTCGAAGCCACTGAAAAGAACCCGGCGACGACCCGGGGAGGGCTCGGCGACCAGAGAAAAAGAGGAAAGGAGACATCGACATTGACGCGACAGTGGCGTGGAACTCTCGGCAGCGACCCGAGCAACCACAAGGGTGCCAATGAACTGACGAGTGATAGGTTCGATGGTGACCAAAACCAGTGGCAGCGAATCCCGGCTGTGACACGAAAAGAGACCAAGCACCAGATCGTCGAGTGGAAACGAATACGTGAGACTAATGATAACTTTTGTACATTTGTATATTAGTCTCTTACTGCCCTTCTTTCGTATTTCTTTGTGTAATATAGCTTCTGTCCTTCCATCGCCGTGCACTCATTTTTTCTCCAACGGTTGGACCCTGAACCGTGACATGCACTTAGTACAGGATTCATTACAACACTTGTTTACTTGACATTTTGAAGGCAAAGATATGGGCTGTAATTAATATTTAGAGTATTGTTTAGACATCGGTAAGAATTGAGGAATGGAAATAAAAAAGGCAGAGAACGTAGAGATCTCAAACAACACTAGGATTTATTTGACACAGCACCGCAGCTTGATATATACAAAAAGCAGGACTCACAGATGCCTGTAGAGGAAAACCCAGAAATAAAACACACACTAAATAAAAAAAAAATCAATCACACACAACCAAACACAGATTCCACAAAGAAAGTGATAACACACCTAAACAAACCAACTTACCAAAATAAGTAATAGAAAAAAAAATTCTGGGACTGTACAACAATACCATACGAAAAACGGGACACATAGATGCCTGAATAGGAGTGCACAAATATAGGATCCACATAAAATTTAAAAAAAAAATAATCAGACACATACTTTCCCCAAGAAAAGTGGCAACATACATTAACAAACCAACTTACTGAAACATGCCGCTCTTCGACCACGATCAGCGGAAGGTAGATGCGGCGCTTCACTGCGGAACCAAGTCGAAGAAGCCTTCATCTGAAATAATTTATCGCGACCTGAAATACCACCTTCTAGCAATCAACTGTGCGGCAAAAGACCCGGCGATTGCAAGGAAACAAAGTTGGTACTCACGCTGCACACAGACGACGAACGGCTCGGCTCCCAGTCGCCGCGCTTTTTCTGTACGAGCCACAGACGCCTCCGTTTGGCGTTTCTCGGGACGCCGTACACATTCTACCCATTCCTCGAGTGATTCGAACACTACGGCACTCAGCAACCCGGCATTGGCAAAAGAACAAGCGATCCCACGCGTGCATCGGCAGCCGATAGAGGAGGCAAAATGGCGGCGGCGACCGGGACATCCTTCCAAAGGATGTCCCCACTCTAGCAGGCGCAGCCGGCAGACAACATTGAGGCACTCTAGGTTCAGACATCTGCAACCGTCGCGTTATCTACGACTGCGTCCGTTGCAATCGGAGCGACTGGAACGACCGCCATGCGCCGCGCGTATACACACACCTGCAACCACTGCAACAAGCGCAGCGGGTCGTCAGCACGGCGACGGCTTCTACGCCGCCGTCAGCTGTTTCAGCGGTGCCTCTAAAAAGAAGGGGACGCACCGCCACTCAATGTCGTAACAGAATATACACAGACAGTTTTCTATAGCCTAAAGCTTTATTATTCTTATTTTTTTCATGATAGGCTTGCAGAGTAGAGTGGATGAAAAAAAGAAAAGAAAAAGATGCAGTACGCCGTCTTTGCCAATAGTACAAATCTCGCCACACGCCTTTTCTACGACTATAAAAGACGATGTAATCTTAGCAGCGATATAGCAACGTAAAAATATGATTTTGTCATCAGATTGACGTTGCGAGCGTTCAGGATTGCTAACATTAATCACTTTTCTCCTGTGATGAAAGCGCGTGAAAATTCGCATCCTTTATGCGGTACGCGCCAGTAATACCTTGAACTTGAGCACACGCATGAAATGCGCCAAATGGAGAATCCGGGCGATGTTCGAGGACATAAATGCTTAGAAAGCGCCGCTGTAGTCGAAGTAAACAAACACGACGGCACAGGCGTTTCTGCTGTCTTGAGAGTGCCGCAACGACATCGCCGCACGAGTAGGTGGATCTTCCCTTCTAGTACGTGCTGGGTTATCATAGCGACACACGACGAAAATTCACAGTCAACGATAGCGCTTTTACGCGGAACGATGAGCTTCCACCACGCCGTCCACGTCGACGATCACCACGAGACGCCATGTTTGCAGATAGAAGGAGCCCGGCACGACCGGTTCTCCTCGACCTGTGATTGGTCTGTCGTAGCGGCTGTTTTGGTTGTTTCCAACGCAGCGGAAAAAGCTGGGCTCGTTCCAACTCCTTGCGACGTGAATGACGGGTTCGTGCGTCCCTCCGTCGCTATGGCAACTGACGGTTGCAGACGCTTGCAACGGTCGTTTCGGTTGTTCCAGTCGTTGCGGTCGCTACGGACGCATATGTGTGAATGGGTCTTTAAAGGGCAACTCCGCGTCATTTTTGTTTTTGGAAAAAACAATGCAGTCCTCTTCAGTATCACTTAGGAAGGCCACACGCCAAACATTACGACGTAGTTCTGTCTCAATGTTTCTTAAACTGTCCGGCAAACTTTGCAACTCGCCAAGCTGCCGAAATCGGCTGACTCGAGCGGGCAGACGCAACCAGCAGCACAGTCAAGGCTACGGCATAGGCGCAGCCAACACTGAGCTAAACGTCATCACCATTGTGCCCCCTACTTCTCCGGGCAAGCGTAGCGGGTGACGTTAGCAACGTCTCCTCATGGGGTTCAGCGTTGTCCACGTGATTGGCGTAACGCGCATGCTTAGCGCCCGTTTTGGGAGCCGTCCGGCCGCGCCGCCGTGGCCCCGCTGCATCACAACCGCCGTGGTCGTATCACCGTTTGTGGTGATTGTCTCTCTGAGTGTGGACACACAGTGTCCACACTTCGGACACTATGTGCGCAGACTAATGTCGCAGTTGTGCAGACGACGCCGAATGCCGTAGGCACCATAACGTGGTGAAGAGTGCGGTGTAGACACTTGCGCCTCGCACACGCCCACCATAATCCCGCCCGTCGTTACGTAGAGAATCACGTGACATCTCGTACCGCGTGATAGCCATGTTCTTGGCGGCCCGAGGCCAACGTTGCCGGACGGAGTCCAAGTTTCGGTTTCGATTTCTGCCCGTGTTTGAAATTAGATTTAAAAATATATATCCCATTTGTCGCGAAGCAAATGACGTAGTGTCTTTTAGTAAGGCTTTTTAATGAGAAATCACTCATCATCCGTTGAATCAGTGTTCCACGCGGTGAATAGCGCCAAGTGCGTGCACAGACGCGGTGAGGATTACCAGGGACTTGAAAGTGAATAACGAAGGATAACAGGTGAGCAGGAGCGTTGAAAATCGGAACGAACACCACCTAGACAGAAGGCCTCCGCATGGTTTCCTCTTCCTCTATGAAACGTCATCACAGTCGGATCGCGCTCGGTCGGCTATTGGACCCGAGTCCGACCTTCGACGCGCTGAATGGCCACGAGCCGTAGCCGAACACTGACGCAGCACTCGTGCCCAATCTCTCGCCTCGATCAATCTGACTATGATGACGCGTGTGGAGGCCTTCTGTCTAGGTGGTGTTGTCGGAACCGACGCCGCTTGAATCGGTGATGCTTCGCCTCGCCGCTGTCTGTCAACCGAAAACCTCGGATCACTTGCGGCAGGCATAGCAAGCAGATGCTCTGTTCAATGAAGACATCATTCCATTTGTCGCTATACGATTCCTTCTTTGATTGTTTTCTGGCCGCGAAGTAAATGCAGCCGGCCGCGCGAAAGCAGTCGCGGGCAAACCCCCTCGAATGTCCCCCCCCCCCCCCCCCCTCCTCACATCGTCGCCCCTACTTGTAATAGGTGCGGTGCCAGTGCTTCCAGGCGCGTTTTGGAGTGCTTTAGTGCGCACGGAAGGCAGCGAACGGGCGTACGTACTTGAAAATTGCATTTTAGCAAAAAGCACTCCAGCTCGCTAGGCCTTACTCGTATTGCTCCGCTGTCGCTTGCCAGTCGCCATGTTGCTTTTGGGGGTGGTCACTGTAACTACCTGTTGATTGCGTGCGTGTGACTACCCATGGGGTCGTTAGTATAACTAAGGGGGGTAGCGATATCTGTGACGGCTTCTGACTACCCCTAATGTAGTACCCTACGATTACCCTTTTGTTGAGAGTGTGCGAGCGAAGCCGAAGCTACATGCGGAATCATGCTTCGTGAAACAATTCCCGCACGAGCGGGCGTGCGAGGTAGGAACACGCAGCGCGTTCGGCTCGCGCTTCTAGCTTCAACTTCGCTCGTACATAAGACAAAATTCTCTATGGCGTATATTTTTCGCTTTAAAATGCGCACTGGCCGCAGGATCGAATTTGCATTGCAAGCGTGCGAAGCATGTGAACGTTTAGCGCTTCTGCGCTATGCGCGCTCAGCTCTGACCTTGGAAGGTTCCGAGGTTCTGAGCCGTCTTTAGTGCGAAGTACGCCCTTGCGGCATTACATAATGCCTCCTTTTCGGATCTGAAGATTGGCGGAGCCGCGGAGGAGGCGGAAAGGTAAGGCACATAGGAAATTGGAAACGTATTCCGCTTAAAAGGGAGGGGGGAGGGAGGTGCTACGATTTCCGGATTTCTGTCAAACATTTGTGGAAGTTACCCTCTGACACTTCTAAAGTAAAGAACAGAAAGCCGATTTCGCCTCCGCGTCCTAGTTGTTGTGTAAAAAAAGAGATAACTTTGTCATTTCTGGCACCCCTCCACTCCTTCCCAGTCTTCAAGGTCACACTTGGTCCCCCTTCTAGTGACATAATTCGGGGTGCCGTGTAGCTTCGCGTATGCTCTCTCGGAGAACGCTTCCTCTCCCTCTCTCTGCTGACGTTAGCGGGCCTTATGCTGCAGCTTAGAGCCGAGCGAGGTCACGTAATCGTTTCGCCGTAGTTCCCTCGGCTGCCACTCGCGGCTGCAGGTGGGGGGAAAAACTGGACTTTGGCTTTGCGATTATGCAGCGGAATTGTGGAATCGTGACATTTTCTAATGAAGGAGATGTTTTCTGTATCCTCCGGGACACGGTGAACACCGTATAAATGCTGAGATGCAAATTTTTTTAATCTTAAAATCGTTGGACCCCCCCCCCCCGCCCCCCTTTAAAGCCCCATCAAGTTTTAAAAGTATATCAAAGTGCGTCGATGAAGAAGACACGTGCAACGTGCAGCCCTTCGAAGGTCAGCGCGGCACAACGCACCACTGAGCTAGATTTCAGACGCCGTGTTCTTCCCAGCAGTGGCGCGCAACACGTGCCTCGAGCATTTCTGCAACAATGAATGGCGCCACACTTCCCAGGATAGAGGGGCTTTAATACCGCTCGGGCTTGGATGCCACGTGCCGTCGCGCAATGGAAATAAAGCGAATGTCTCGGATTCCTGGCCATTAGGCTATTTTAGCGCAGTGTTCGACGCCATGAATTCTAAAGGAAAACGCTCCGACAGATATTTTTCTACATCTGATTGTACAACGTTTCAAACTTTTTATTCTGTCCCAACCCTATGCACAATTTGATTTTATAATCGAGCGCGAAGAGAAAACGCCAATGCGTTTTCCCATAAGAAGGCAATACCGGAAGTCAAATTTAAACTGGTTACTGTCTGCTTAAAAATGTAACAGTACACTAGCGCAACCTGAACCTCTGGCGTTTATTGTTAATAACTATGCATTTTATATTGTTGTTTCGGTACTTCTCGTATTCCAGACACCACAGTTGAAGGAATTCTTTCAAAACTAAAGAACGCCGTTGCGTCGCTAGGGCAATTCATCTTTGTCTTCTTCACTGGCAGATTGGCCAGACCATAGCCTCCTCTTGGCCAGACGCCAAATTAAACGTCACGTGCGCTGCCTGTTTTTTTTTTTTTTTTTTTTTTCTTAGCTTGGAGGGCAGCGAAAGTCATGGGCGCAAGGTCACAACCTTGAGACGTTTTGATCTTGTTTGGTAGCACGTGCAGCGAAAGCAGCAACCGAAGATACGAGCTCGGAGTCGCAGTCCTCACTTCGGCCCCCGATAACCATGGGAGTTATGGCGCGTTCACACTGGAAGCGGATCCGCAAACGCGAAGCGGATCCGCGCGTTCTCAACCACAAAGCTGCTAGGATCGAGCGGTTTTCAACACCTATCGCGATCTACACCACACGCCACACACGAGCCGCTCCGGTCCTTAGACTACCTCGAATTCTAGTACATTTAAGTTTTTACCTTATGTGCGAGCGAAACCGAAGGTACACGCGCAATCATGCTTCGTGAAACAATTGCTACACGAGCGGGCGTGCGAGGTAGGAACACCTAGCGCGTTCGGCTCGCGCCTTCTAGCTTCAACTTCGCTCGTACATACGACGAAATGACTTAAAAGTAAACATTAGACAGAAGTCGCCCCTGAAGAAGGAGCCAAACCGGTTTTGAAACATTGAGCCCTTGATTTAGGGATTGGTTGGTAGCACGGTGTAAGATACACCCTTTAGGCAGCGCAATGAATCAGATAGTGTTCGTTCGACGGGCATACGAAAGGCTGCATTATTTCGCGGCCACCGTGCCCGCGGCTGACAGTGTCGCCGGCGGCCAAACGGCGAAACTGCGTGAGACAAAAAAATTTATCTCGTTGCCATGACACCCCGGTACACCGTGGTCTTTCTGCACGAGCGACAACCTCGCTGGAGCTCTGCGCGTGTGGAGCATGAGGCGGCACGAGCCGTCTTTGCCGTGCCCGCGGGTCGACGAGTCATCTGCCGGCGCCGCTTGAAACCATAGTGAGAGAGAGAAAGAGAGAGAGTGAAAAGCGAACTTTATCTGCACTGCGCGAGGAGCGCGCTGTCCTCACCTGAAGAGTATTATCTTACACCGTGGTTGGTAGTCATATTTTAATAATAAGACGAAATTCTCTACGGTGTATATTTTTCGGTTTAAAATGCGCACTGGCCGCAAGAGCGAATTCGCAGATAGAAAATTGGAAACGTATTCCGCTTAAAAGGGAGGGGGGAGGGAGGTGCTACGATTTCCGGACTTCGATGAAACATCTGTGGAAGTTACCCTCTGACACTTCTAAAGTAAAGAACAGAAAGCCGATTTCGCCTCCGCGTCCTAGTTGTTGTGTAAAAAAAGAGATAACTTTGTCATTTCTGGCACCCCTCCACTCCTTCCCAGTCTTCAAGGTCACACTTGGTCCCCCTTCTAGTGACATAATTCGGGGTGCCGTGTAGCTTCGCGTATGCTCTCTCGGAGAACGCTTCCTCTCCCTCTCTCTGCTGACGTTAGCGGGCCTTATGCTGCAGCTTAGAGCCGAGCGAGGTCATGTAGGCTTTTCGCTGTAGTTCTTTCGGCTGCCACTCGCGGCTGCAGGTGGGGGAAAAGGCTGGACTTTGGCTTTGCGATTATGCATCGGGATCGCGACGTTTTTTAATGAAGGAGATGTTTTCTGTATCCTCCGGGACACGGTGAACACCGTATAAATGCTGATATGCAAATTTTTTTCATCTTAAAATTGTTGCACCCCCCCCCCCCCCCCCCCCTCTCTTGAAAGCCCCATCAAGTTTTAAAAGTAGCGCAAAGTGCGTCGATGAAGAAGACACGTGCAACGTGCAGCCCTTCGAAGGTCAGCGCGGCACAACGCACCACTGGAGCTAGATTTCAGACGCCGTGTTCTTCCCAGCAGTGGCGCGCGGCACGTGCCTCGAGCATTTCTGCAACAATGAATGGCGCCACTTTTCCCAGGATAGAGGGGCTATATAATTCCGCTCGGGCTTGGACGCCACGTGTCGTCGCGCAATGGAACTAAAGCGAATGTCTCAGATTCCTGGCCATAAGGCTTAAGGCTGCGGTCCCACGGCAGCCATCTTAAACAAGGCGTTAGTTCAACCAATAGATGGCGACACGCACCCGTGGGGTGGCCGAAACATTGGATCACAGTGGGATGGCTCGAGCACCATCACGCTCCCCTCGTGGCCTTGCTCGCGCCGCTGCCAGCTGTGCTCAGCTAGCTCAAGTAGCGTGGCCCAGCAAACGGATGCATGCGAGAATGTCAGGCTAGGTATAAATTAGATGCGGTTCGGCGGTTGTAACGGGCTTTCGCAATACATCTTACCAAGAAGAAATCAAATGTTGATTGACGTGTCAATATTTTATCAATGAAAATTCCTTCTGCAGGAATGCACGCTCAGTAGACTTGATCTTCCAAGTCACCAGTGGAAGCGGACGTCAAGTAAACTGCTTCGCGATTTACGGTACTTACCTCACCCTTTTAAAGCCGACTAAAATAGCGTAACGAAATATTATGTTTCACGGGGTCCGGAAGATGTTGTAAAGGTTACATTATATTTCCCAGAAACTTTCTGGAAAGACTCGAAGTCTTCCTTGAGTTTAACGGCATCATGAACAGTAACTGAAAACGATTCACTATTCAGTCGGTGGGTGGCGAAACGTATCCGCATCTGCGGAGTCATGATTGATGCGTAAGTGGCTGGAAGTTTACACGATGCCTGCCACGACGTCCAAACACGTCATAGACGTTCTACGGTCTCTTTTACCTACTTTTGCCCTACCAAAAATACTTTTCTTTGATAACGCGCCAAATCTTGCTTCAAATAAAATAAACAAGTTTTTGAAGAAAAAAAGAAAACCGGCATCAGGCATCACATTAGTGCACCATACCATCCAGCAACTAACGGGCAAGCAGAACAGATGATGTGCGAAACGAAAAAAAGCCCTCTTGAAGCTTACGGAAAAAGCAGTTCAGTGAAGAATCGCCAGGTTCTTGTTCCAGCAGCACGCGACGGTCTTATATTACACGGTAAAAACACCCGCCGAAGCAATATTCGGCGGACGAAGAGCCACACCCCTCCATCTCATGATGCTATGGCCTACGAACGAAGATCGAGAGATTCCCAGATCGGGAGTAATTGCAGTTTATTCGGTCGGACAACTCGTCTACGTGAGGAATTTCAGCAGAAGTCGGGCCTTTCATGTAAAACTTGAGTAGAAAAGGATCTATGTTGGTTGACCAGAAGGTGCCATCCCTCTGAATACGTTGGATATCAATGCCCTTGAGTGTAAATATAACTAAATCACAAAACTCTCTTTGTGTATTGTGTAACTGCCCTTGTGTTTGATAGTAGAAGCTACGGTGGTGATTTGGACCTTTCACACCAGGCTCGTTTTTCTTATTTTTCGCCTCATACTCCTTTGCGGTTTAAGTATGCTTCAATAATCTTTTGGAACGGGGACAATTTACGTCAACGAGGCCATTTGTTCCAAGTAGTCAATCAGGTAATGCTCCTAGAAATCCGTCCCTCATATTAACGAATAAGCCGCACTTCTGCACAGTGCAGTTTTCCTGCACAGTGCAGTTTTCCTGTTCCACGTACAGTTGTAAAGCAGCATCCTCATTCATTCTACCATATTCTGTTGCGGGTGAAGAAAGTCTTTGGGTGCACGATCCTTGAAACAAGTCTGGCACTGTACGTTGTGGTTCGACACCCACTAATGTCGTCGTCCTTATAGAGCCTCATCATTTAATCATTACCTCGTCACCTCATATTGCTCTTCATCAACAGTAAGTACAATAGGCTACCGCCATATTACAATCTAAGGATTGAAAAATTGAGTCGTTCAGTCCTTCAACATATTTATTATTTATATAATATTTTTACGTAACATTACCTCGAGACGATCGACGTCCATCGTTGATCTTCAAGTATTTATACATGCACAAGGGGGGGGGGGGGGGGGGGGGTCGGTGGCCTTGTGCATGGTCTAGCGCACACCAGCTCGGAGCACTTGGAGCGAAAGCTCGCGCTGCAGAACCCACACAGCCCCTGTCCGTTTCGATATGGAAGAGCATCGTACCGGCGTTAGGTCGTGTATCTAAAGGCCCCAGGTTTGCGGTTGTACCGCACTGGCTAAATTGCTCATCTACAGCTGAGACACCGGACGCCCACTAAGGCAGACTAACTTCCGGCTGTATAAACATACACACAACATTTTGCAATTAGACGCATAATAACAAAGAACACAGCGTGCCGCCACTTTTCTTTGGATGCCTTTTTTTTAAACCAGCGCAAGCTCGTGCGTTCTCTCTTTTGAGACGGTTAGAACGGTCGCAGATAAAACTCGCGTTTCTCCTACTCGCCCGCTTTCTCCTCTCATTATGTGTATTTGGTTATAACTAAATAAGCTATAATAATGGTGTATTATTCATAATTACTTTCAGTTTCAGTCAGGGAAAAGGAGTTTCGCGGGAACTAGAGCCAATTAATGAGCTGCGCTTAGAGTATCGGCACTCTCTTCCCCGACAGTGTTTTGAACGCCGCCATTTTGGTGCTTGTGCAGAGCAGGCGCAACTGCCGATCGTCATGATTCAAAAGTGCGACATCCTCAGCATTAGATTCGGTGTTAGGAAGCTCATGTAATGTTGCTTTGCTTGGTCGCAAACTGTTTAAAGTGGAGGACGGAAAAGCGTTTCTTGTGATTTCAGATAAAGCTTCAAATAAGTGGCAACTATGATTTTAAGCCACAATAAGGCCAAGTGTCGCTACTCTGAAGCGTAGCTTATTTAATGACACTATTCATGCTTTTGTTCAAGAGGCTTGTAATACCTCGAGGGGCCATGACGTAAGCCCCGTGGATTCCACAAGCCACTACCTTTTGACACCTGCCTCTTCTTCATTGTTCCCGCTTGTGCCAGTAAATTAGCTACGGTTCAGAGTAACGACACTTGGCCATATTGTGGCTTAAATCATGGTTGCCAGTTATATGAAGCTTTATCTAAAATCACAGGAAACGCTTTTCCGTCCCTCACAAATGTCTAAAGAACCCGCGACAGAGCATTTCAATATTGCATCAGCTTCCTAGCACCACATCTAATGCTGAGGAAGTCGTACTTTTGGATCATGATGATCGGCACTTGCGTTTGCTCTGAGCAAGACCCAAAATGGCGGCGCCCAAAACAATTTTGGGGAACGGAGTGCCGATAATTTAAAGCTCATTTAGTGACTCTAGGCATAAAGTGAACTCGGGTGTATTCTTTTCCTCTTCGTCTTCATTGTTTATTGATTTCAATCATATCGAATAATGAACACATTTTATCACGCTACGCTTGTGTAATTATTTGTCTTAGATTTATTAGCCTGACCCAGTACTTAAATCATTCAGTTATCGATAGTAAATCTTCCAATATATCTTTTATATGTGAGGGTAAAAAGGCACGGAGATTGATGATGATACAGACGCCAACGCCGACCTCGGAAATTTTTTGAACATTAGAAATCAGCAGTTTGTCTGCCATCCGCCAGGTAGCGCAACAAAACACCCAAACAGTTTTTATTGTTTTTAAAATTAGCTAAGCTCTACACTTATGAAGAAACTAAAGCAAGATCGTTGTGGAACTTTAATACATCGCACTGTATATCTATTCCATACAATAAATATTATTAGCTGCCAATAAATCTGTTTGATGTCCAAAAAAGATATGCGTCAAAACAGGTAAGTTCGAAACGCTCCTGGAGCGTTATGACTTTGAAAATGAAAAAAAGCCATCTTCCACTTCTTGGACAACCATTGTAGCTCTAAATGTCATAAAAGATTTTATCATAGTTTAATTATTCCCTCAGCGGCATTTGAAGTACCATGACTCGAAGCACAAAAAAAGTGCTACGTTTGATATAAAATATCTAAACAAAAAAATTTTACACAACATTAAATTTTTTTCTGCATATTACCAAGTATAAGCACTACATCTGTAGCTAATGTCACTGCCCTAGCGCGTGTCATTAAAAACATATTTGTGCTGAAAAATGTCAATTTTAGGGCAATATTTGGAGGGATGAAAAAAACAAAGTAGTGCAAATACCAAAAAAGTGTATCGTTACATTCTGCTCCGACATCATCTTAACAAAACTGCTATATTGGAACCGTGTTATCTTTAATGGGTCGTTCATGAAACATGAACTAGCGGAGCAAGTGAGGGTCCGCGCCATCATATTCGCAACGCTACAAATGCGCATGAACAGTAAAAACCAACACATACATAATATCAAATGAAAGAGGATTGCATTGCCTTTCGAATTACATCAATCCTACAAAACAGTATTTAAAAGGAGATGAGTAATGACCTGCCAAAAAGTACCTAAACTGCCACATTCAGTGGAACCGTGGCCTTAAGTACAAAACTAGCGTGATGGTAACAGTAATTAAACATGGGGAAGATACATTGTTGTCCGTCCTTCTTTCTATGTATCTTCCTCCTTTTTAATGAAGTGTAACTGACTAAAAAAAAAAAGTAATCGGGGTTTTCTTGACCCTACCGCACAACCTCAGTGTCTATTTTTTTTCAGTAGTCTTTGATGCGCGCTTCAGCTGTTTAATATCTTGTATCGCACCGTCATCATGCCTCTCGTAAAAGTTGAGGCCGTCAGTTTGATGTCAGCGCGCTGTAGATCGAATTCAAGTTTTGGGGTGTCGTATATGTGACAAGGGCTACACCCTTTTTTAGGAACGAAGCTCCTTAGGGTCTAGCCTTGTCCGTCCCTCCGTCCGTCCGTCCCTCCGTCCGTGCTCACATAAAAAGAAAATATGCTTGCGCAGTCGACAGGATTCAAACCTGTGCTGGGAGACCCCAATGGATTTCTAGTCCATCGCTTTAACCACTCGGGCACGACTGCGGGACGAGTAGGGGGCTCTGAGATGTGGTAGTAAGTCAAGAGCTGGGGATGTCATGGATGAAACGTTACATGTAGCCGCTCAACTTCTATACCGGAGAGGGCACTGCGGTCAAATGCGTATATAATCGCGTTAAACTTTGCATGCATTGGCTCAACGTTTATAGACGAAAGGGCGCTGCGGTCAAATGTTCAAATGCGTATATAACCACGTTTCATACCACAGATTCTCTTTCTGACATGGACCGTTGACTTAAAGGGACCATGAAACCAATTTGGGGTTGGGATGAATGATTTTAAATTGGGACTTTACTAATCGCATATCGTTTAGTTGCCCAAAAGAAAGAGGCTAGAAAGTCAAAAGCCAGCATTTCGGTACGAGCATTTCAAAATATAGCGGACTATTTTGTGCCTTCTTGCCTTCGAAAGCTCTCCGCCTTTTCACTATGATACATCCGCGGTTCCAAAAGCGCGTCACCGGCGCCAAACTGACGTCAGCAGAGCCCAGCTCACGCATTGGACACGAGAACTGCGTCACTCGGACGTATGCGCTCGTCAACAATCAATCCGTCGACGAACATTTGGATTCGCGTTCGTGGCGAATGAGTGCCCTAACGGAACTTATTGTCACCGGGGAATGACAAGTTCTATGGTGTGCATAAAAAGCACGGTGGAGCCTATACTCCGTTTCAGCTTCGGTCCAGACGCAGCCGATGCTACAAGCGCGAGCATGTGGCCCAGAACAGTGCTTGCACCGCACGAGCGCGCGTGCTTGGCAGGGATGCTGAAAGCTCGGAGCTCGCACTTGTAGCTTTGGCTGCGTCTGGACCGAAGCTGAAACGAAGTATATAGGAGTCATCGCACCGGTGCCGAAGAAATGTCATGGCCACGTGATTTCACAATTCGCATTTGAGTTGAGGATTAAAGCTAAGGAGGAAGAAGTAGTAAAATCGTTTCATGACCCCTTTAAGCGGTGGAGATGCGTTCCCACGGCTTCTACCGGATCGAAGCTGATCCGCTAGTAGAACCACTCGCTCTGCATTTCACCGATCATAAAGCAGTAATAATGAAGTCGAAGCGCAACCCGGAACTCAGCACTACCTATGAGCAATAAAAAAATCAGCACCATCTATACTTCGTTTCAGCTTCGGTCCAGACGCAGATAAAGCTACAAGCGCGAGCTCCGGGCTTACAGCATCCCTGTTAAGCACGCGCGCTCGTGCAGTGCAAGCACGATTCTGGGCCACATACTCGCGCTTGTAGCATCGGCTGCGTCTGAACCGAAGCTGAAACGAAGTATATGAACACTAAAATCAGTATCACCAGCACCACCAGAGCTTCGCCCCAATCAACATCATTCACCACGTGAAGACGCGGTCATCTCTTTTCTTTAGAATGGAACAACCAAAATCTCGGTTACCACGACGCCCTTCTCCCCAATTAACCTCCTTCAGAATACGTGGGCCTCAGCCAGGATTCGAACCTAGCACCTTCGAATCCATAGGCCGGCGCTTTTGCCACCGAGGCGGCTATGTCAGCACCGCCCGTAATAGCAAGTTTCGCCGGAATATACTGTACTTGAACCGCAGTGGACATTACTGTGCTCTGTTTCACCTTATGATGTACCGCAGAAAAGGCTACAATCGCGAGCTCGATCCTTCCTCTGGGGCATATCTCGGCGGCACAAGCTCTCGTGCATTAAGGGCAGCTGCCAACGCTATGAGCTTGCGCTTCTAGCCTTCGCTGCCGTACAACATAAGGTGAAACGGAGTATTAGCGATGTGCGCGGCCGAAAGCGTCGCTGTGGTCGGCTTCCTACGATTGGCCAAGCCATGGGCATATGAGCACTGTCAAATTGTCAACTTTGACGGTGTTAGTTTCGGATTGCGATGGCTCGTAGCTTCTACTGTGCTTTTTAAACACACCATCGAACTCGTCGTCGCACCCGATGGTAAGTAGCCACAATAACAACTGGTGACGTAACGGCGAGGCAAATCGCAGTCGTGACGTCACGGAGAGGAACCATAAGAGGGCGCCACCGAAACATCTCGGCGCTAATAGCAATTGCAGCGAACCCAGCCAACACCAGCTAGAAGACAAGGCCTGCGCATGACGTCATCGTTGGATGGATGGATGGATGAATCCGGCTGAGCCCTTTGGATCGGGTGATAGTTTACGCCACCTAGCCATTATGTTTAGTGGATCCCCGGCCCGTTAGTAGTAAAGCCCCTTGATAACGGTGTTTTTACAAGTACCGCCAACCATTGTTATGGAAATGCGCAAGACACGTGCCACGAGCGGGTGCTCCGCCGCCATTCGCTTCCAAGGGCCGCTCATTTCAGTGCTGCACCGCCATTTGCTTCCAAGGGCCGCTCGAGACCTGGGACACGTGCGCTCGCGCATTTGGCGCTACTTGCAAAGACAAACGAAAACATATCGAGGGGCTTTAGTTAGCAGATTCCCGGCCCGCTCCAAGCGGCAGACACCCGAAGCTTGACGAGAGTATGGGTTACGTCACAACTACGACGCAGCGATCAGAACGAAACTAGCAGTATGAAGCTCGGTTTATTCTTCGTTTCGCACTTGGTTGCTCTCTGCACTCGACAATTGATTCAGTATGCATTGTGGGCTGCTCATTTGATCGGAAGACGGCTGACTGGAATGTTGATCGCGTCTAGGACATGTTCCGAAAGTAACCGATTCTCTTTGAAGCTTGCGGCGCCCGTCTTCTAATAAAAAACACGACACTTCCTTTGAATGCGTTAGCATTAGAAGGCTCGGTTTCACGAACACTCGCCAGAGTCAGTTCGTGCGTCCCTTTGACAGCACCATGCACAACGTCGCGAGGAGAGTGGGGTGGTGGGGAGGTCGGCGGCAGGAGGGAGGGAGAGGGTGACGCGTGCTGACGTCAGCGCTTCAGACTAATATGAGCGTCGCACAGCTGGCGCGGAGCCGGAGACGAGCAGGCACCGTGCCGCGTTGGAATACGTCCCACCTCAGTTGCCGCTCCGGCGATGGATGTGGTTCTTTCCACGGGTGATACGGCTAACCGTATCCAAGAGTGGCGACGGAAGAAAGCCGAGGCCACGCGTTTGCGACGTCAGGCCGAGACAGAGGAAGAACGTAAGCGTCGATTGGCTGCTACCGCAGAGGCAAGGCGACGGAAGCGTGCAGCGGAAAGCGAAGAGGAAAGGCATTAATAAACGACAGGAGAGGGGTGATAAACGAATGAAAAGTGGTGAAAAGTGTGTGAGGAAGAACCAGGGCTAACGGATTTCCATGGGATGATCCCATTTTTCGTTTGTTTTTTGGGCGGATAGGACCCCAAAAAAGTGTTCAGCCAGCTGTGTTGAGTAAAGAAAAATTAAAAACTTCGATTAACTGCGTTCATTTAATTGCGTGTGTGCTTTTATTTATTCGATTTGAAGTTGAAACGTGAAATCTCCAGCCAGGATCTGGGCAAAGGTCTTGCATATGCTCCAGAGTGGAAAGTGGAGATGACTATTTTCTCAGTCGCGTTTGTATAGGTTGCATGCCGGGTATGCCCGTTCACAGATCAAGTGCAGATTTTTTTACTCTGCTTCCCATTGTGCGTGCCAAGCTGCTTCTCTAACTGGTTGTAACGCTTCGTACAAAACGCGGATGTCCCGGTGACTTACGGTCGTACTCGACTGCTCGACTCCTTGTGATGGTCCCTACGCGCACATGAAGCACAATTCTCCAGGTAACTCGTTATTACACTTCGACGTAAGCGGTTATAACCTATAGGGTGATGCAACTATCAAAACACGGCGGAATATACGTACATTATTTTGCAATCATCGGGATGTTCATGCGCACCTTGGAGTATTGGGGCACCACACTGCCTTTCGGAAAGGCTTGCGATCATGGCTGCCTTCGTGGTTCATCCATGGGGAAGATAAAAACTGCCATTGCCCTATGAGACCTGTGCTCATTTGATTTTGCAGCCCTTCCCGCAGCTGTGGCTAGCCATTTTCCCTTGTGGACTTATTGATTGATTGATTGATTGATTTGTATTTGTCCATATCAGACACGTAAACGGCAACGTGAAATGCGAAGCAGAGAGGTTAAAACTCATAAGCGTGTGCGCCTGCTTGCCTGCTGCCTTGTACATTAAGAGTCACAAAAGAAGATCCACAAAACTAAAACAAGATGTGACAATGAAATGAAATGATGACAATGAAGCTAAATACAGGGTGAGAAGGTTTAAAGTTTGCGCCAGTTTAGATTAACCCTGGCTCGAGGACACTTGTCCCGCGAAGACTTTACAGAGAGCCTGGGACTTTTCATACGACTTGGGCAGAGGACTGTTGTAGAATAAAAAATGAAGAGAACTTGGGTATGCCCGAGCCGGCAAAAAGGAAGGGAAAACGACTTCAAAGACGAGCCGAAACCCAGGCACGAGTCAGACATGTACGTAACGCGTTACAAGTAACGAGTTATTTCTACCTAGTTACTATTTTCGTTAACGAGTAACGTATTTAGTTACTTTTTTAAAAAAAAAGGAACGAGTAGCGTATTTAGTTCTTTTTAAGGCCAAGTAACGGGCAACGGTATCTCGTTATTATTGAGGAGTAACGTGTACAACACTGCTTAAACGGCCTTGTTTTTATTCTAGCCTGAGTATGCGTCTCTTGCGAGAACGGCAGGTGGGCACCCCGAAAAACAACTCAACAGTACGACGGTACAGCAACGTATATCGCTGGACTCGTCATTCGAACAGTTTCACTTATGTGTGCAGCGATAAACGTTGTTGTACTGAACTCTGCAACTGGGAATGTCCTTCAACGAGCGAACACAATAAGGTTCGTTGGGTGAACCTTCTAGAACCGGGTACGGACCGAATATAAACTTAGAGGTTGCGAACACGGGCAAACACATAACCCATTGCCCGCGGTCCTCAATGAGGGTGCACTGTTCCCGAAGGTTCGCAAGCTCTTCCTGAAACACAACACTGCCGTTCCTTCGAGCGCGTTGGTAGAGCGACTCTTCAGCGTGGCCGGAGATGTATTTTCAAGGAAGCGGGGAAACATAACTGATGAAAAGTTTGAGAGGCAGCTGCTGCTTAAGCGCAACGACTACTGAAAAGAATACAATACAACCATGAAATTAAAACAGTTGTGTATTTGGTCGTCAAAGTAACGTGAAAAGTAACTCGTTACTTTTGAGGTAACTCACGCGTTCCTTTTGAGAGTCGGTAACGAGTAACGTATTTAGTTACTTTCTGAGCTAGTAACGAGTAACGGTATTTAGTTTCTTTTTTTGGGGTAAATGTGTACATGTCTGGCACGAGCCCCTTTCCAAGAAACCGCGAAGAGGGACGGAGAGCCTCGGGGACGGCGCGCCCCACCGTGGGGTCATAAGTGACGAGCCCCCCTCTTGGACCGACGCTTGGTGCGGGCCACTTTTTTCTTCTTCGAACGACGGTCGAAGGTGGAGGTGCCTTCGCTAACTTTACTTAAATAACTTCTCACTAGAAATAAACCATGTTCTGTTATACTAAAAAACAACGAGTCCTTTCCCTAATTCCGCAAAAACTACGGGCAGCCAATAGCATGGTCAGAAAGCCCCTGGTGGCCGCAGGCAACAAGAATTCGCTGTGTCGCCGAGTCCTGCAAGGAGTGGTTGAGGCTTCCCGGTCCTTCTGTTGACTCGTACGATGGCACACAGTCTGTTGGCAGGCAGTGACCCGTCAAGCAGATGGCGCAGCACGCGGACCTGCGAAATTCTTCGCCTTTGGTCGAGAGGAGGCCAGCCAAGTACGAGATATCAGCATGGCCTGGGATCCGAGCACAAATGGTGTTCGACGCTCCACGCGATCATCTGACTTCGTCGTATTCTACAGAAATAGACACTCGGAAGGAGCGTCTGCTTCATCGTCTGCCGCAACAACACCAACAAGCAAAACAATGTTGAGCGGCCACACATTCGTTTCTTACATCTTTCTGGATGATCATAATCGCAAAATCAAATGCACCCTATTTTAAACCATGAAGTGTTACTACATTTAATTCTTACACGATTTTTAAAACCAAATACCTATGATTAAACCTGTTTCGCACTACCACCGCTAGGGGACTCTTTTCGGCTTCTGGTTGGCCGAGACAGCATGTGAAGCCTCTCTAAGTCGGATGCAACCTGAGAACAATCTTTTAGCTTCACTAAAGTGAACTAGAGGAGGGGTAGTGAGGTCAGCGCGCGCTGACGGCGGCCGCACTTCGTGTCGACGGCTCGAGAGGGCGCCGCGAATGCATGGGCTGGATGAAGCGGGTGGCCAGGGCGGCTCACATTGCATTTGCTGCGCGACTAAACACTCTTTGTTTGAGCTTTTCGGCTCGAAATGTTTGCCGTTTTAGGTCCGAATCCCATAAAACAAATACGCGACACAAAATTGACGCAATTCCTCTGGCCGTGTTCGCTTTAGTGCGCAGGGTACGAAGCAGAAACGCGCGACGTGGAAGGCGAACACCGCCAGTTCAATTTCCTGGGTGGCGTTTCAAAACCAAAATGTTCGTGCAATTTTATTTTTATGTTTTTTTATGGCGGGTGGGTTTGTCAGGAGTCTCTCATTAGAAACAGGGTGAAGCTATTTAATGGTCAAGAAGTCCTTCACTCGCGCGCGTAAATGGCTAGTTGTAATATTGAGAAGGGATCATACTGATGTTTCCTAGACATTTAAACAATCACGGCTCAAGCCTCAAGAATGGCATGCAATCGTTTTAACAGGGCATTCCTTTTATACCTAGTATTGAAACCGTGCATAGCTAGCCCCAATGTTTAATCTCCTTTATTGATTCACCATTATGTGTCTCGTTAAGCCAATGTCAAAGAAACCTGTTGGGTAAATATTGCTGGACAAAAATAACTCGTGTGACAGCAAACCCTGTTATTTATACATGAATACACTTTTTATTAGTTAAACTCAGCAAAAACACAATACTGTAAACGACGTATTTTTCGCGGGCTCAATATTTCGCGATTTAGGTCGAAGCTAAAGTTTCGAAATAATTCGCGGGTTCTAATTTTCGCGTCGCGTGGGATCTCACTAATAGGTTCCAATGTGTTTACATTTTACCGGAATTGTTCACGGGACCTATTGTTCGTCGGCACGGCACCTCCACAGAGACGACAGGAGTCGACGTCTCGGAGAAGAACCTCCGCTTCCTTGCAGCTGACAACGCGTCCTCCTTTAGCCACGTGGCCACAGAGATAATAGTGTATATAACACCAGGCATGCTGTCTCGTGAAACAATCACTTCTCTCTCGGATAAAACTTCATTCGCACACATTTTAAGTCTACAGTACACGAAACCACTGAGGCTCGGAACTCGGTGACGGCTCCAGTACTCGGAGGGGACACGCAGCCTGGAGTATTCTTCGGGCATACAGGCTTCATCAAACGCCCCGGTATCGGCTGCAGCCGGTGTGGTGATGCCAGTGCTGCTGCAGGCAGTTGGAGAGGCAGTGTGTGGCCTTTTATACCGTCAACTGAGGAAGCATCGGCGTTTCTTCGCTTTCTCGTGGGCCTTGGCTGCGACGCTTGCTTTGATCAGTAGCTCGGAGCATTCGGAAGCAACGTCGGCACAACGCCCGGCAAGAGCTGCGGCTTTCCACGCGGAATGCGCACCTCTTCATCGTTTATAATGTGGACGGAGTCTCGCGTTATAAATGATGGCTCAAAATGAAGCTCACACACCGAACACGTTTCGTCCAGGAGCTTATCCTGGCGATGCAAGTTTCGATATTTCTCTTTGCTCTTCCTCCTAATGCACTGAGAACAGCGACGGCTGCTCACCTTTCCGCCACCCCGGAGCGAAGCAGTGGCGTTGTCGACGTCGATTCGGCATGGCACTTCAATGATCATAAACGACAACAGACACGGGTAAAGGGGTGTCCAAACAGGACACTACAAAACGCACGACTCCGACAAATCGTGAAAATGAAAGCGGACGCGCCCGCTTCGCGCCCGCTTCAATTTTCACGATTTGTCGGAGTCGTGCGTTTTGTAGTGTCCTGTTTGGACACCCCTTAACACGGGGTGAAGAGCGGTTCAGAATGGGGGCCACTTCGAGCTGCCAAAAACGCAAGCAGACTCTTCTCCTGTCTTTTCGCCCAGGGCCTTCGGAACGCTCGGAAGCGGTCGGATCCTACAGCCACTACGTCCGCAGCGCCACCGCGTACATCCGGGACCTTTCCACACGCGCCGTTTCAGAGCAATGCAAGGCGCGCGTCGGCGCCTGATCTTGCTACCCCTCCTCTATAAGCTTTAGCTCCACCCACAAGCGCATTGCGCCCATCTGAAGTGCCTCCGCCGTCGAGAAAGTAGTTCGCTAGCAACGTTGCTTTTTCTTCCTCCAGGAAACGTGTCTTAAACTACTACAATATTTATTTAATTCATTCAGGACATTTAAATAAGTTTGAATACGTTTTTATCAACGAAATAGCTGTTTAGTAAAGAAAGAAAGTCATGTCTAATGTACCGTCTTCCCAATTAATTTTCCGTCCAAGATACTGTTTAACATACCGTCTTTCAGCGCCTTCGATTGAGGGAAAGCGAAGCACTTATAGTTCCTGCAAATAATAAATATTTAGTGATTTACTTAGTTTTGTGGGCTTTGCGCACGAAATGTGTGCCTTTATTTTGTTGGATGAATAGAAAACAAGAACAATTATACTTTTCGGGTTTTGACAAATCGGCACCCTCCCAAATCATCGACACCACCACCGCGCCCCGCTCTCTTTGTCTTCCGTCATGGATCCCACTGAGGTGACATTGGAAAGCGATTCCCCTGATTCTTCTTGGACGAAACAGCCTGGTGCAGCCTTACCGGCGACACCAAAGCGGTTCTTCAAGAAGCACAAGCGAGGTCGGGTTTTGAACAGTGCTAAGCCTCGCGCCCGCCTCGAAATTTTCGTTGGCGATAGCGTCGCTGGATTCTCACGTTGTCGCGCAAAAACTGCTGCGAACGCATGCCGATACCATTAAGAATTCGTGGCGTACCCTCAGGCACGTAAAACACGGTGCAAAAAAGCAGAATAATTGTCACGAGAAACTAGCGTCGCGTTGCTAAGGCCAGCAGCCATGTTGAGCTTTTTTTTTTTTTTTTTTTTTTTCAAAAGGATCGCGATTGGTCCACGGAATCGTGACGTCATGAAAACGATTGGCTGGCGTTTCTCGGCGTAGGACTACATTTTCCTCTGAGAGGCATTTCTGGTTTTCTCTTAGCTTGCAACCGACTATAGTGTCTATAGACTTTCCAGCGGCAGTCTCAAACGAAGAGATTTACAGCGCGCGTCCCTAGTTTTGAGAGTGTACGTCAGTGTTGCCCGACTGCGCTGGGCTGTGGGTTTTCTAGTCAGTAGGTTGTGGCAGCCTGCGTGGGCGCAATTCCGGACGCTGGTGGCGGCTAAATTGCCTCGTTTTATTTTTTTGTCTTGTGTTCTATTGCGAAGAGAATTTTTCAGGGTTTTTAAGAAAGCATTGCATTATTTTTGGGAACCAAAACGAACAAATGAAAGCTATTTGTGGTGAGTCCGTGCGCGACAGAACATATGCATCTGGAATGTGTGTTTCATTTTATGTTGATTATTTTTACTGCACCATACACCCAGCCGTGTCAATCTGCCGGAAATATTTGAACACACCACAGGATAGCCGACCTGCATGGGCATTCCCCACTGATAACATGGAATTTAACGAGTCTCATCAATCGAACAACATATATTGTACGTACCCCATGGTGCCGCGTTATCTGAACAGGATTTGAGAAAGGTCTCCAATAACACAGCATATTCAATATATGAGGTGTCGATGATAGTCACTTCACGACGATCGGACGAAATCCGGCTTGTCTTGGGGCCCATTTTGAAGTCAGTGATTTTTTACACAGCACCAAAACAAATGAACGAACGTGTCTCGCGACTCCAGCGACCTATAGGGGGCGCCGCCACTAAACAAAACATGACGGCTGAGTCCAGGTCGCGTCGGCTCGGCCGGACCGCCTGAACAGGTGGCGCGTTCAATTTAACAGATTTTCTTTTGTTTAATGCCCAATTTTATAGGCATTTGAACTGAGACGGTTAAGTGTAGCCGGTGCACATAAACTTGCAAAGCATAGTTTTGTTTTCCCGGTGTTTTTTTGTTCTTTTCATGTCAAACTTTCGTTTCGGAGATTTCGTTCAAAACCGAAACTATGGGCTCCGGAGAGACGGTAATAGACTCTAATCAGTTTTGATCATCTAAGGAAAGCGGCGATGACTACAGAATTGTTTCACCGAAAGTAATTTTCAGCTAACTCGCATGCCTCGACCTTGCGACTTATCTGTCCGCGAAATCGAGCTTTTGTGCGTATCCGCGTTTAAGAAGACGCTCCAGTCGTCTGCTCGGTCAACAACACAGGCTGCAAGAAAATTACGAAAATTAAGCAAGCGCTTCTTGAGCCAAAGACTATCTTAACCCGCCGGCGCCCCACTAAGCAGCTGATACTCGTGATTCAATTCGGGTTTTAGTAGCAATCGAGAAGTCATTTTGACGAGCGGGTTATGTATTATATTGCGTACTATGGGGGTCCCACTAAAGCGATATTAGTATATTCTTCGGGTTAAAATATGAGCTCAGTTGACTAGCTATTAGGTGAACTGCTGAATAAAAGTATATTTGACAGAAAGAGAGATACTACTTAAACTTAGCCAAATGGTTCTAGCCAGCAGCACGGAGACAAACTGAACAGGGCCTTCATCGGAGATTCACGCAGAACTTCTCTGGACATTGAACTTCGCTTAGAATCCTGAACGAAGAAAATTAGTATTTTTTTTGTGGACGGTCAACCTGAGCAATGTAGACGTATATTGCTGCTGGCTTTGACGGGGGTATAATATAAATATTGGAGGCGCGATAGATCAAAATGTCGTGACAGTTTCTAACGTTGCGAGACTCGTCCCCCACCTTTTGAAAACAGATAATTCCCCTCATTCATCATTTGCAGCGAGAAGGTTTTTCTAAATCAAGCAATTGCGAAATCAGCCCAACTTCTTCAGTGTGGACCAGAAGCTTTTTCGGCGAAAAGCAGCCAAGATAAATAGCCAACGCACTGACCGGCTTGGGGGGCTCAAACTTGAAGCTAACCGAACACAACCAAACTCAAGAAAAGCAGCTATCGAAGCTTCCCATTCACTTGACTGCAACATTCGTGTTCCCTCCAGTGAAACACCTCGCTGTCGTCCTTAGTGCACTTTTCTACATCCTTAAAAAGAAACCATTTATTAGTTACCAAGTAGTCGTCACTTTGAATGTGATTCAAGACAGACAAGAAATCAAAACGTTTTTTCCGTGATTCGTCCCCATCCAGGAATCGAAAGCATGCGACCGTGTGTTGCGGAGTAAACGGGCTTTTAAACACGTGATGGAAGGAAACAATCTACTGAGGCTTCACCACACTAATGAACACCCAGGCAAACTTAAGAAATTTTCGGACCTTCGTGAAATTACATTGTTCGTCACTGCGCCGACAACATGTGTCCGCGAAAGCCACCAGAGACGCGAAGGGACGCGGAGCGACCTGGTCCGGCTGGTCCCCGGTTTCCCCGCTTGGTGGCGTCCGTTTTGCTGGAGTCGCGAATACGCCAGACCCTACAAGCTATTTCTCGCCAAAACCGGGAACATAGCCGGCAAGGCTTTTAGGAGATTATCTCAACGGAAATAATCCTCGAAGAACGTCGAACGGCCCATGTCGCGGGCTGCTTGACGCTTGGCAAATAAAGTAAAAACTTTAAAGGAAAGCTGCCGAACTCCGAATGCACAATGCAGGTGGGGAGTCGCGTTGACAAGTTTTGCACAGCTCAGGCGGGTGGCCTGGCCGATAGAAGTCGCTCGAGTCGCAAAATGGCGGTGGCCAGAGAGCTCTTTTTGCAAAGGTCTATAGACCGTTCCATTATGGTCATAGCAGAAAGGATAATAGAGAGAAAAAAAATGCCCTCCCCCTTTCACCCGCATGTCGTCCGCTCCGCCGAGTAAGCTGTACCTATAGCACCCGGCTGGCGTACAAACTCTGTTTAAAATCGTGTCGTTTTGGAAATTTCAGGCGCAGATGCGCAGATTTGGGCATGTCAGTTATCGTGTAATACTATGCTAGATAAAAAGACTAAAGGCCGGTTCACACACTTTCGTTTGAGTGCGTTTGACTGCGTTGCGTCGAGTACCGAAAGCGAGTCACCGGCACATCTGTGCTTCGTATGAAGCGTGGAATCCAATTCAAGGAATCATCTTGGCACGCGATATAAGCAGCACGGATGTCCCGGTTTCTCGCTGCCGCAACGCAGTCAAACGCAGTCAAACGCAACTGTCTGAACCAGGCTTAACAGGGTCCAATCGCGCTGTTACCTGCGTGCAAATAAAAACAAAAATAGGAAAAACTGTTGCAGATTGGCCGGTCTCCCCGGCGAAAAGAAAATCCGGTTGCTGTACCTTTTTTACTATAGAAAGTTCGTAGTGGTGTAGGCCTTTAGCGACCATGAGTGAAAGTCTGAAATAATAAATAAAACGTGCTTTCCTGCCGCAATACACGCAGCAGTTGAGGGTAGTACTGCCGGCTGACTCAACTGCTATTACAGTAACGGAAAAAAGATATGCTAGTTGATCATTTACCGAATTAGAACAACAGAGAGCTCTAGGCTGATTTTGGAGTAGCCATAACTATTCTAAGAACGCGATCCACTTCACAACGGCAGCCGCGAGCGAGAGTTCGATGTTCGGTAGAGCCCGCCGATACAGCCCAAAGGTGGAGAACGGCAACCTCCCGGTTTGTCGTCTGCTAGCGGAGTCGGGCGCGTGCCCTCTCTATCGTTTTACCGCTTTGAAACTGCTGAATTTCCCAAATGTATACACGTTTGCAAGTTCGGTCTCAGGGCGCCGCCATCTTCCTCAGTGGCATGCGCTCTTCGGCGCGGCCATAATCCAATTACGACGCCTTAGCAAGGCTTCGTAATCAGATTATGACTCGTCCAAGCGCACCCCCCGAACCAATGATGACGCGCACTTGCCTAGCTCGTCATCGCGCATTCCCCGTGGAATGGCGCCCTTTGATCGGCGCGCCCCTCCCTGCGTTCTGATGCTTCAAAGGCGAACACGCTGCTTTGACGTCCTGCCGCTGCGGTGGCGCTGCTGCCGGGCACATGCAGAGACGCTTCACTTGACGGCAACCCGTGGTTTCTGCGCATTTCATAGCAGCAACATCAACTGGGAGAAGCTCACGTTTTAATTGCGACCCTCTTATCCTTCTTGTTTTGCCTTTTCTATATTCCTTTACTTGTTCCAGGTTGCAGCTCCTCGCTTTTTTTTTTTTTTTAATGATCCCGCCTACCGGATTTTCAACTAGGTGGCTGGGAACGAGGGTAAACAAAAAAATTTTTTATAGAAATAATTTGAAAAGGAAGCAACTGCAAGGTGAGAGCCGACGTGTGGCTACAGTGGCCTAGAGAGTTGTAGTGGGCTCACGAAACGGCTCGGCCTGACGCGTTTGATGTCGACGCGGCGGTGGCGCTGTAGCGCTTTCTCCTGAAACTTTCCAGGCTAGTCGGCTCTTACCAATCGTTTGTTTCGTGTTTTGTCTCAGAGTCAATCACTGTAAATTAACTATATAAGTTTGATCAAAGCGGGGGTTAAGAAAGATAATTTTCAGGAGGAATCTACTGCTGCGCCCCTAGCGGCCGCTGGCTTTACCACCGGCGTTTTCGGCACCGGCCGCTTCAGCGCAATACACGGGGGACATAGGGCGGTGAGCCCACTACCCAACTTCTAGGGCACTGTAGTTTGGCTAAGGGGCCTAGAGTCGTATAAATAGCTATTGTGTTACACGAAGAGGGCCAGATATAAGAATTTTTCAATGAGGATTAGCGAGAAATGACCACAGCGAACAACGACATTGTATACGCGCCCACTTTAGTTCATCAATGATGGGATAAACAGATTACTTTTATATTTAATTCATGGAGAGGGAAGCCGAAAATTAAAACTAGAAAGGAACGTAACCTTATCCGTAATACGCAGAAACTATGAATCTCAATAAAATGGTTCGATAAAGGAAACAGAAGCATAACAGATCAAAAGAGTCAGAAATTTGAACGTACCGACAGCACCAAAATCTCAGATTGCCCGTACCAGCGATGAGAGGAGGCGTGTCAAATGACCTGAGCGCACCGCCTGAGTTCAGCCCTTCCATAATGGCGTAGAGTAATAAAGATGTCATTTTAATCGAGAAAATAAATAACAAAAACATTACGATGCCAAAAAAAAGCAGAAAAAAAAAAAGCGGCGAAATTCGAGGAGGTCTTTCTTCACTCAATCGCTTATGTTATGTTCGGCAAGATGTCTGCGAATTCACTCAGATTCACTCGCCATCACCAGTGCTGCAGCCTGCTGTGCGTGTTTTTTCGACCCTCACTTTGCCCTTGCGGTGATTCTTCTCTTTTTAATATCGATGTTAATTTCGCGAAGGCCCCAGGCAGATGCTTGATAATGGGTAATCGGAGCTGTTTTTGTTTTTCTTTGCTTCCTTGAGAAGAAAAAAAGAACAACCAAAAAAGTGCAATAGCGCTCGAGCACATGCCCTCGCACCGACACTGGATACGGCCGAGAGCTTCGTCTGTCGACATCTTTATTCTTGTAATGCGGGAAGGACCGCCAATCCCGCCCATCTGTAGACTCCGTTCAGCCCTAAGTTGACAGTGCGGTAAAAGCCAAGTGCTTGTTGGACCAGTCACACGCCTGTCTTTTGTCACGTGATCACGCTCCCGCCCACGCGCAGGGAACGGGGTTAGCTGATGAAATGGAGGCGGTTCATTGACTCGGCGGCGAGCGCGTTCCCACGGCACTGCCAGCTTTGAGCCGTGCGTTATCATCGGTAACTTAAGCCGGCACAAGTTGCGAGCTCATATACGCGTAAAAGAAGAAAGAGAAAAGAAAAACATTTAAACACACAAGAAAATAAGTTTTTTTCGAATTGATCACTTTTTTATATCTACGTATATTTGTTTACTCTTGACGATACACTGAAATCTGAGTGAACCGCCTAATTTTTTTTTTTTTCTAATCTCGAATATGACAGAATGAAAAAGCGAGCCTCGTTTGTCGCTACAAGCGACAAAAAGGAACAGGCTTTGGTGACGCCATACTCGGTTTTTTCGGGGATTGATGCGTGGACATTCGTGCATCCTGATTCATACTGAAGCGTCCTCCTTCTCTTCCATTCGGACAGCCGGGCAGAGCGCTAGCTCCGAGTTTGGAGTTTGGCTTCAGTAAGAGAAGAAGCAGTTGAAACAGTTTATTTTTCAGCATCAGTGATGGGAGAGACCGAGGTAAACAGCTGCTTTTATGCAGCTGCCCTCAAAAGTGGCGTGGCCTGGAATTCGTTTTCAGGGGGGGGGGGGGGGGGGGGGAGTTGGCTGGGATGGCCATTACTTGAGAGCGGAGGGGGGAGAAGGGGTCAAAATGCATGTGCATATTATAGGGTTGGCTTTATTTCGGGGAGGAGGGGGCTGAAGCCCTATAAGCCACCCCCCCCCCCCTTTTTCTTGGCTACGCCCCTGGCCCTCGATACTCCTACAAGACAAGCATGAACACGACATTGTAGGAAAAAAAATTGCTAACAAACAATGTTCCCTTTGATGCAATGTTTGGTATTTCATTTTTGTTAAATGAAGAAACATCAAGTTCTCGTGATTAGGTATGATTTCCTAGTTCAAAAAGTGCATACCTGTTAAAAATAAGCGTTCAGCCCTGACGTTATGGGACCCTCTCAGCTCTTCAAATCCATTCAGCCCTTAAGACCTCTCAGTCCTTCAAATTCATAGGCCTTTCAGATCTCTCAGCCTCTCAGACCCCTCAGCCTTTTAAACACGCTAAACCTTATAGCAATTTAAATGCCAAATACCTGTGCCAAAAAGCAAAACTGCAGTTGTTGGAAATATATTGGAAGTTTATTTTACTAATTGATCTTTCATGCGTTTTGAAACTCAAAAAGACAATAACTAACGTAAACTCAAATCCGGGCGCAAGCAGAGAGGGGCCGTGAATAGAAGCGATCATACCATAAAAACGGTGATGGAGATTTTCTCGCCAAAATGTATCTCGAGGTACTCACAATATCGCCGGGTAAACTCCTCAGATGAATGGTTGTTCAAATCTTAAAGCCGAGGAGGTGCGCTATGAACCCAGACAAAGAAAATGGTTTTTTGTTGTAGTTGTCCTCACGAGTGTAGAAATGGTCCATATTTGCGTGCAACTAAGACGGCGTTGTTTTTTTTTTTTAATTGTTTAACGTCTCGATACGTGCTGAATTTATAGTTTTTTTCCACCACGGGCAAGGTTGCGTCCTTCCCACGGCGGGTCATTGCCTGCAAGTCTCCCACCTAACCCAAGGTTTGTTGCATCCGGACACACGAACCTACACAGCCAGCATAACTCCTAAGTGCACCTGTCAGCGGCAGGCCGTTCTGTAAACTAGAGGAAGTGCCGTGGTCGCGAGTCTCGGGTGCAGGCCACTCCGGCGGAGATCGCGGATCAAGTTTAAGTGGCTGTGGAGGTCCCGAACGCGACAGAGGTTTACGCACCGACGTAGACGCAGCATCGGGTGAACCCTCGGATTGGCCCCCGTATTCTTGGAATCTGGTGTGATCTTTCGCTGCACTTGTGTTCGCGAGACCCAAGTGTGTTGCGTCTGGCAAAATCTCCGTTCATCTATTGGTCTTAACGTACCTAATGCTCACACCCCGAGGGACGGTTTTCCCCGTAAGGCACCTGGCGATTCTCGCTTGAATCATCGGAGTCAGTTTATTTTCTCCGACCATAAACAAACCAGAGCTCGCGTCTCAATGTTTGGGTTCTAGCCGTGGGACCTTTCCTTGGGAGCTAACCTTTTGGCCTCCTGGCGAGGGTGCTGTTTAGCCCGTCCGATTGGTTGAGGGTGCGTCCGGGCCTGTACCCGATGGGATTCTAACTAGACCCTGATTGAATGAGACAGGTTTCGGCGCACTGTCATAACCCCCAACCGGACAGAAAATCGTCGAGTTTGATTGGGCCCTAGCGGCCCTGTAGTTCTCTCCCGTGGTTCGCCGCGTTACTTCTGTCGTACGCGACAGCCCCTGCTCTGTGGCTTAGCCGGCGTTCTCACCACAGGAGGACACTTGACGTCGAGACGTCTGCTCTTGTAACTTCTTAACTATGTAAATCGTGCGCGGCAGTTAGTTGCAGTGTCATTTTATTTTGTGCACCTGTTTCCATTTTTTTAAAGAAAAATTAATTTTTATCAGTTGTATTTATCACCACTTCGCCTCCAAGTCTGTCAGCTTTAGGCCGTCGGCCACCCAACAAGAAGTCTTCAACTGCAACCAGCATCCGGACCAGACCTTCCACGATCTCTCGCCGGTTCCCGACGGTATAGTCAAGGTGCTTCATCGAGATCCGCGACCGAAAACAACCTAACATCTCGACTATGAGGTTAGTTCTCAACTTAGCCGCTATGGGCGCGACGGTTGGAAGTCCTTCCCAATACAAGTTAAGAATGCGCAGGAGCTCCTCCCACAGTCTCATTAGTGCCAGGTAGTGTTCTTCCGTGATGTGGAAATAGTGCGCTACTGATGCGGACGTCACGCTGACGTCTGTGGGAATCGGTACATGCTGCTCACTTGCAAGAAGGTCCAGACAGGCTGGGCACAGAAAAAAAAAACACTTTTAGTCAAACAGGTTCAGCTGAGGCACCCGAGGTTCAGCAGTCGAGTGCACCTTCCTCGTGTGCCCTCCGCCGCGCGAACGTCTTTCTCGTCCACAAACCCAGATGTAAAATAACTTGTGATGGCTCGTGGTTGGTCAACGGAGCGATTCGATACTGTGGCAAGGTAAGTGGTGGTGTTTATTTGGTGCATGTTTCTCTCCTCCTGTCTAAAGTCACTGGATTCTGGGAAAGTAGCTCCTTTGCCTTTCGGTGTATTCACACGACGGACCGGGCCCGATTGCTGCGCGGCCCGCGGGCCGCCCGGCTGTAATGAGCATCCACACGGCGGACCAAAAGAGCAGACGACAGTGTGAGCGGGCCGGGCTAACCCTCGACCTCACAGCTCCGCCAAACGCATGCAGCGAGCTGCTTTGAGGCTATTTGTAAGGAGCCAAGATGGAGGTTGGGCAAAAGAGACGTTTGGCCGCGGTGGCCCTGGCGTTGACTATTGAGGACGAGGAGGACTTCATTGAACCGAAAAGGGCATGCTGGGTGAAGCCCTGAATGTGCAGGAAAGATCTTGGTCTGCATATTCAACTCTTTTCGGAGCTGTTGGTTTCGGTCCCCGACGAGTACCGCCGGCTTCTACGCGTCAGCGAGAAGCAGTTTCTACAGCTCCTGGCACGCGTTGGGCCAAGAATCGAGCGGCAAGACACAGTGATGCGCCGTGCCATTACGCCTGCAACAAGGCTGCAAGTCACGCTTCGATACCTTGCGACCGGTAAGTAATGTGAATGAAGTCAATGTAAAGTCCGGGTAAACACATCTCTGTTTCGAGCCACAAAAACGACATGACACCGGGACAGTTGTGTTCGCATTACAGAGCGTGACAAACAATGCAACGAGCACCTTTGTCAATCAATCATGTGTTACGGTCGTCCCGGTGTTATGTCGTTCCTGTTGCTTCCATTTTACAGGAGAGAGTCACCACTCCCTCAGCAGACAGTTCAGACTGGGCCACTCCAGCGTGAACGACCTCATCGCAGAGACATGCACAGCTCTCTATGAAGAAACATGCACAGCTCTCTATGAAGAATTAAAAAGCGACTGTTTGCAAACACCGAAGACTGAAGATGACTGGCAGGCTGTCATAAAGGAATTCAGAGAAAATTGGCAATATCCAAATTGTGTCGGGGCTATGGACGGCAAACACGTGCGCATCACAAAACCACCAAAATCGGGCTCTATTTACTATAATTATTTAAAAACCTATAGCATCGTTTTGTTTGCTGTCGTCGACGCAAATTACAGATTCATATACATAGATGTCGGTGCGCCAGGCTCCAAAGGAGATGCAGGTGTTTGGCAGACAACACCTTTGCAACGAGCCATTTCAAACAACACAGTAAATCTGCCAAAGGTGGTGAAAGTGGCTACTGATTCGGACTTGCTCCTGCCGCCAGTCTTTGTGGCCGACGACGCATTCCCCATCGGCAGGAACATAATGAAGCCCTTTGGAGGCACCCCACTCTCGGATGACCAGAAGGTATTCAATTACTGGTAAATTTCTGTTCGTATTATTGAATGCATGGTGTTCTTTAACCGAGGCAGTTGCCCACATATTTGGTGTACGAAAGCACTTACCAGCAAGCATTGATTTACATTGGGTACAGCAGTGTCGCACATAACTAGTATTGGCACAATTGGTACTAATGAGTAAATAGTATCCAAAATTATTTTAAAAGTTTGATTGCACAAAACTATGAGGAGTATCCGAAAATAATTTATAGGGGTTCACGACATCATGCAGTGCAAAAGTCCAGTCTTTGATAGCTTAGAAAAAGGCCATATAAATATCAATTCGTGGAGTTATCGTCCTATATGATTTGGGTGGCTGCTACTGCCGGCATAAGAATATCTTAAGTTACCACCATCACTCTATGTCACATAGTTTAGGTAACATTTTAAGGACTTTGTTGATACGTCTAGTGGAAGGATTAACCTTCGCTCTCTTCTATGAAGCTTTTTAATTTCATCAAGGTCTGGCATATCACCAAATGTTTGCTTTTTTCAGGTTGTCCCGAGCCCGACGTGTGGTTGAGAACGCTTTCGGAATTTTGGCTAACAGTTTCCGCTGCCTGCATACTGTTATCGGTGCCACACCTAAAAGAACTGCTGCGATTGTGAAGGCAACTTGTCTACTGCACAACTTCTTGTGCAACGATGCGGACGCCACTACCGAAACAACCAGTCAAGGAAGAGGGCAATCTACTGGAACCTTCTTTGGGTTCCCTGCACCACGTGGGCGCCCAAATCAGTTTGGTGCTTCTGTGTGTGACCAAATGTGCACATACTTCAATGGCAGAGGTGCTGTGCCATGGCAGCGAGAGGCGGCCTTTGTTGACATGGACATCGGCAGAGACAAACAAAAGAAGTCAAAGAAGTGACATCCTAATTCGGCTTCACAGTGTCACGTGACCGTCTCAGTGGGTGTGTTGCTGCTGTGCGTGAGGACAGGTGCTGTGCTGGGGCAGCAAGAGGCTGTATACATTGATAAGAACCACCACAAACACAAATTGTAAATTAAGTAACACACTGAGCACGTCTTTCTTTATTTACTCCGAAACATATTTTGCGATCACATCAAGTATTTCTTTTTGGCACATAATGAGCTTTTCTCTGCTCAATGACCTAGTGAGAGCTGCCATAGTCTTAGCAAAATGTGCTGCGGCATCATTTGCTTCAGGCGGCAGTTGAACCGCACATGCTATTTCTTCAAGAACAGCTTGCCTCTGAGCAAATATGTCATTTGACGACACAGAGGATTTGGGCTGCCTTGACCGCTTAGAGCTCTGCCGCTGAACTCTGCTGGGCCCAGGAGAGGGCGGCTGGCTACTCGCTGAGTCTTGCTCATTGTACTCCGAGCTTTCGTCTCCAACTGTGGTCGGCGTGGACGGCTCAATGCATTTTTCAGTGTGTAATGTGACGGCACAGTAGTAACGTTACATATCAAGCAGCGGTGACTTAAGTTTCATTAATCTCTCATTTTCTATTTCTCTTTTTGCAGTAACGAAACATAATATTTGAAGAAAAAAACCCGAAACTGAGGGAACGACGAAGGACGCAGCAGCACGCAAGGTCTCAAGCACAGCTGTGTTGGAGATATTGTGTGTTGCAGTGGCGTACGCAGGATTTTATTTCGGGGGAGAAAAAGTTCAAAAGATAGGAAGAGAAGAAGGATCAGAAGGAAGAAAAGTATTTTAATGTTGTTTTGTGTTTGTGGCAAACTGCATTCCTCAGCTAATTAAATCAAATAAAGCGGTCACATTGCCTTTGGGATGATTATTTCTTTACTTGAGGGAGTAAATGCCTATAGTTATTGACGCCAAAGTTTGCATGTGTACGAGCACAAAGAGCACACAAAACAAATAAGCGATAAATAATACCTTCTGCTGGATTATTTATTGTTTATTTTTGTCCAGCTCGGCTGCACCCCTGCAGTAAGTGCATTAATTTTTATCTCTGTTTTCTACTCATTTTTACTGGATATCAGGCTGATATGATGCTGTAATTACGGTTTCTGTGTGTTCGTCAAACACGTCGCTGAAGGAGCGATGGGCAGGCTCCGGCACAGCTTCCAAGAACCGCATAACCCGGAAGAAGCGCCACTTCCCCGTGTACATGTCCTCCGAGCCTTGGCCAGTCTTTGTTTTTGTTGTCTTCTGCTTCTTCTTCCAGTATGTTCCCCGTTTGTTGCTAAATATCGTCTTTAATAAGTCTGTAATAATAAATAAATGTGGGACCTTCCTGTCTTCTGCAGGGAGTTAGGACTTATAACTGAACCTTGACATGAACTGTAGTATACTACAGTTCATGTCAAGGTTCTTCGTCATTTGTTCATGTGGGATTCTCCCCTTTCGATACAGCGTGAACCTTGGTAGTGTTCTAGTTTATATTTACTTGTGTGCACCAGAGTGATTGTGGTTGTTTTGGGGCACGTAAAATAAAGAATAATATTATTAATATTTTACTTTTTAAGGTAATGGATAGTACAACGCTCTTCGCAATATTATGTTTGGAGAACCGCTTACGATGAAAACTGCCGTTATTCTGCCTTATTGCGGCACCTGTGAGACCTCTGTTCTACTTCTTTTCCTGTTGCGCATTTCGAAGGTACATCAACGTTTCAACAATGGGGCAGAAAATTCGAACGTAGTGTGTACATACCCACGCTGTAGGGAGCGTACGCGGGCCAAGCTTCGGTCATCGCATGGGCAATGTTCTGCCACAGGGACATCTTTAGATGATTATTTGAGTAGTCGTCGCGACTACTGTCCCACAGAGCGGGGAATTGCTCCACGAGCGCGATGAAGTAAGAAGTTGCGTCATCGCACCATGCCGCCATCGTCGGACAACAGAAGAACGTCCGTCTTCTTCGTCTTCAACAGTTGGCGCCAAAAGAAAACGACTTTGGATTTTGATTCCAACCCAAAGAACCCAAACAACTAAAGTCAGCTTGTTGCCAGACTTAGCGCTTCAATTATACTAAAAACGGCGCGGTCCGCCGCCAAGTTCCGGGCGAGAAAAATCGCTTGGCATTTCTCAGAAGCGCGGGCCGCGGACCGCCGGCGGACCTCGAAAACCGGTGACGTAAGATCACGTGATGCGCGGCCCGCGGACCGAAACAGCAATTTGGTCCGTCGTGTGGACACACTTTAACCGGACACACGCAGATCCTAAGTTTCTCACTCAACTCAACTTAGAGAAAGTCGCGTCAGCAGCCAAGAAAGGAGAAAACCTAACGTTAATGGTGTTTTTCTCCGCAAAAACCCATAAACCGGGAATCCCTTTCCGCACCATAGTATCGGAACGCAACACTTGGCAACACGCCATCTCGGGATATTTACAAAAACAACTAAATTCCCTTTCAATCGTTGACCCTTTACGCATCCCCAACTCCAAGGTTGTTATCGAATTTCTAAGAGACAACAATCTAGAGGGGTGCACAGCATTCAGCATTGATGTAGAGGACTTGTACTACTCTTTGCCTCATGATGAACTCATGGTAAGCGTTCAAGAGTGCATTTTGGAGTATTACAACGAAACTAAGTTTAGAACACAATGCGGAATAACAGTTGAACATTTCCTTGAACTATTATCCATGTATTTAAAATCTACTTTTATAGGGTGGGAGGAGAAAGTGTTCATTCAAAAGTCAGGTGTTTGTATAGACCCTTTCAGGCAACATTTCATGGGCGCCGCCATCTTGGAGTCACGTGACCCTGCCGCCATAGCCGCCCTTCAGTTTCTCGCCGTTCCTCCGCGCTGTGTGCTGCACCGGCCCTTACCGGAGCTTTGTTTTCGCGTTTTTTTACGTTCCGCGTTGAAATCGTGTGTTTTCTTTAGGTCTTTTCGATATTTCGGGCTTTCATTTAATCATCTGATATCTATATTTCAACATATCTCTTGTATTTTCTGATTTATGAAATGGAATCGGACAGCGAATGGATCGACGATACAAGATTATGGCTTCAGAGACCATGTAAGTTCACCCCATTCTAACGTTTTTCTCGCTAATAAAGGGCAGTCAACACCATTGCGACATATGCAAATTTCAATTGACGCAGTAAGGCTATCCAGTCGTATTTCTCGCTGCATGTGCGCGCTTGTTTCCGTAAAGCCGGCCCGCATGTAAGCGATTTAGCGTGCGACGAGACGAGCGACGGCGACAACGACGAGAGTCAGCGACGAAGATTTCTCACTGTCGCCTGTTGCATCACTCGGTTTTTTGGGTTTTTAGAAAACGTCGCTTACCATCTTGGTCGCTTGCTCCCGTCGCTTCCATGCGGTTTGCCTCGTCGCGCGACTGCCCCAGCGACAGCGAAGGGGGTAACCGTCGCTTGTCTCGTTGCTCGCCGAATCGCTTGCACGCGGTTTATACTTAATATCGAGGCGTCAATGGTTCATTGCTGTGTGCATGGAAATTAATTGAGTATAAACCGCATGTAAGCGATTTGGCGAGCGACCAGATAAGCGACGGCGACCCGCTTCGCTGTCGCTCAGTCAGTCGCGCGACGAGGCAAACCGCATGGAAGCGACGGAGCAAGCGACCAAGACGGTGAGCGACGTTTTCTAAAAACCCCAAAGAACGAGCGATGCGACGAACGACAGTATTTTTAAATAAAAAAAAAGAAAAAAAATCTCCGTCGCTCGTCTCGTCGCACGCTAAATCGCTGACGTGCGGGTCGGCTTTACGGAAACAAGCGCGCACATGCAGCGAGAAGCACGACTGCGATAGCCTTACTGCGTCAGTTGCAATTTACATATGTCGCAATAGTGTTGACTGCCCTTTATTAGCGACAAAAACGTAAGAATGGGATGAACTTACATGGTCATTGAAGCCTCATAATCTTGTATCGTCGACCCATTCGCTGTCCGATTCCATTCCACAAATAAGAAAATACAAGAGCTATGTCGAAATATAAATATCAAATGATTAAATGAAAGTTCTAAATAGCGAAACGACAAAAAGAAAGTGCAAGATTTCAACGCGGAACGTAAATGAACACGAAAACGAAGCTCCGGTAGTGGTCTGTGCAGCACACAACGCGGAGCAACGGCGAGGAACTGAAGGTCGGCTATGGCGGCCCGGAGAGCGCGCGAAGGGCGCGCCGACTGGTGGCAGCTCGAGTAACTGACTCGCTGAAAGCGTCTATAGGGTCGAGAGTAGCGCCTGTACTGAGTGATATTTTCCTCGGGAAGATAGGCAGAGCTCTAGTTCAAAAATTCAAAAATCACACCATTAAGATCTTTAGGTATGTTGATGATTTTTTGGTATTTGTTGAAGACTCCAATTGTGAAAAAACACTAGAATACGTCCTTAAAGTATTCCATGAGCTTGGCCAAGGCCTTAGGTTCACTTATGAGACCCCAAAAGAGAGTCGAATTCAATTTTTAGATCTCCTCGTTGAATTTAAAATAGAACACATTTGTTGGTTGTATCATCCTAGAACATCAAAGAGTTTGCTAAACTACCAGTCAGCACATTCGAAACTCGTCAAAAGAGGGATAGTGTATTCCTGTTTGAAATCCGCCTTAACAAAATCATGTGTTCACACAATGGGCGTTAGCTTCACTTCCCAAATTCAAAGGATTAGGGATTCAGGATACCCAGACTCGATTATTTCATCAGCATGCGATAGTTTAATAAAAATCGTAAAGAATAGTTCCAATTCCATGCTAGAAGAACCAGTTAAAAAAGAAAAAAAGAAAGTTTCAGTCATTCCTTATCTTCACCGCAATTCACACGGACTTAAAAAAGTCGCGTCCAGATACGAAGTGAACGTTGTTTTTTCAGCTCAAAACAAACTAAGTAGATTATGTTCTGCTGTACGTGCACGCAAGGAGGGTAAAGCAAGATCAGAATATAACACATGTAAGGTAAAGCATGGGATGCAGTTCGTGTCGTGTGTAAAAGGCGTGGTTTACCGCATTCCCTTCTCTTGTGGGCACTGGTATATCGGGCAGACTGGCCGGTGCTTAAACATCAGACTAAGAGAGCACCATAGCTCCTTGAAGGGCACCGCTAATTCGCATCTAGCGATACATTGCAAAGATTGCGGTTGCGAACCACGCTTCGAAAACACCAGTATATTGTTTCAACACCGCGACCAAACATGTCGAGAAATGATAGAAGCCTACCACATCACGAAGAACAATAGTTCGTGTGTGAGCCAACCATCGGTGACTCTAACTCCCAGCGAGATGAAGTTTTTGGATTCAGGGTGACAAAAGCTCCCGAGGAAAGAAAGAAGAAAACCAATCTACGATCGGGGAAAAAAGAAGAAAGGGACATATTTCACGAGGCGCCAAGCAAGCGCGCGAACATTTGACTCCATGTTTTTCATATCATTGTCATTCTTCCTTAGTGTGTAATACAAACCAGTTGATAGTCAGCGCTTTGTCCTGTGTTCTCTTCGTCTCTGTGTCCTCGTCTTAGTCGCGCTGTTTTTCAACATGAACTCTCACCAACTCGCCCAGTTATCTATCCTTATCAGATCCTAACATACAGACAACCAAACCTCGCGAGGTGATTAGCTGATCGGTCTCAGTTGCCATGGCCCATCACCCTTTCTGTCCATTCAATCTAAACCCGTTGCGCCAAGATCGTTATGGAGCATCATAGTACTGAAAGCGTCCTCGCCAATATAAGCGGATTTGGCACTGTGCATCCAATGAACTTTTCAAACATGCTTATCTCCACAGATATCTTAGAAAAGTATTGTTCTTGCTTATTTAAAGACAGGAAAATTATTTTTCAATGCCGCTAAGCATTGACGCCGCCTGTGGTGGTGGCGCAAAGATGTGCGACTGCTTCGCCGGCGTGTGGACAGCAACATCTCGGTATTAATAAAAAGTCTTTGTAAATCAACCTGTCACCGGGAGTTTGGATAGGCTCACCGAAAATGAAGAGGTAAAAAAATGAATTAAAATGGCGACCATACGGGGACTTGGCGATACTTTCGCAGGATCCAGTCACTTTACTCCTGTCCGCTCTCTTCGTTATCTACATCGTTCTCTCGCTCACTTTCTGGTGAGAGATTCATGCTTTTTCCTCCTATTTAAACTGAACAAATGTCGTCCTTCCATATCTAAAATAACAAAAAAATTATTGTAGCACCTTAGTTCGCCACGAGGGGAAATCCAAATCCCTTTTACCTCCGATCCGACACCAGGGACTCGCCAAACAAAGAAAAGAGGAAGAGAGCAATATCGTGGTCCGTTGATCATGCCCCACATGCGGGTCCCTGGATTCACGACGCTTCTACTCCTCTCATTGGTCAATTCAGGACAAGTGACATCGTCCAACCAATTAGAGCCTGCCGGTAGTCGCGGAGCCGTTGTCAAGACTTTATTCCGAAATCTAGGCCTTTGCGCCGCTTTGGAGAGCTTTGACCTCGAGGTCTGCCGAGACCGCAGCAAAAAGATCCGGGACGTGACGTCATCGGGGGGCGCATTTCAGCCAATCGTAGACCAGCCTGGAAGCAACGACTCGCGCAGCGAGGTACAGTGGAGTTTCAACAAGTTCGTGATCAAAGGTATTCCTCCCACCCACCATGCGTCTTTTGGACTTTCGTGTTTACTACGGAGACGTTTATTGAAACGTTGAGCAGGCGACAACCAGTGACGTCGGTAGTGTACGGGAGATGAAGGGATGACGGTAAAGAGGAGGGGCCTTCACTCCTCGCAGCCAACGCTACTTGCCGATGTCGCCAATCAAATAGGGCAAAAACGTCAAAGTCACAATATGTAATCTTGTTACGCGCCTGCTATAATCAGCTTAACCAATCAAGCGCCATGAAAGCACCGTGGCTTTTCGCTTTTAGTATGTGTGTGTCCGTGTTTGTACTACGCCTTGGACTGCCCTCTTACTCATAGTAGAACAAAGTATACGGCGAGCAAGTGCTCCAAAATGCGAAAATACGTCTTTGGCACACTGGAACGCTAGGAAGGGCACACCAATCAAAGGGAAACCTCAATAACGCACAGGGAACACGCGATGACGAAGCAGTTAGGTGTGTGCTATCATTGGGTGAGGTCGGGGTCAAACAAAAGCACGTTGACTCATCTGGAGAGTAAACAAATGCACTAGGTGTGCGAAGAGCAGACGAACTTCCACGCCGTATATAGACGCTTTACACACGCGCCAAATTACAGCAACCATCGATGCCCTTCAGTTGTCTTTCCCAGATGCCAAGCAACTAAAGCGGGCGTTGACGAGCCTTCACAAAGGTCAGTGCTGTGGAGAAAGACACAGCAGAACCTAAAAGGGCAATAACCTGCCCTGCTGTGGTAATGATCAAGTGAAGTAATTGTAATAAAAGATAACAAAAACTGAAGGTCGCTTATGGCGGCACCCATGCACAGCTGCTGCAAAGCGTCTATAGACTTTTATATGTCCGAACCCACTGCACGACGCTGTTGAAATGCCGCTACCCTAGCCCCCACGTGGAATTATTTGCAGAGCCATTCGTCATTTCTGTACTTATCACATTTCTATTTGGCACGGACGTAAACTTTATTTGCATGTAAAAGTGAATTGGCGTCGGTTTGTTTCTGCGATTAGGAATGTTGGGCAGTCCGAAAGCAACATCGTCACCGTCGTCGGGAACCGGAAGGAGACGCACTCCAGCGCTACCAAACACAACGGACGGCATGTTTCATCCGTCTCTGGAAATCGATTTGGACAACGTCACCTACTCCGTGAACGACCCCACACTGCCGTGGCGCATCCTGGAGTACTTCTCGAGCCTGCAGATCGAGGTCTCCTACGTGGCGAACATCGAAAAACGGAAGCTGTACTCGGAGTACCTGTTCAAGAAGATGAACGTCTACCTCTACTCCGTCGGAGGTACCGGAACCACCGTCAAACTCAAGTCGCCGGGAGCGCTGTCCCCACAGTTCTTCGTGGACATGGTGAATCACCTGTCCACCTTCCTCGTCCTCATGATGACCGCCATGCTCTTCTGGTACGTGGGATACCTCGGGTACTGGTGCTTTAGGAGCCAATCAGAACTGGCGAGGACGTCTTGGAGCGACGTCGTCGTCGAATCTTCGCCCCGTCCACGGAGGTCGGCAAGGTTACGGGAGATTGGACGGTTGGGCACATAGTTTTCCTTGCTCCAAACTTGAGGGTTACCAAAAGACTTCTCATAAATGTGCTATTTCTAATTTTGATACGCTGTGCAAAAGATCGCAACCAAACTGAAATGTCTCGACTTGGAAGCGCATGTGATGACCGTTACAGAGAATTAGCGGTTCTACCACTCTTGGAGTGCCTTCTGGGGTGAACAGGGGAAGCACCGCGTGACTGAAATTCTGATACGGACTTTTATTGCGCGACTGGGAGCTCGGTGCGCGCGCTCACCCTCTTGGGCAGGTGCATCGGGCTTGGGACGCGGTGCGTCTCGGGGCCGCAGCAGGCCGGCACTCCACGATGCAGGCAGGGTCGACGAGACCTTTCTGGGAGGGTCAGCGATGTCGGTAAGGAGTCTCAGGGACTCGGGGTTGTCCGGCCTCGTGCCTCGGAGGAAGCACGTCCCTGCTGCAACGACCGCACTTTTCGACATCACAGTGTCGGGCCACTTGACCGCAGCCGCGTCCCTGCTGACGTCTTTGTCAGGGACCTCCCCGCTCGGCGGCCCTCAGGCGGTGTCTGTCACTGTGCCCAACGCGGTTCATAAAGTCACATTTCCGTCGGCGCCTTCCGTGAAGGCTCCGTTGGAACAACAGTCCCAATGCCCGGGACTTCACATCAAGATCACTTGGTAGGGCACACCTGAAGAATTGCCTCACACGAAGGGGCTGTTACAAATTTCTGAGGAAGTGTGAGTAGAGGGGGTCATACAACAAAGCACGGCTCTTACGTCATGCGGCCTAAGAGGTGCAGCTATTCGCGCTGCGCACGCGTAGACGCTTCACTTGGTATGAATTTTGTTTCTGCGGCAAACGCGGAGAAGCAGCGTGTTTGTTTATAGGATTATACCATAGTCTCCGATATACTGACAAATCCTGGCAGATCGCCACGAGAAGCGGCCGCCGAAATGGAAAAGGTGGAGCGGCAGACAACGGTTGAGAGGAGAGCCACGTGACTGGGCGCCCCGCTGAGGCGAGACGCCGAAATGCAGCGTCTCGCCGCAGCCGCGAGACGCTATGGCGAGACGCGAGCACCCAAATGTGTGTTTCGGGTTCTCGCCGCCTCAAAAGCTGTGCGCTGAAGTCCAGCTTCCCCGAGAAATGACTCTTTGACGCTCTGTGCTACGTGGGCCGGCTTGCTCGAAGCAGAGTCTCAGTTGAGACTGCTCAAAGAAAGCGCTGTCAAGGAGCGCTCGAGCTTAAATCGAGTCTCAGATGCTCGCGCGCCCGAGCCTTGGCAGCGGTTTCTTTGAGCAGTCTTAACTGAGACACTACTTCTATACTCTGTTTCACCTTATGATGTACCGCAGGAAAGGCTACAAGCGCGAGCTCCTTGCTTTGGGGCACATCTCGGCGGCACAAGCTCTCGTGCATTAAAGGGGTACTCCGCCGTTTTCTTCATAGTCCCCGATTTGCCTAAAAGCTTGCTAGACACACCAACAAACATCGCTGAACTAGTAACTCAAATATTTGGACAAAATAACGTTTTTTCGTGCAGTTACAGAATTTACAATTTTGGACCTCATCGTGTTTTTCAAAGTGAAAAGCTCTACGGGCAACATTGAAAAAGTGACGTCATGGTTGGGTAGGAGTTCACTCTTTGGGCTGTAGACTTTGTTCACATCTGATTACAAACAGTTTCATGGTGTCAAATGAATGCTTTGGAAGGTCACTCCAGCCCCCGCGCAGCAGCACGATACAAATGCTCGGCATAGTTCATATTTAGACTGCCTGCTCGAACCGCAATCCAGCCCAACCGTGACGTTCAGGGCAATGAAAAGCGCGGGTATATTCGAATCTTCGTTTTGGCGTCGTTTTCATTTGCCGATTTCACAAAAACTATTCTGAATTTCGCGATACTAAATAGCATAACGAAAAGAGTAACGGACGGCGATTTCGAATATATGGTTAGTTGGGGTTGCTCAAAATATCGCCGGAGTTCCCCTGGCAGCAGCCAAGCCTACGAGCTCGCGCATCTAGCCTTCGCTGCGGTACAAGTGAAACCGAGTATAGCAAGCCGGCCCAGATCCTCGCGCTCCATATCTGCAACCGGGTGCACACTATGGCTCCTACGTCGAACTGTCAGGCTTTGTGAGTCTTTTTTTTTTAGTTTGTTTATATCTTTTCAAACAAGGGGGAGCAAGGGAGGCAGAAAAAAAAAAAAAGCTTCCACTTCAGCTTGACGAGGCCTCCACCTCCCTTTACAGTACAGCGCAAAAGAGGACATCTGCAAATGCACATGCAGAACCAAACAAATTCATAATAAGCACTTGCACCATGTTTAACACGATTGAGAAAAGAACACTAGTTACATCAAAAGTGACTTTTCCACATTTTGTTCATCATTTATAAACGATATCACTCTCCATCAAGAGTTCTTTAATATCTGTCTTGAAAATATGAAAGGAACACTGAAAGTTTACCTTTTCTTCAGTTTTGTGTAAAAAGAAGAAAACTTGAAAGTCCAATTGTTGCTTGCCATAATTGGTTCTTCCTTTAGGTCTTTTCGCGATATTTTTTCTCGGTGCATGTTCTGGGCTAACATTCTTCATGATTAGGTATAACTTCTGTTTTTGAATAAGCTTATGTAATTTCGAGTAATATATTTTATTATCCTTTAGCATAGTGTATTTTACAAACAATGGGTCCGTACGCAAGTCTCGCAAGTTACCCTGAAAACTGTCGAGCATGTGAAGTATTCGTTTTTGAAGAACTATTATTTTGTTATAGTTAGTCATAGTTGTGGGCCCCGACAACAATGCACCGTATGATATTTTTGAGTCACATAAAGAATAATATAATTCCTTTTTTAACCATGGAGGTAGTAGTTTATGAATTCTATGTATAAATCCTATCGCTTTAGATAGTTCAGAACAAAGTTTATGTATGTGCGTCGACCAGTTGAAGTCTTCATTGAACTACTCTGCCTAGGATTTTTGTTTAGCTTTGACCTGCTCTAAAGGTATTCCATCAAAATTAATAAATATAGAAGTTTTGTTTCGCTTGTTACTTGGACGAAATATTATGTATTTAGTTTTTTTCAGCATTAAGTTTAATTCGTTACGCTCAAGCCAGTTCTCCAAATATCCAAATATTCGTTGGCCATTATTTGTAAAATATCTTTAAACCGTGCTTTGAAGAAGGCGTTCGTGTCATCTGCTCACAAGATTAGTACTGAGGAATCCTGCATGTTTGCCATATCATTTACATAAATGAGAAATAACAGAGGGCCTAGAATGAATCCCTGCGGCCCTCCGTGTCGTACTTCTAACTTCTCAGAGTCTGATTCATCTAAATGCGCATATTGATATCGATTTTTGAAATAACTTTCAGTTAGTTTTAATGCCACGTCACGTATCCCATAATATTCAAGCTTAATCAGTACGATATTGTGCTGTATTATGTCAAATGCCTTCGTAAAGTCTAAAAACAAACCTAATGTAAAATTTATCTTCAATATTCCTGATAATTTTGTCTTTTATGTAAAGTAGGGCTTGTTCGGTAGATTTTTGCTTTTGAAATCCATATTGAGCCTCATTTATTACATTATAATTATTATACATACAAGAAAAAGCCCCTAATCTTGAACAAATGACATTTTCAAATATTTTGGCAAACATTGGCAGAATGGAAATTGGACGATAGTGGTGCAAACTATTTCTCCCCGCCTTTAAATACTGGTCCGATTCTAGCAGTTTTTAACTCGTTGGAAATATTCCTGTTGGTAGTATTATAATAGTTATGTATGACAGAATGTAACTAAGTGATTGTAAGACACGTTTCACTAGAACCGATTTAAAACCGTCAATACCGGCGGCAACGTTATTCTTTTATGTTTAAATCAGCATTTCAATTTCGATCGGTGTAGTTGGCTTAAACATTATAAAATTCAGCAAAGGCTTTGTTCCGTCAACGACGAAAACGCCCGCGTCATTTTTTTTTTCACATTCATCCACACTGACAAAATGTGCACTAATAATATTTGAAAGACCTTTTCCTTCAAAATTTTTATAATCGATAATAATTTCATCTATACACGCGAAAGAAGATTTCCTATTTGTGATGTCATTCACTGCGTTCCATATCTTTCTCGGCTCGTTTTTTATATTGTTGAACATATTCTGATGATACTCACGTTTTGCTTTTTTTTATATTGGCTGTTAAACCGAATTAGAAGTTGCTGGTCACGTGTTTTGACAAAGTCATGGTACATATTTTTTTTTCATTTATTATTTTATAAAGACTATCCGTTTCCATGGCTTCCTCACTTTCTGCTTTTTATTTTTGGATTGTATAGGGGGGAATGCATTGACATAACATATTTTAAAGATCTTTAATACCCCTGTCAGACGGTGTTCTAAAGATCCTTTTCACTAAGCTCCTTTATAAAATAGGCCAATCAGCTCGCGATGTGGAGTGCGCACGTGCTCTACGGCGTGCGCACGTGCGCTACGGCGTGCGCTGGTTAGCCGATTTTATAAAGGAGCTTAGTGAAAAGGATCTTCAGAACGCCGTCTGAGAGGGGTATATAAGAAATGATTATATGCCATATTAGGATTCGCTTCTTCATAAACGCTGGCAGCACTGTCAATCAAGGCAGAGAAGTGGGAGAGCGTTCATGATTTTATTTTGCGGTAAGAAAAAGTATTTTCTTTGCTTACTCTCTTTTTTGACAAGAAAATTAAAAGGCATATCGGAACGTGGTCATGAATATTACTGGAAAAAACCCAGAACAGAAGGCAGCGTCCTGTATATTTGTTATACACAAGTCGAGTAAAGAGGCACACCCTGAAGAAATCCTGGTGGGTAGTGCTATCGAATTTTTACATCCGAAGGACGTCACAATATCAGACAGTTCTGTGGCGGCAGTATTTTTTTAAAGTTCATGTCAATATTAACGTCACCCATGACAATAAACGGTAGTTGGTAGGTAGCAAGAAAGGTAAGCACGTTTTCGAAAACAAATTTTTAAAAAATCGCCTTTTTCTCCTGTTGGTGGTCTATATATAACAACAATCACTGCCTTTCCTATTCACACAACCAAACATTCAACATAAGAAGTAATAACTGAGAATTCTTTAACAACGTGGTACGAGATGTTTTCCTTAACATAAATCACAACGCCCTCTACTCGCTTTTGCGTTTTAGCAAGGCTCTCACATTTGTGCCCTTCAAAATATGGCGTGTGTTCACTTTCCGTGAGCCATGTTTTTGTGAACGTTATTACGTCAAAACTTACACATAGGGAGTCAAAAAAAAAAGTCAAGATCGTCGGTTTTATTTCTTATACTTTTTATATTGAAATGAATCGCAGAAAACTGCCCTTTCTTTTTATGAAAGTACTTATTAAACATACAACTGTTATAAAGACCGTGCTCATTCAGCCTCTCTAATGTGGGACACGTAAACTTTCTCATGAGTTGAGAAAAAATAAAGTACAAAAAACACGGCTTTCAGTTTAGGCAATTCTTATCTAATTTTTGCGAGATCACCTTCATGCTGATTCGAAAGGTTGATTCGCCTTCTTGTTTTTTTACGTACAAGATTCCTTCTCTGTGCCACACAAACTTGTAACCAAGATACTTGGCCTTCATCCTGACATCGTAGAAGAGTTTCTTGTTTGACGCAGTCATGTTCTCTTGCAGGTACACATTACCTGTACTTGCTTCGCGCCGTAACTTCTGCTTGTTCTGAAGCCACACATTTCGCTCATTTCAGTTAACAAAGCACACAATAACCATCGGCAGTTTCTTTGCTTTATTTGGGACGCGATAAACGGCCTCTACGTTATCTTTTGTCAGCCTTGGCGCTTGGATTTTATCAGCGATCGTGTTTAGTTTATCTCGCAGATGCTCATTTAGTGTTTCAGCGAGTTCATGTACATCGAGATTACTCATTCGTCCAAACTGCTCCAGCCTGTTGAGTTTCTTGTTCTGGGCAATTTCATCAGCCTTTCGCTCTTGCTCCCGTTCGTTTACTTTCTTTTTTTAATTATATGATGTCGCTGCCATGTTCTTTCTTTCTTTCTTTTTAAGCATTTCATAGGTGCTATCTGACATCAACTTTACCAATTTTTCAATGTGCGTCACAGTTTCTTTTATTTCTACCAACTCGTCAACTTGCTGCTTTAGTGGTGCGAGTGCTGTCAACACCCCCATTATTCGAATTAGCTATTGTTGCACGCCCGACGGCTCTTCGAACGACTCCTTATCGTCCTAACAGCTTGCTTTTTAACCCCGGCACGTCTGACATTTCCAGGTTTCATTGATCCCCGGTTTTTTTACACCTCTGAGAGCAATTTCTGTTTCACCCGCACAACTGCCTATGTGATAGCTGACCTGGCACTCGTTAAATGTCAAGACAAGGTCATTATCGTCAATTTCCGTCTTACATTGCAGACACAAATCTTTTTTGGGCATGAGTTCGATTCCTGGGACTTACGCGTCTTCTATTTATTCGTTCAGTTTGTTCTGGTAAAATCGAGAACCTTGTTGCTTGCTCGAGGTCCGAATGTTATAGTCGCCGAACCTTCTACGCCGATTGTCCGAGAAGCCAACGCGTGTACATAAAAGGCTCCGCGTGGCGAGCCGCAGTCAGTCGCGCCCCAGCGTTCGATCCTGGTGTTATACGCTGACCTCGACGCCCGCGACGCTCTGTTGTTATCTTCTGTTCACTTTTGTTTTGGGCACAAGTTCGCCCCATTAAACGTTTCAATTTCCTCAGTTTTTCTTTGTTTCAACTGGTCATTTGTGACAATATCTGCGAAAGATGAGAGCCGAAACGGAACAATCTAACGACGAGCAGACGACGAAAGTGCGGGAAATCCGACAAGAGGCACGATCGCGAGGTCCACTGCTGTCACGTGACGCCCCCAAAACGGAAGCCAGTGTGGCCTCCACGGGTTGGGACACTGATCTCATTGTAAATTGCTGGATCGGGCTTCCCCGCTTGTTCGCTGCAGCGCGAGTGAAGCCACCGGACGGCAACCTTGCTGGGATAAGGTTTGTGGTTTTGCTAGCCTTTTGCTGCGGTTTTCCAGCGCGCTCTAGACACGTTTTCTACTCGTCCGTCGTCACTCGCCGAAAAAGTTTTTTAAGACTCAGTGCACCGTTGAGACTTGCCGTTGTGAACACGTAGAACATTTTACGAAAGCGCAGTACCGCAGGAAAATGGCACAACTCCTCGAAAGCAAGTTTCGCCGGTCTGGCGGCGTGTTCAAAGCTTCCTTGGCACGCCGAACTGCCGTGTCTCTGTGCCTTCGCACGCATGGATACCGACCAAGAATCGACGCTGTGTGAATGTGTTTTGCGAGTGCAATGTGCGTGAAGCCGTATGTGCCTCTGGATCAGCGTCTTACTTTACTCTGACGACTGTACTTGCGGCACTCGCGGTCCAGAAACGAGCTTATTCCAGCGTCCAGTAGCGACGGAAGAGGAGAGCAAGGTACGTCGTTTTTTCGTCCTCAGACGATTTACAGAATACTGCGCAAAACAGCTCCTCATCACTGATCAGTGCTGGCTCATTATCAACCTACTTAATTGCACATGACGTTTGAGCGGGGCTCACCTAATTGTGATTGGTCAACAGATTGCACACGCCGCGCTTCAAAGATTTTCATTCTCGTCGTCTTGCACTTTTGCCTTCGGAAACCCTTCTTGCTCCACAGCTTTGCTCTATTCGTGCTCCGATGTGATCTATTAGAGTAGATTTGGAACATAGCCATGGTTAATAGTACATAAGAACACGTACAAATCCCCCCTCCCCTCCCCCCCCCCCCCCTTCATTGACAGCAACTCACCGGAACAGCTGGACGACGAGAACTCCATAGCCGATATATATATATATATATATATATATATGATCTAAAGGCATCTACGCGCGACACACGTTCAGAACTTTGGTGCGGCGTCGATTCTTGATCGGTATTCAAGTGTGCGAAGGCACAAAGATGCAGCACTCGGTGTGCCAAGGAAGCTTTGATCCCACCGCGAGACCAGCGACATTTGCTTTCGACGAGTTGTACCTTTAGATACATACGGCTTCACGCATATTGCGCTCGCAAAACAGATTCACACGGCGTCCATTCTTGGTCGGTATTTAAGCGTGCGAAGGCACAGAAACACCGCACTTCGGCGTGCCAAGGAAGCGTTGAACACGCCACCAGACCGGCGAAACTTGCTTTCGACGAGTTGTATTATAGCACGCTGGAAAACCGCAGCAAAACGCTGGCAAAACCGGGTCCATATCACAAGAGCGAATGACATTTTAGCGAACGGCGACATTTGAGCGAATGGTCGTTTTAGCGAATAACGGGGGCGCGCGTTAACCCATCCGTCGCGCTGCGCTTTACGCCGCTTCGCGGCGACAGTCTGCGGCAACTCATTACAAAAATATGAACTCACTTGGCCCACCCGAAAACGCCGCTTCGCGGCGTCCAACTTTTCGCTAAAGTGTCGTTCGATGAAACGTGGGCGTTCGCTAAAACGTCATTCGATCAAGTGAGTGCCTCCCGGCAAAACCGCAAATTGTATCCCAGCAAGGTTGCGTCCGGTGGCTTCACTTGCGGGAGCAGGAAGCGCGATCCAGCGATTGTCATTGAGATCAGTGGGTTGGGACGCCTGATTATGGTGGCTAGAAGGACTTGGTGTCCGGAGCGCCGCTGGAGGCGCGGGCCGTTTGAGGAAGACGAGGTAGGTGGCGCTGTGCAACGTAGGGACGCCTCAGCGCATCGTTGCGCGTTTCGTTTTCAGTCGGACCGTATCTAGGGCTGTATCTCGAATTGTTTTGCTGATGTTCATTCAGAATTCCCGACTGTTAGGCACACCAATCTAGCGGTCACAGAATTAGCCTCTTTCAAGCGGTTCCACGCAAGGGTGACTACCGCTCGGTCGATACTCGAGGCGCAACCTTTTCTGGCGTTCTCTCGCGCGTGCAGCCTTGATCGGTGTTCGAAGCGCATGCATTGCCAGCAAAAGTCCAGCAGTATTGTTTTGTGCGCTGCTGGGTGTAAATCGAAATTATAATTTATCGCCTGCACTCTCTCACTGCTTACAATTATATTTATATTTTACATGCTTGGAATAGCCAGATCCGCCCACAGGAGTTTCACTACATGTACTGTACACGACTTAATTTTCGCGAGGACCTAATTTCCGCAAAAAATAGGTCCCGCGAACAATTCCGGTAAAATGCAAACATATTGGAATCTATACTGAGATCCCACAGTGTCGCGAAAACAACCCGCAAATTATTCCAGAACTTCAACTTCGAGCCCGTGTAAAATAACTCGTTGACATTAGACATTTATGGTAGCGGTGTCGTCGGCCGATTTACTGCCACTAAAAAATGGGGGGGGGGGGGGGGGGGGGGGGGTTGTGATCTAGACTAATAAGGGGTGAATCTGGAACACCCCAGCGAACGAATGAGGATCGGCACATTCTTTCGAAGCTATCGTGGTGGTTCCATACTAGATGCCAGACTATGATGTTTACGGCACATTGAAAGAAAAAAATGTTTCGTTCGTTTTCCAAAACGGCCATGTTATTTGATAAAATAAATCATAATAAACGGTAAGAAAAACACAGCGCAAGAAAGCAACAGAATTGGTACTTTATTCACCTACCTGAGATTATTGCTTTATGAAAAAATGTACAGAAGTTATTCCAACACGTTTCTCTGCAAATAAAAGCGTTCCAAAAATCGCAGTAATATTTCACACGATATACTTAGACTAATGTTCAATAATGATACGAATAGATAACAGCTTGTACAGAAAAATTGAGCAGCTATATCTACACTCCACACTTCTGCTCACCTGCAGCAGTGTGTTCGTTCAAAGGAGGCACATTCCAATCAACTGCCCTACGTCCACACTCTTATATCTACGAAGAGATATAATTGCGCATCATCCAGTATTGCACCCACAGGTGTAAAAAGCAAGCTTGCATAAGTCAAACCGCAGCCTACTGGAGCCGTCCCTGCTTCGACAGGTTCGCCTTTGCACTTTTCTCTTTTTTTTTCTGATTAACTCCTTTCACATAGAAGTGAAGCCTCGTCACGATGTAGAACTTAATAACTGTCCGTGTTAAATCATGCTTGTGGGTTTCACATCCCACTGAAGGGTAGCCTGAGTTCACGCAGCTGAGCACATCACGAATGCTCTCAGAGTGAAGCTTACTGGTGTTGAAACAATTCATGAAAGCCTTCTCCAGGTGGTCAATCAGCATAAACATCCTTTCGGACACAAACAGCAGCCCTCCACGACTAACTGCTTTAGTAAATTCTGCATTCTCGGTTGTTGTTGTTGCATCAGTCAAACAGAAAGCCTTACAATCGCCACATTTCAGGCGCAAAACGCATCTGCGTGCTGCATATCCACAAAAATAGTACAGCAGCCGTGAGTCACTCTGCCTCGCAAAGCAGGCTGTATGGTCCGAGCTGAGGGTTTGGTCAACTTCATCTATGCGTCCCTCATCGAGCAGGTCATCCAGTGCATTTCCACGACTGACATTGTCAGACGGACCAAGCAGGGAGCTGAGCACACCCTCACTGACCGTTCCTCCTGGTGGAGACCTAGCAAGATTATAGAAGCTAAGACAGTTTACAGTTAAAAGAAACTGTGTTGGCGTTGGATGGTCGTTTGCTCCATTCGACTGTGGAATGATACCGAAAAGACGCTCTATACAATCCTGGCTAAGGCGTGCGGTCATGAGGAAATCATAATCCAGGTGTCCAAGGTACGCCAGGATGCCCTCGGTGCTCTCCAACGTAACCCGCAGCCCCTCAGCAGTTGCCTTGCTTATGAAGCCTCCGTCTTTAGCTTTTTCCTCCCAGTCGGCCAGGAAGCTCAGAAAGTCGTCAATGAATGTGGCCTCTGGTGTCTGCAGTCTGGAACACGCAAGCAACAAAAGCAAGCTTTTTAGAGGTACAGAATTCAAATACAAATAGAATAAAAAATGAGCACAATAACATTATTGAAATATCATTTCATCAATGTTATTTTAGCTGTACACATCGCAACACTGTTAGCGCGAACACGAAATCGGCGCATTTTTGCATTTTACTTCTAAATAGTATTAGCGAGCATGAAATTTGATCGTTTACATTATAGAACTAAATGAGCTCCCTCCGTAGCAATAATAACTTGGATGACATCCCTTGGTTTCGAAGAGAAAACCTGGAAAAACCGGCGATCGCTTGTTCGCGCTAACAGTTGTCGCGCTCTGTACAATATCTTCCTTAAAACACTAAACAGAATACAGCACATAATCAGGCTATGGATGAGTGGCATTCTGCTCACCTCAATGCATCGTCTGGGTATCGAGAGGTCATGATTTGTATCAGTTTGTTGATTAAGCAAACAAACTTTACAGTAGCACTGTAGCTGCCACAGTTCTGCTCGACCGTCTTGTAATGTAGATCAAGGCCGCGCAGCACTTCATCGCTGAACAGCCTGAAGGCAAGGTTGACCCGCATTTTTTCAAAAGCATTGGGGTACAGCGTTGAATGAGTGACACGTGGCATCACCCTGACTGGCAAAACATGCGAGTCCGCTCTGTACGCAGCAGCAATGGGTTCCTTGCACACCTGTTAGAGCAGCCAATATTATAATTGATCATTCCACAAAAATTTGTCTTGCATGCGACTGAGAAAAAAAAAGAAATCAATGTCGAGACAACATGCAACAGCATCAGTGCTACACGTACCCTGCCATAGGGGGTGTTGAAGCCCGTTTTCAGAAACATATTCCGCAGGCATTTGAGGAGATGTGGAAAATCCGATACAAAATAGAGGCGTCTTTGGGGATCAACAGGATGGAGAGCACTGCATGTTATTTGGCTGTATGTTGCCTGAAAAATAGAAAACGATAGAATTGAGCTATTATTTTACATTTGGAGAATATTAATCTAGTTTGGTACTTAGAGGGCATTTTGAATAGCTACTAGAGTTAAATATACTAAAGATTGATAAAAATGAAGAAAAAAGATATAACATTCGTGAATCATTTACTTTATTGTTTATTGGACCTACAAACCGCTCATGATCTTGATGGTGGCAAACATTAAACATCTTAAACAGAAAAAAAGCCTTAGGCACTACATAAATTTTCAAAGAAAAAAAGCAAGCGGATAATAAGATACTAGCAGATGACGTCTGACAAACAAGTCCCAGTCAGGCACATGACAAGGGCAAAACAGCATTTGTAGATGGGAACCAACCTTGATACCAAAGCATCTCCACATGCTGCTGTTCCATGAGGCACCGTCGCAGCAGATGTAATCAATCCAAAGCCCAGCCTGCTCGCACAAGATGACGGCATTGACAATCATTTTTGCTAACAGGTTGCCCTTGACGTTTCCTTGTGACGCAAACACACCTTTCATGGAATAAAAGTGAGAGTTATGTAACATAAATTAAGTATTTTTGTTATATTATCCAGTCACCTACGAAATGTCAGTGTGCGAAACAGAAACAAAGCCCATTTGGCTATGGGGTCAAACAATGTTGATGAAATGTTTTTTTTTTTTTTTTTTTCAGCAGAAATGTATTTTTTAACATGTCTGTCTATTTTGGCCGTAAAAAAATATGTTTCCTACGAGGTCGGTGCCTCTTTCAGTAGTATGACTGCCAATACTGTTAGTCTATGCTATTGGGGAGGAGGACAGACTGTGACGCCCCAAGCGGTTAACTTTACAACTACACGGATGGGAACAACAAATACAATGACTCAGCGCTCAGCCGACATAACCGAACGCAACATCAGTGTTCGGCTGGAGTTCGTGTTTTCTGGTGAGGGGGAGGAGGGTCTCTCTTGTTTCCACTATGGCCTGCACGAACAATGCAGCATGCACGGTCCCAGCTCAGCACAAAAGCCGAATGGTTCAAGCTCGCATTCTCTGAGGATAGATCCGGCACTTAACGTCGCTTCCTCGACTGTTAGTATTTTTTACATTAAACTGTGCCCTGCGCTCTGTTGTAAAAGATGACATGGACATTCCCATGAGGCCTCGACATGTGCACAGGCCTTGTGTTGAGTAAACACCGAGCGTGGGGAAAACAAACGGGTCAGAGCGCCCCTTATAGTTCGATCTCCTGCCCAATTGTGCCTTACCCACAATTTGAGTCCCCTTCTCGGCAAATGGCTGGAATAGTATCACCATGCCATGGTCAGCTGGGGTAGTGCTTGTATCATTTGCAGAAAATTGTCCAAGGTCAACAAAACCCTCAAGTGTTCCACAAGCCTGCACGGAGATATTTTCAGAGAGCTTCATCTCATCTACCGCAAGGCCTCCGTGGCACAGGAATTCGCCCTTTTCAGGCGTCTTTTCTTTGAGGGCCTTGAAAGTGTTCGGGTTAAACCCAAATCCACTTTTATAGTCCTTGACATATTTTTGTAAAGTTGATGGCGATGGGAGTTGCAGGATCTTGTTTCTACGTAGGTGCCTGTACAGGCGTGCACTTTTCATCCTGGAATGAAGTATGCAAGCCTATTAAAACAAGGTATGAAAAATAGGTATCTTCATTATAGGACAAAAATAGTGGTGGCCGGGACCACGAAAAAAGCTGTCATACGAAGCTCAGATCTGGTCGAGATTGGTCGTCATGCCTTTGTACATCCCCATAAAATGCCATCCGATAAAGCTTTCTGGTACTGTCCGTGACACAATGAACTTAAACCACTATAATGCAGTTTGTAACACAGTATTTATACAATGCAAACGTGCCAACTCTGATCCACACATTTTATATTGCTTCCTGTTTCCAACCATTTTTACATGCCAAGGCAGTGAGGGCATGTAAGGTTGGAGAAGACCCATAAGCCTTCTACCTGTAATTTAAGAGCTTTAATGACAGTTCAAGTATGTAACATATCTATTACCTCATGATAATGCATTCCAAGATCCACTCTTGAGCATAGATCATTCCCTTCGTTGATTTTCGTTGAGCGGCCTTAAGGCAGTGTCTCATACACATCTGCTGCTTGCGGGGAAGACCTTTGATCTGAAAGTATTAGGTATGTTTGCTTTTAATTAACAGAGGCACTAAATAATAATATTGCCCACTGTGTCCGCTACTTCAAATAAGGTGATGACATACAGCAGCAAACACATGAGGTGGAGAGGAGCAGACGTCCTTTAAAATGTGCACTAAAAGTGCAGCCACACAGATGTTCAACTATGAAACACAGGAACAGGGATTAGAGCGTGTTTGTGGGGATGGGATTCAATACCCAGGTTCATGGTGCCTGCACAGGGATAAAGAAGAGTGATACTCACCTTTTCCTCAAGAATCGTATCCTCTATGCTCGCAGCCTTCTTCAGTAGACCCTCATCCCTACGTTGCAATGAATGGACTGTGTTGCTCCTACGCTTCAGTCGCTTCTGTAGTATTTTTGCAGCCTGGGTAGAATGCTTTGTCCGCTTTTTTGCTTTACTTTTCCGTGTGAGTAGCAGTTTCCTGACATACCTGCAGTGTAGGCATGACAATCCTGAAAAGATACCGAGGATAAATTAGGAACTACTGTTCGTGCATTGTAAACACCAGCCCATATGATAAATACAAGCTTTACTGTCAGCTTTAGAGTGTGGACGGTGCGTCCATCGCGGTTCTCGGTCAAGGAACAAGTGCCCGAGCTCTCACTAGCACGCGATTGTCACGAGGCTCGCGGCATCGGCTGCTTAGTCCACCTGCCGGTGGCGCCGGTACATAACACCTCTTCCCCCTCAGATGTAGCTCCCATAGCGTTCTGGAGGGTGCCTATTTCTTGGAGGTTGCTCCCTTCTTCCGCTTCCGGCGTCTGTCGTATGTTCCGGCGTTGTCTCGGAATTATCTTGAAATGACGATCTCTCGGTAGGGTGATCGTGTTGAGAGTCCGAAACAGGAGCAGGAACAGACCACTCAGCCGATGGAGTCGATGTCGTAAATCGACGCCTTATTTGATCCACGTGGCGGCGGGTTGATCCAGTTGCTGTCTCTACCAGCCAGGAGCGAATTCCAAGTCTTTTGGTCAACTTTCCTTGGATCCACTTGGGGGTTCCTTTGAAGTTTAGGACATAGACTGCCTGTCCCTCTTGAAATACCCTGGAAGGCGGTGTCTTTTCCATATCTCGTTCCTTGTGACTACTTTCTCGACGAGGAAGGAGTCTACTGATGTTAGTAGCAAGCTCCCTGTTGAACATTAAAAATGCTGGTGTTTTTCCTGTCGAGCTGCAAACTGAGTTGTGTTGTTTGTACAGGAATCTAGCAATTCTCAGTGAGAGCGATCCCGTTTTCTCTCTTGACAAACTTTGCTTAAGTTCGTAAACCATGCGCTCGGCTTGGCCATTTGTCGCTGGATGGTACGGAGCGCTGGTCACAAACTTCACGCCATTCTTTTCATAAAAGTCTGTTATCTCCTTCGATACGAAGACGCTTCCGTTGTCGGAAACAATCTTACAAGGCAGTCCAAAAGTTGCGAACATACCTCGGAGTTCTTTGATGACCGCTGCAGATGTGGCACTAGTCATGCTTCGCACTTCTAGCCACTTCGTGTAGGCATCTACAACGACAAGGAACATGTTTCCTTCCAGAGGGCCTGCAAAGTCCAAATGCAGCGTGTCCCAAGGAAGTGATGCGTGATCCCACGTAGGAAGCGGTGCCTTGCTTGGTATCTTCCTGGACTCTTGGCAGATGGGGCAGCTGCCAACAGCGTCCTCTATGTCGCGGTCGATGCCAGGCCACCACACATAGCTGCGTGCAGATGACTTCATGGCCACAATTCCCTTGTGTCCAGCATGCACTAAATTCATGGCTTCAGGTCGTGCCAAGGCTGGTATGACCACCCGGGATCCCCATATGACACATCCTCTTTGAGTGGACATCTCTGCGCCTTTTTTTCTGTACGCGGTAAAGTCCTTCTCCGTGAGCTCATGAAGCTTGCCTTGCTGCACAGCCTCGTAGACGCGGAACAGAATCGGATCCGCGCATGTCATGGCTGCTATCTTCTCTGCTGTCAGCGGAGAACTTGTCAAGGCTTCAATCATCAGGACGTCTCCCGGTGAGCAAGGCTCGTCGTCACTGTCAGGTAGGGGCAGACGGCTTAGAACATCCGCGTTTTGGTGTCGTTTTCCAGGCCTGTACACGAGTTTGTAATCGTACGCCGATAGTTTGACGCACCATCGCCGCATTCGGGGTGACAAGACTTGTGGTACCGGCTTCTGCGGTCCCAAGATGCCAAGCAGTGGTTGGTGATCGGTGATAATAACGACACTTCGTCCGGCGATGTATTGGTGAAAGTGCATCGCCCCAAACACCACTGCTAATCCTTCTCGATCAAGCTGCGAGTAATTTTTCTCGGCATGCCCTAGAGTTCTTGACGCGAATGCGATTGGAGCTTCCCTGCCCTCGTGGTCGACCTGCGCAAGAACTGCGCCGACGCCATATGGTGACGCATCACAGGACAGAAGCAGTGGTTTTGACTCATCGTAGTGAGCCAACGTTGTCTTGCGGAGTACCAACTCTTTCAACTTCCGGAAAGCGAGGGCATGGCGCTCTTCCCAGTGCCAAGGAACGTTTTTGGCTAGTAGTCTGTAGAGATCGCAGGCTACAGTCGCTCGGTTTTCTAAGAACCTGTCGTAGAATGCGAGCATTCCGAGGAACGACTGCAGCGTGGCTTTTGACGTAGGTTCTGGCAACTCCCTGAATGCCTTGATCTTGTCGTTGGTTGGATGAACACCAACCGCATCGATCGTGTGGCCCAGGTAAGTGACCTCAGGAACGCCAAATAGGCACTTCTCACGGTTTGCTCGCAGGCCAGCTTCTTGGAGTCTTGACAGGACAAGGTTCAGGCGCTGGGCGTGTTCCGCAGTTGTGGCACCGCTGACAATGATGTCGTCCAGATACACGCTGACACCGGCTATCCCTGCAAGTGTTGTCTCCATGCATTTCTGGAAAATGGCTGGTGCTGCCGAGACGCCGAAAGGAAGTCGCTTGACACGATAAAGGCCCTTTATCGTGTTGATGGTAAGAACGTCAGCTGTGTTCTCGGTGACTCGTAACTGCTGGTATGCTTGAGCCAGGTCGATGGTGGAGAAAATTCTCCCTCCCCGCAGCTTTGCGAGCACCTCTGTCACTGTCGGCAGTGGATATGACGCCTTGAGCGTCACAGCGTTGACGGTGCTCCGGTAGTCACCACAAAGTCTGATGCTGCCGTTTTTCTTCCTTACTACTACAACGGGTGTTGCCCAATTCGAGTGCTGAGTCTGTTCAAGGATGCCTTGTTCCGTGAGACGTTGCAGCTCGGCTTCCACCGCTGGTTTGAGCGCGAATGGCACAGTGCGAGCTCGTAGAAACTTGGGTGACGCGTTGTCTTCCAGTTCTAGGCTTACCGCTGGTCCGTTGTAGCCGTTCAGGTTTCCGTCAAAAACTGACCCGTACCTTTCGATGGTGGCTGTCAGGCTGCCGTCCAACACCACCTGGTGCACGCCGCTGAGGCCAATTCCCAGGGCTGTGAACCAATTCCGCCCAAGAAGGTTACATCCGGGGTGCTTCATCACAAGAAGAGGCAAATTCACTTTCAGTTTCTTGAACTGGACCATGACGTGAATTGTTCCCAGAGATTCGATGCCTTCCCCAGACCAGGTACGCAGAGCGATGTTATCGTCTGTAAATTCCGGAGGGTTTCTTGGCCACGCTGCTCGGAAAGTTTGTTCGCTGATCAAAGAAAACGCCGCTCCCGAGTCCACCTCAAATCTGAGAGGAACACCCTGAACCTCCAGGCTTATCATAACCTTCTCTGCCGGCTCCCGCCGCGGTGTTACGGCGTACAAGTCACCCAGCGTGCCTGACGGTTCTGTAAAGGGGCCATGATTTTCCTGTGGTTCGAGTGCCTGTACGGAGTTTTGGCTGTTTTTCTTTCTCTTGAAGCAAGCTTTCGCGATGTGTCCCGTCTTTTTGCAGTACCGACACTGCGATGTTCGGAACTTGCAAGAACTAGGACTGTGGAGTTCTTCGCAGCGATAGCAGGGCGTGGACGATGGCGTCGTCTTCTCCTGGCGACGATGCGCCGGACGCGTTTTTTCCGCTTTGTTTATTTCTTGAAAATCTGCTTTTATTTGCCGCTGGTGGTCCTTGGCGCTCTCGGCTCGTACGGCAATGTCGAACGCCTTGAGAAACGTATGGTCCCGCTCCGCAAATAGCCGCTGCTGGAGATTTTCATTTTGAAGACCGCAAACAAAACGATCGCGCAACATTATGTCCATGGGTAACATCGTCGCGTTGCTGGAAACCGCTGTTGTGACCGTGCTGACCGTGCCGTCGGCTGCCCCAGCAGCTAGTGCTGAGACGGGAAGGCTAGCTGTGCTAGTCGTCGGAGTCACTTGAACGTTCCCAAAATTGCAGTCTGCTGCAAGTTTCTTAAGAGCAGCGACGTAAGCGGTCACTGACTCTTCGGGCTGCTGATCTCGCCGTTGGTACTTGCAACGGCTGAACAGTTCTGCCGGCCGGGGATCAAAATGTGCTTGTAGCAAATTCACGATCTCCTCGAAAGTCAACTCACTTGGAGACCTGGGAGCCACCAATGCCTTGACCGTTTCAAATGTGGAGGGACCACACAGAGTTAGCAGAACGGCCCGTTTCTTGGTGCCATCCCTGATGCCGTTGGCCTCGAAGTAGTAGATGAGCCGCTCCGCCCAAGATGACCACCCCTTTCCCGAGAACGCTTCCATGGTGCCGTGAGTCGCCATCTTCTCAAAGCCGCAGGTTCGTTTCTCTCACTCGTCGCCAATTGATAAATACAAGCTTTACTGTCAGCTTTAGAGTGTGGACGGTGCGTCCATCGCGGTTCTCGGTCAAGGAACAAGTGCCCGAGCTCTCACTAGCACGCGATTGTCACGAGGCTCGCGGCATCGGCTGCTTAGTCCACCTGCCGGTGGCGCCGGTACATAACACCATATCTATTACATGCAGAGTGGACAGTCATCGCACATTTTTGGGCGATCAGTTGGTTGTTCCAAATCCTCACTGTAGCCGAGGGTTAAACCTCCAGGGGAAGGAACTCGTGGAGCAGTCCGGCACCACAGCAGGTCTGGATGGAGTCAGCAGCTTCCAATTCTTGGTTGAGGTCTTCAATGCTTGCTAGGTCGACTTCTTTGAGCTTCTTTCCCTTTACGTAGACCAGACACTGTGCTTTATGGTTTTGTAGCTCTGCCGTTTGTGTCTTCACCACCAGAAGCTTTTCGCTGCGGAGCTCTGACCCCGTGGAGTTCAACGAAGATACCGCAAAAGCCACACAATCTTCCAATGCTGTCCTGGACCACGCATTTGAAGGCAGAGTAGATGAACACCACTTCACTTTGTTTTCGTGTGTCGCTCTACCTTCGTCCTCTTCGATATCCTCCGGGCTGCTCGCACGCGAGGCATCACAACGAGCACGCTTCTCGCGTCCGACATTGGCACGAACATCGGAGGACTCTGAACGTTCCTTACGTTTACGGGGAAGCTTCTTCGTTAGGTATGACGGCAGGTTCGGAAATACAGTCGGGTACGCGTCTTGCGTTAGTGCTGGCCGCTCTCTTTTCAGCTGCACGATCTCTCCCTTGATGACGTGAGGCTCATAAAAACGTTGCACGAACCTTTCGTCGAAATGCTGTTCACAAACGGCCCACGAAGGCTGCAGTGGTGTGTCCCCACGGGGAATACTTCGGGACCACAGAAGAAACCGTTCACTCTCTTTGGGCACCGAAAATTACGCGCACTTTCGCTCAGCCGAGCGGTAACCCGTCTTGCACCCAGGCACACAGCAGTGCCTGTTCCTCGGCGGCCGCTTCGGCGCTCCCCCGTCCGCAATTTCGCTCACCTCGGTGATTTCATTTGTTTCATGCCTTCAGTCACTGTCCTTAATCACTCCTCGGCCAAATTACAGTTCATGCTCACGCTCACCAAGCGTCCTTTTGTTTCTCTGTCTTGCTTCACCGGCTTCACTCCCGCTTCGGCACAACCCGTCTCGGCATCCCAGGGTGTCGTGGCGCCACCTATCCACGTCTTCCTCAAACGGCCCGCCCTTGTCAATGGGAGGGGGAGCTCGCTCCGGACACCAAGTCCTTTAGCCACCATAGCCTGATGGTGATGCCGCCCAGCGGCGCCGACTGGCGGCGCCGTTCACGCTAGTGTGGTCAACAGTCACTGGATCTGGGAAAGTAGCGCCATTGCCTTCCCACCTGCTAGCCGGACACAAACAAATACCAACATACAGACGACAAAACCTCTCACGGTGATTCGCTCATCGCTGTCGGTTGCCATCGCGATCGTCATTTAGGACTCTTTCAAAACTTGGAACCTTCGAACAGGTCATTAAAACCAGTCGCACCAAGATCGCTCTGGAGCATCATCGTACTTAAAGCGTTCCTCAGCCAATATTAGCGTCTTTGACACTTTGCATGCAATAGACTTATCACTCATGCTTATTCCTCCCGATCTCTTACAATTATGTTGCTCTTCTTGCGTGTTTCAAGATAGTAAAATTATTTTTCAATGTCCCCAAACGCCGACGCTGCGTGTGATGCCGTACATCTACGTACCGCCATCACACGTAACGTCAATGCTTGGAGGCATTGAAAAATAATTTTACTATCTTGAAACACGAAAGAAGAGCAACATAATTGTAAGAGATCTGGGGAAATAAGCATGAGTGATAACTATAAGTTTATTGCATGCACAGTGCCAAACACGCTAATATTGGCCGATTTCAGTACGATGATGCTCCAGAGAGATCTTGGTGTGACTGGTTTTAACGACCCTTTCGAAGCTTCGAAGCTTTGAAAGGGTCCAAAATCGTGATCACCATGGTAACCCTCAGCGATGAGCCAATCACCTGGAGAGCTTTTGTCGTCTGTATGTTTGTATTTGTTTGTGTCGGGTAGCAGGTGGGAAGGCAATGGCGCTACTTTCCCAGATCCAGTGACGGTAGTGTGGTCAGGCCTTAAAACTGGTTTTGGACGGCAGCCCACGGCAGCCGACGGCGCGAGGCAAGCCTCCGCGACGCTAGTGTGGCCGGGCCTTTACTGGTAACGCCGCTACACTCTCAGAAAAAAAGGAGCCAAATGAGCAAAAAAGGGTTCTTTTCGCTAAACTAGAACCGATTTCGGGGAAGATACTTTAGAAGCGTGCTTTCTCAACCAAAAGCACCCCTCGCAAAGTAAAAAAAGAAATGCAGAGCTAGTTTCCGGCCTGGAGAGAGCGAAAAGGGTTCTTGTTGCAGCCAGGAAAGAGATAAAGCGATCTTTGGAAAAAGGAGGTCACTTAAGTCTTCTACCGGATAGAGGGACACAATGACCAGGCTCGAAAGGCTTCGCACGCGAGAAATTGGGTGCGCCATTCTGTGGAAACAAAGCTGCCCGTGCGAGCTGTCAAGTCCTTGAAAGCTTACAGAGGTGGAATGTCGTAGTTATTTACCAAGTCGCGTTGTGTTGTTTACCACACCGAGATAATCTTCGCCTCGGACCACAGATGAAACAGGCTTCGATGCCTTTGACTCCCGGGCCACCTGCTTCGGCGGTTTGAACACTGGCGTTCGTTTGCAAGCGTAACTGCTCGCCGTGTTTTATTTAGTAAGAAATGTCAGTATAAAGCTACTCTTAGGTACTCATTTGTATAAACCAAACGGGTCATTGAATTAAAGTTTATTTGAAGAAATCTGTACCTCCGGAAATCGATTGTGTAGTTTATTTCCCCCAACCCCCAAAAAATGCATACAAATTTTCAAAGGTGCAAAACTTCGATGAATGAGCAACACACACAAAAAAGTGCATGTTGCGATGAATGAGTGATACGGTGATTAAGCGGCGTCGTGTTTTTTTTGTAACAAAAGCTATTTTTTAACTTGCTTTCGGGTTTAAACAATATACGTATAACTGCGCGTGTGAATGAAAAAAAAAATAGAACAGAGGAACGTTTTTTGGTTTTTTTGTTTTAGTATAGAATGCAGTTGTCCTAGCTTGTGGTCATGAGTCATGACACCACCCGTCTCCCAATACGGCGCCTCTGATTGTTTCGCGGCACGCGTCGAGCCGCAAAAATAGAGTTGGGACCCATCCGCGAGGGGCATCAAAAATCCTGCTGCGCGGAAGGTTCAAGTGATGTGTTGCAGTCATCTTTATCTTCAAAAATAAATCAGTCTGTAAATGGTGGTTTTTCGATTTCAAGGAGCAGTTATGTCTAGAAGGATACCCCCGAAATAATCCCATAGGCATATTCTATAAGTGCGTTTTGAGTGAAGCAAAACTAAACTTCGATATGCTGTGCGTTCAAATTTATGTGCAGTGTAAGAAATGAGTGCTCCGTCCGCCGTTGAACCCCGCTCGCTACTTTGAGGTCGCCCACCAAGAGTTAGGAGAATGGGATGGCATGAGGAAAAAACAACAACACAGAAACGTGGTCGTTGCTGTTCTCGTAGTTTTCGCGAGCAATATGGCATGATAGGATGCAGAACAAATGGCCTCGGACGAAATGGCCCTGGACGAAACGGCCCCGGACAAAATGGTCCCAAGTGCAATCCCGGAGAGAATGGTCCCAAGTGATTTTTAGACACTCATCTTTTAATAAGGTGCTACTCTGAAGTTCTGTTAAGTACATTCAATGATCTTATAATGCAACTTTTGTAGAGACTATAAAAAAAGAAGCTCAATATAGACGCGACAATGTTGTAGAAACACACACACAGGGCAGGCACCTGTCTCGTGCGTGTTTTTCTTCGACTTTGTACCGTTTATTTTGCATTCTTTTTCATTATGCCGATCAACCAACTAGCCCAACAATCTATTTTACTGTTTGATACAACTCTTTCCGATCTCCCGCTCGAAGCTTTAAATTGATGCCGCACAGTTACATTTTGTGAACTTGATGTTTTACTTTAAAGGAGTTCCCTCTTGTAGCTCTGTTGAACACAGAGCTACAAGAAGACGTTTTGAGTGAAGCCAAACGTAGCACACATTTACAACTAGTTTCTTTGTGTAATGAAATGTTTATTTCACAAAAAAATGTATTGCATTATACGAATATTTATCTTTTTATATGTTGGGATTGTACCAATTAAAGCTAATAAAAATAAGGAGCGAGAAAAAATACGAAAAAAATTTATTTGAACCATTTTGTCCGAGTTTTCTATTCGAAAAATTTTGTCCGGGGCCATTTTTCCGGTTTTTGGGCTGGTTCTATGTTTTCGATTCCCATTTCTAGTGTAAAAGGGATAAGCGGCGCCTGCACGCCCAGCATTTCCGTGACGTGGCGCTTAACTGAGCGAATATTTGTTCAGAAATGGCAATCGACGGTTCGGAGGTGGCTCCGATTGGAAGAAAAATTCTTTGTCAGCGACATCAATTCGCTCTCTCTGATTGATTTATTATCACTTCTCCTTCGAGTTCCAAAATAGGCTCGATTATCATTCAATCTTGTTTCCAAGCCCTCTATTTTGATAAATTCCTATAAAAAACACGTCACTGACCGGACACTGAATCATCGAATCTAGGTGCGTTGTCGTACTGCCGGCACAAAAGTCGCTCAGCCACGAAATAGGCCAACACGCGTTGCTCAACACAGTGTGTTGATTGTTTCCGTTGCCGGAAGGTGTCACGCCGAATCGAGAATTTCGCTCTTGTTTATTTTGTGTTTATTTTTGGCAAGAGAGTGAACTGCCAACAATTTTACCGGCGGCTGACGGACATGCTTGGTGACGTGATCGCCGTGTTTCCTGGCAGACAAGGACGGAAAAGCGATGACATCTGCATATTATCTTCGCCAGCGAACCATGGTTCAGGCAGCTCAACGGCACCCCAGAAGATAAGCCGTAATGTGTTCAAAAGCGACGTTTCGGGGGCTAATCTGCTCACCACTAGGCTGACAGTTCGTTGGGAACGTCATGCTCGTTTGACCAGTGAACCTTCTGCCTTGCACCATGTGATCACAACCGCAGAGAAAGGTGTCAGGTGATAAAAACCAGGCGACTAATTGGTCCGGCAAGCACGTAGCTTCCACCGCGCTGTCAGCTTAGCGGTGAACAGGAATGGGTCGCTGAAGGTCACTGGAGCCAACAGGATCTAGTTGTTGTTGTTTTGTCCGTTTTTTTATTTTTCCGTGTCTCCGGTTTACGATGGAAGTTCTTCACCAGCTCGCCTGTGCTTTTACCCTTTCTTCGGTAGGATCTAGTTTCGTTGCTCGAGGGAGTGCCACACTCGCTCGTACGAGTGGCGGATCGGAACAATGTTTGACCTCCTCTCCCTTTGGGTTTGAAGCTCTAGAAGGAAGTACCTTCCTCCCTTTCCTCTTAGCCATCACTTGCAACATGTCAGCGGACATGAGCACATGGACGATTGGAGACATCTGCTGGTGGCTTTTTGAAAACGAACTGCAATCGGCCTGTTCATCATTTCAAGGTAAAACTTCTTCTAATCAGGCAATATTTATAATTTATCTTGAAAATTGCTATAAGTACAGTAGTGCTCAAAATGGCCGGAAATTGTTTGATGCATAGGCAGAATAAGTAGGACAGGGGGCGGCTTCTTATTAATTAAGCTACTTGTCGTTTGAAATTTGTTTTTATGCTATTTTAACTTGGAGTTGTCCAAACAAGCACGTTGCAAAAAAAAAACATTATTTTACAGTCTTGTATGTTGAACTACACAAGAAAAAAACGTTTTTGAAGCGAACACTGATTTCATTACTACAATACTGACTATATATAATATGACAAAATGCTGAGTTCAAGCTTTCCGCCAGAAAGATCTCAAGAACAGAACTTCGAATTTACAGCGCGAATGAAATGAGCAATGATATCTCTTCGTAAATGTAACAACGTATGTTACCGGGCTTTAATTAGCTAATGTATCCGTATTTATGGCCCCAATAAACGTGAGCGAATAGGTGCTGTAAACGTTTTGTTTTTTGACCGGCCAGGGACATGGCACTCTGAGAGCCAATCACTGCAATTTACGGCACCGCTCAACTAATGAGGCTGCCGAACATTTGGTTAGACCCAAAGATGCTGTCTGCGACATCAGGGAATGCAAAACGTCCCGCTTGCTTTGCTTAATGTAACAGCGCAGATTGCATTTCTTGGTCTAAACGTATGTTCCGCGTCGTCATTCGCTGAGAGGACTTCGCAGGTTGCAACGATTGGCTCTCGGAGTGTTGTGCGGAAATCGACAGGCGCGAACTTTTTGTGCATTTTGTGTTTGCACAAATGTGGATGTATGTTTGATAAAAATAACTGTTATATTTGGTCCTATATTCAGTGCTGCAACTATTATGTAAATAGCTTACATGCGTAAACGGCGCATCAACGTAACAAATTGTTTTTGTTTTAGGGATTCGTTGATACTCACAAATGTGAAGACGCCGTGAGTGCTCGCCGTCATGTTTTGCTCATGAACGAAGAGATAACTAAAGCGCCCCTGAACGTCGACTTGATACAAGACCGCATGATGCGGACGTTTCAGTCTTGCCAAGAATGGATCCTCAGCGATGCTGGAGCCCTCACAGTCCTTGAGGAATTTCCGGCAATGACGATTCCCGGAATGGTAACTCAATATTATCTTCTTTATATTTAGTCTTAAAGTTTCGAGATTTTTACAGATCATCAGGACTTCAAAAGTTTCTTACTACCCGTTTTATCGCCTGTGAATGAGATAAGGGCTTTTGATACGTGCTAAATTAAATAATTTTACCTCGTAATAAGGCTAGGCAATCAATTAGTTAACATTCCGATTAATTAACTATTGTTTTACTCTGAATCAAGTGAGTTTAACAGGCATATTGGTTGGATTTAGAGTTACGAAAAGTCTTATAAACAAAAAAGTAAAAAGAATATTCATTTAATTCTTTTTTTGTGTTTATAACACAATTGTCTCTCATGGCTACTTAAGTGTTTTATATGATTATTATCTAGAGTGGTTTTGAAGTTTAAATAATAACGTACAAATATTTTATTTTAAATGTTTTCCATGCTTTTCTTGTGTATGAGCACAACGGCAAGTTGATATTTGAACTTGTTATTGTACAAATATGTACATATATTTTATTTGAAATGTTAGCCATGCCTTACTTCTGTATGAGGCACAATGACAAGTTGTTATGTACTAAGCCTTATAAGACGTAGTAAAAACTTGTCAAAGAAAAAATCGGTTGTTCTAGGCCTTTTCTGGACACAATATCTTTCCTCGAGATCAGCGCGACCTATAAATTGATTAACTAGTCAATATAAAAGAAAACGTAAATCGAAATTATTTTAATTGACGCCAAGCCCTACTCCACTATAGTGACAGTAAGTGGTCGTTTAGTTAATATATATATATATATATATATATGTGTGTGTGTGTGTGTGTAAACAATCATTGTGTACAAATTCATAGCGCATAAATGTACTTTTGTAAACCAGCAACACTGTCCATTCGTTGTTTATTTTTCAGTTACTACAAGACGTTAAACTGCCGTTCGGCAAAGACATCCGGAGGACATGGGAGCCAAGATTGAGGCATTTACAGCTTCTACACAGGTGCTCCTCAAAGGAAAAGAACGTCACTCTGAACCTCGAAGAGCTGCTTGAAGGTATACTTTAGTTGGTGTTTTTGTAATCTAGCACAAGTTTCAGACTGCGACGACGCAGAGGTTTACCTTCGTCCACCATAAATATGCTGGGTTAACTTACTACATCATTACGAACTGATGACCGCTTATCGGGGCCATTCGTTTAAGACAGGGTTAACTTATACTCAGAAACAACTTCTGCGGCGTTTCTGAAGTGAAGAGTGCATGTGCATAGCCTTGATTGCTTAAGATGCGCGGGCGTTTTTAACTTCGACTACACATTGCCAAAAAAGTTGCCAAGTCACCCCCGAGTATAGTGCATTGTCACAGATGGTAATGCAAACTTGTCAGGGTTATATCTTCAATATACGAGCTAGTAATATAAAACATATCCTTGCTTTATTTTCTAAAAATAATATAGAGGAAATATAAGCGACTAAAGTCAATGACAGGTTAAGAAAAATCTAAAAGAAGAAAGCCGATGGACGCTTGAAATGGAGAGAAGGTTTCTCCTCTCCCCTACAAGCTTCTGTCCGCTTCCTCCTCTCCAGCTCGTAGATTTTTTCTTAACCTGTTACTGACTGTAGGGCAAGAAGGATTAAATATGGGTAGAACCAACGTTTCTAGAAACATGCTTAAAATTCCTGTGCATCTACTTCCCGCAGAACACTCGAGAAGCCAATCACACCAATCCACGAAGAGAGCTCGGCGAATAAAAAGGCCAAAGCATGTTTAGACATATGAATGAAGCGAGAGATGTCACTGAGCATGGCGGTTCACGTACTGACTTCATGCTCAGTGTCACGTTACAGACTTCATTTTTAAGTCAAACATATTTTCAGCTTCTCCATTGGCCGAGTTTTCTTCGTAGATTGCATTGATCGGCCCCTCGAGTGGACGCACGGGCATTTTTAAAAGCAGAGAAAATTCGGTGGCACGTTGGGCATTGTTTTACGTGTGTACTGCACATATATTGTAATTCATTGACCTCCGATCTTCTTCCTTTACTACTTCTTGGATGGAAAGGGAACGCTTGATGCTGCGTACCATTTTTCGCTTTTACACATTGTTGTAGCGAAGGGGGCTTCGAAGGGGGCGCTTCGTCATCCGCTGGTCGCGCTCTCTAGATCGCACTGATTGACCCACTAAATGTTTTGAAGGAAATCATATCTGCGGGTATGTTTTAGAGCGTAAGGCTAAACGAGAAATAAAATGCTTAGTGAAACCTATACAATTATAATTGATCTGAAAGCGCGGCGAATGAGCAACTCGCAGCATAATAATACAGAGGAAAATACATGTGTTCATATTCTTGCTTTCTTGTTGTAGGAAGTCCGGACACTGATGCCACTCATCCATCTCCAGGAAAATGAATTTGACAACTTTTTGGACGGTGTCCTGACAGTGAGCGACATCAGAACGACAGTAGAAGCTGTGTGCACATTGCTGGCAGTGATACCCGTCTCGTCTTGAAACTGTTTCGAATTTTGTTAGCTTTTTTACTGCGAACAGAAGAATCAATTTTTGCTACTCCAATAAAGTATATGATTGGACATGATGTTTACTGTTCTGCCTGCCATCTAGTTAATTACGTACAGGAATGAAGTGTGTTGACTCTGGCCAGACTGATGTTTGTCAACCTGTCGAAAAGGCCCAGTGCTACCGATTAATGAACAATCTAAAGACACTTTGGTTGGTAGAAAAAAATGCACCTTGTAAAGCAAGAAATACGAAATACGATTTACTAAAAACTAACTAGGAATGTAAAAAAAAACTCATTTGTCATAAGAGAGGGTTAGAAGTACAAAATATGGTTTACTAAAATAACGCCAACATAATCTAAAGAACTCGGGATTTATTAAAAGAACCAAGGAGGGTTCCAAATAAAACATGAAATAGGGTTCATAAAGAAAAACCAAGGAAGGAACCGTAAAGAACCTCGAAATAAGGTTCATTAAGAGCACGAAAGAGGGTTCTGGAAAGAACCCAAATGGGGTTCAATAAGAAGAACCAATAAAGGATACGAAAAGAACCCTGAAATAGGGTTTATTTAGAGCACCAGAAACGGTTCTGGAAAGAACCTGAAATAGGGTTCATTAAGAGCACCAGAAACGGTTCTAGAAAGAACCCGAAATGGGGTTCATCAAGAGCACCAAAAAGGGTTCGGGAAAGAACCCGAAATAGGGTTGATTAGGAAGAACCAAAAAAGGATCCTAGAAGAACCCCTAAATAGGGTTCGTTAAATAGAACCCAGAAGCGTTCTGAAAAGAACCAAAAATAGGGTTCATTAAGAAGAACCAATAAACGATCCGAAAAGAACCCCGAAATAGGGTTCATTAGAAAGAACCCTTTTTGTGGGTTCTTTTCTGCACCTTTAAGGGTGCCGCCCATTGGACAAGCGAAAGAACCCTAAAAGGTGCTAGTTGGCACGCTTTTTTCTTAGAGTGTACTGGTAACGCTTGACCACCGACACTGCTTGAAACAATAGAGAGTATTAGCTTACCGCCTACCGGGCGACCGGGGGGTTACCGCGACCGTCACTGCAGAACTGCGCATGCGCCAATTATGCCACGCTACTCGGTTTACCGCGTTTACCGTCAATGGCGACTGCCGGGCATCGGCTCCGACGGCCGGCGTAGACTAATCACTTACTGTTTTGGAATGGCGGGGGAGGCGTCTAGAAACAATCGTCGCACCATATAACATGGGAAAGGGCAAGTGAAGCGGCTCTGGTTGGCCTATAAAGGCTTTCGCCTACCCGAGGTCCATAGCAAAAATGCGGGCTTCCATGGCCGCCGGACAGGCCGGTTGAATAGATGAATGGTAACTGCTATGCCCCTTGTTTCGGGCGGCAACCTGAGCCACCTACCCGACATTAGAGACTGGTGCTGATGGCAATGGAGCTGCGAATGCAAACAAGCAGCGTACAGGATGATGCTGTTTGCTTGCATTCGTAAGAGAACGGTGGCCGAGTGGGCTAACGCACCACAGCTCGGAGCACGTGTAGCGAAAGCTCGCGCTGCAGAACTCAGAGCACTGGGTTCAAATCCCCGTCCCTGCCCGGTTCGATCTGGACGAGCATCGTACCGGCTGCGTTCGTATAACCATGACTAGAGCCACTCTATATGGCAGCTTAGCTGCCAGAGTAGCGACACGACGCAAAATTATCTAGATACACGGCGTCAGAAGCGCCTATAGTGATCTCCATTTTGGGCCTGGGAGGTTTCTACGGTAACCGTACTGCTAGCGACGCCGGGCGGCAACCTTTATCTAGTTGATATCTCCATTCGTTACTTGAAAAGTGGTAAAAGACCTAAAAGACGCTTTGCATGGCGGTACGGCACGGGCCTCTGGAGGAGCGGTGCCTGTTTCTTCTGTGAAATGAGACGATTTGCAGCGTGCACGGAGAAGGCGAGTGGTTTTCCGCGTCGCCGGGATGGCGGCGGCTTCGTGGGACGAACGTACCGTCCTTGTACTTGCGGACTTCGCTCCTATGAACAAAATCCGATTACGCCGGCCACGACAGGACGATTGCCTTGGGACATGACTGCTGCTCGACTGCCCCATAGTAAGAGAACGTATGCTTAGCACCATACTTCTTCAAGACCCAATCATTCATTCAAGATAAGATTATCTCACCGACTGGCGGGGAGCGACGTCGACAACGGTATCACCCTCGTTTTGGGCGATGAACAGTCGACGGGGTTAAACCAAGAAGGACAGCACGGTGGTCTACAGAGGATTGTTAACACCCTCAAAAGAGACGGACGCCGAATATATGGTGTTCTTGCCGACAGGCCAACTGGTAGTCCGGAAGTTTACCGGCATGCAAAATGTCAATATTTTTATCTGGTGTAGCACGCATACACCTGTTAAAGGGGCCATGAAATGATTCTGTAACTTCTTTTTTAGCCTTAATCCTAAACTCAAAAGAAAACAGTGCAATCACGCAATCGTGACATGCTAGGGCACCGGTGCGATGACCACAAGCTTCCACCGTGCTTTTTAAGCACACCATAGAACTTGTCATTCGCAAGTGCACTCATGTGGACTCATTGGCCATGAACACGAATTCAAATATTCATCGACGAATTGATTGTTGACGAGCGCATACGCCCGAGTGACGCAGTCTTCGTGTCAAATGCGTGAGCTGGGATCGGCTGTCGTCATTTTGGCTTTTGTAGGCATTGCAGAGAGGATATTTAGAACCATACACACATGATGATAGCATCATAGCACACGGACATTAATGGGTACAAAACGGGCCTAGCTACAGAAAATAAATATTACACTTTAAAAAATAATTCTCTGTAACTTGTTAATTACAAAGACGAACACACCTCTGAGCATATAAATTTAATAGTGTGTGTTGATGCACTCTTATAGAGCAGGTCATTTCATATACGTCATTTGAGCAAACGCCAGCTTGTCACTTGAAAAAAACAAAACAAAAAAACACTGCCATCAAATGAAAGCTATTGCAACGAAAGGACGTTTATCAAAGTCTTCAGAACTGTCAAATCGTAAAATCGCCGATTAGTACAAAAGGTTAAAGGTCGCAGGCGCTTCCTCGCTTAAAGTTGCTGTGATTATTCGGTGACCCAGTGCTAAAACAACTTCCCCTAGGCCCTACACGCGACGTATACCTTTCGTTTCGATTCTCAGAAATTCAAACATTCAAAAAAAGCTAGAAATTGCGAAAACGTTACCCTAAAGGCTATATCGTAAGATCGTTGAATAGTCCAAAACGTAAAGATCGCAGGAGCTTTCTCGCTAAAAGTTTGTGATTACGCGGTTACCTGGGCTGAAACAACTTCCCCAAGGTCCAACATGCGACGCGTAAAATTCGCATTGATTATCAGACATTCCAATGTTTAAACAAGGCTAGGAGTATGCGAAAATTGCATGCAAAATGTCTTATCGATCCTCGAACACATCCAGGAATACGAGCACCGCTACGGCGATATGACTGATGCTGTCGCACAGGTGGTAATATTCAGACCGATCTTCGACAGAAAAGGTATGAAGTCAGATTCTTTCAGATCTTCACGTTATACCTGCGTCAGAGAGCACGAAGAAGTCCGAAATCGTCGGCAAGCAGCGGCACATTACGACTACCGCGCACCGAACAAACTCGTATCCACCCGCTCTGGGCGCTGCCATTTTACCGGTGACATCACGGCTCTTGTGAGGTCACGTGACAAGTAGGCACTCGGTTGCTAAGGAAACCGAGCCAGCTCAGCTCGTTGCTATGGTGCCGCGTGTGACCAATCACGGTGAGAGGCGGCACAGGGAAAAGCGTGGCGCTACTCTGGCAGCTACGCTGCCATATCGAGTGGCTCTAACCATGACTGGTGGTGCACGTTAAAGACTCCAGGTTTTCGGTCGTAGCGCACTGGCCACACTGCCCATCTACAGCGAAGAAACAGTATCGCCAAATTCAGGCAGACTAACCTCGCTCTGTGTAAATATTCACACAACGACCAATTTCACTTTTTCTTTTGGCTTGCATTCGTTCCAATAAGCTTTCTATTCATTTGCGCGCTCCAATAAATTACCAGTTGCCACAAATCTCTTCAAGTAACCGCATGTTTTTTGTTTTGTTTTTTTATCATAGGGAACAAACAAATATATGAAAGAAAAGTAGAGGATCCAACATTACATTGCAATTTCTTAGCAAGCTAGCCAAGACTAGACTGCAGCGTCGTAGCGATCATGTCAATGGCGCGTAGTGAGAAGGTAGTATATGGCCCTGCGCCTGTTTTGAGAATGCGTTTCAGCGCGTCCGATGATATATGTCTTTTGCAAGAGGCCGTCAATGCAGCACCATTTTCCAACCGGGCGAAGTGGTGCGAGGTAGCCGCGAACGTAAGTTCGGCCACCGGCAAAGATTTCACACCGCGCGGCGTGATGGAACGACTAGACCTCCTGCTGACCTATTTCCTTCGGGAGGAAAGGCACAATCTCCGAAAGTAAGTCGATCCTCGAGGTGCTACGTAATAGAGTATTATCACTTGCTAATAAGTGTTGGCGCTCTTGACTCAGGTCCGGCACAGAGGAACAATACTCTGAGAAAGAGAGACTCCTGCAAGATGTCGCAGAGCTTGCGCGGGAGCAGGGATACAAGCCCAAAACGGTCCTCAGGAAAAGGACCTTGTGCGCTCCAAGGAAAGTCTCGGCGCAACCACGTGCTCCGGCGCGAGACTCCGCTAAGGCGGCGAGAGACGTCGCCGCTCTGGAAGGGTTCAATGCCGCGACCCCAAATGACGCCGCTGAAGGTGGGGAAGTTATCTGAAAAGTGGGCACGTGGTCCATGGTTTACTTCTGTCTACTTTATGAAGTACATTCCGCCAATTTATATACTCCTCAAATAAGATTTGAGTAAAACCCTAAATCATTATTGGCATTTCTATCCTTGCGTGTTTTAAACGAGGTATACAGCAGGGGGTATTGCTAGAAGCTAAATGTACAGCTAATAGGCTCAGCTGTCTACAACATTTTTTTCCTTATCGGTATTGCGGTGTCCAAGCCACCCCCATCTACATAAAGATTACGTCACGATGCGCAGCTGTATCATTGGTTTTGCTAAAGCTACTTTTTTTCACTTGAGTTATTACGAGTCTTTTGTTGTCTCCCTACAGAGATGTTAAAGAAATATAATAGACCTGGTAATCACATCGATCTCATTAGTTACTGCGCCATGGGCGATATGTTGTCCCATGTGCATTAATCATGTTTCTAAACCCAGGCGAGAACAGTTCGGGACTTGGTGCGACAGCATCTGCAGCAGACTTGCTGGAGCAGATATACAATGTGGCAGAACACCAGGATGCTGTAGAGGAGCCAGCAAATTTGAGCCAAAGCATGTCCAGCTCTCAATCCTCTCTCGACGAGCAAAGACCCAGCACACCTCATTTAGCCCCACCAAGAGGTTAGTAAGAATCATGCTTTATTGGCTGCGTGAGTAAATCCTCTGTACTAGGTTCAAATCGTTCCGATATAGCGATCTTTGAAGGAACCATAAAGCAATTTTGAAATTTGTTCGGAATGGTTGCACAAAGAAAATCTGACTAATATTTCTGTGCCACGTTCAGAAAAAGTCCTTCATTCAAAAAAATGTTTACTGTGAACTTATTGAAATCCTGCTTTCGGGGAAGCACTTTGGGGCTGATGATGAAACGAAACAGTCTTTACATCTCAATCGAGACACGGGACAGCACGCCTTTCGACTTGTAAAACACAAATGATTTTATTCCTGTTAAGTTTCGAGTTGCCGGGCCGCCGGAAGGGAAGAGAGGGACAGCAGGAAAGGGCAGTGTTGTGGGAAGGAGCTGGCCTCCACACACGGTCGAAGTTTTTAGGCCACTGTCTGTGTCGTTGACGTCGCCAACTCAGACGCTAGGAAAGCCGCTTTTCTCACCGACAACACAGGCGAAGGCGACGAAATCTTGTTACGTGCCTTCTTCAATGCTGTACGCTTCGATATTTTCCTGCGCATAACAATGCGCTTTGCTGGCTCCTCATCCAGAAACTGTGCAAATATTCCCATTTCATCAGGCTGCTGCATCTCCTGTGTACTGTCTGGTTTCTTTCTTTATTGCACTTTATTATGTAGAGGCAGGTGTTAACTTCTCCTATTATAATATTCTATGCGAGGGTTATAAGGAAAAAGGTAATTGATATATTGTGTTAAATATTGGAAACAACTCAATTTTTCAATTTCCTCATATCTCCGGCAACATTTATAATGAATTACCGTTGCTACATTCCGTATTAAAATTTTTTCTTGTTTATAATGGCAATGAACCATGTGAGCAATGCCCCTAAGTATCTGTATGCATGGTATCTGGTAGCAGTTGGCCTCTAGCTACTTAGAGAAGCCTTTCAACAGAATGTAGTGTGGTCTTTATAATTGTTTCTTGTTTTCTGCAGGAATGCAGAGACAAAATGCGGCCACACTAAGCTACTTACGCCTTCGTGGGAAGCGAGAATTGGACATCGAGAACAGGCGGCTCGCACTTGAGGAAAAAAGGCTTGCATTTGAAATGCAGAAACATGAAGACGAAATGCGTGAAAAGGAATGCAAAAGACTAGCCAAGGAAGAGGAGAAAAAAACGGCTGCGGCGCTCCAGGATGGCCAGCTCAAGCTCATTCAAACATTAATAGCAAAGCTGGATAAACAATAAAGCAACTAGAAAACCGTACTTATCTTTATCGCAAGGGAGACAAAGTGTCTGGTAATTACATCGACTCAGCCTTTTATTGAAACAATCTATACTACATATCGAAACAGAATGGCCAAAACCAGCAGGGGCGGATCAGGGTTTCTTTCCAAGAGGGGGTCAGGCCAGGGGGCGGAGGGAGAGAGCATGCTTACACACGGCCGAATATATGGCCCTAACTAAGACGTACGTGCTATCTCATTATGCCATTGTTCAATGTAATTGCAGGAGTGAAGATTGTGTTCGACTGCATTCAGCAAATCTCATTAAGAGTGACTTCCGGCTGCAAATTCAAAATTCTAGAGAGGGCAGGACATCCTGACTCCCCCGTGTGTCCGCCCTCTAGAGCCAGTAACAAAGCAATAAAACGGTAGAGGTGCTGAAGAGTTTGCGACAGTTAATCATGGCGACAGTTCCCCAAGATGGAAATATTTTAGAAGGATGCAGAAAAGAGGACATAATAGCTCTGCACCTTCTGAGGATGTTATTCTGTCCTTTCTGAATCCTTACAATATATATTGCAGTCTAGGGAACACTGATTGATTCATTATTTTATTAATTATCACCCTTAAATGTCCACGGGGTGCTTTACATAGGGGGAGGGGGCAAAACTCGCATGTAAATTGAAACAGAAACACACAAACTAGGATAGCAAACACAAAAAAAAAAGATTAGAACAAATTCAGAAAATGAAAGCAGCTCAAAGAGAACTTTCGATTTACATACGTAGAAACACAGCGTTACATGCCGCGCCAAATGGAAACAGCGGACCTGAAGTAGAATTGAAACTAGAAAGAAAGGAACACTTGGTGTCCTATGCTATACATTTACATGCAAGTGCATCTATATACACCAAACATAACATGAAGTTTACGAATCAAGGGAAAGGGGCACAAGGTAATCATCAAGGGCGGGTGCCTCGACCTCAAAGAAATTAGACACTTGACTGCCGTATAGGCATGTGTGACAATTTGACAGTAGGGTGGCAACCTTATACATGCGCCCAAGTCTTTGACGCGTCATTTTCTGGTTCTTGTGGAAATCCACAAAAGCAAAATCTACGGCCACCTTCCCAAACCCCCACTCGACCGCCTGGCGGACTGTACTCATCCTCTTGTTAAAGAGAGCTTCGTGCGGCAGCAGGCGGGAGCCTCCAAATGGCTTGAGAAGGAGAGGCCGCAGTGGGTACGCTGGGTCCCCGTAGATGACGTATCTTTCACCGTGGTTGATGGCTTGCAAGTTGTCATAAAGGGCGGTGTCTTTGAGGATACCTGAAATTGGTTATTTGCATACTTTTATTGGCACTGAACATCCAAGACCAAGGCCTCTCTTACATTTAGGAGCGACCTTAGGAGCTTCTTAAAAAAATGGAAAGTGAAACTCTTATTCTCTGATATCCCGTGGAATTGTTCTACTTCATCATTTGAGCTGTGTGAAACCATTCTTTTGTCATATACTGCTTTAGTTTCTTTAGGAATGGAGGACTACACCCATTCTCAAATTTGTGTTCGTTGAATGGAAAGCTGTACACTGCGGGACAGGGCCTGCGCTGTATTGCGACTCCCACCAAATAAATATGGTACAGCGATGTACCCCATCGGCCTGGTTCCTTGGATACAACGCTTATATCGTGTTCAAAGTAGGTTTCAGCCCTTCATGCCATGTAGCTGGATGCTTATGAGTAATACTGTGGACAATGCTTGCTATTTAGATATTTGTCTACTACTGCGCGAACGAACGAACAATGCTAAGGTAACCTAGAACTAGCTGCGCACACTCGCATAGGGTCGGTTGTTATTGTAACCTCGTGCAAAAAAAAATGTGCATGGAAAGCATCAACGAAAATCTGAGCACAAAGAAGACACTTGCCTGCGTTATGTCGTCGCCCATTAAAAGGGCCATCTAATTGGCAGATGATGCCGTTGGCAGACATCAGTGCTTCATATTTCTGCACGTGGTGCCGCTTGTGTCCGGAGAAATGCTCCTGTTGCCCCACCGACGGCCGGCAGATATGTCGGGCAGTGCCGTCGATGAAGCCCCAGCAGTTCTTTAACGGCGCACCTCTCGCATGCACCGCCTGCAAAACATCGCCCGGAAATTTAGGTTGACAGATGCACAGCGCAAACACCTGCAAAAGGCCGGCGTATTCTCACCTCGGAGAGCTTCTTGAGGCAGGGCACGTCAAGCCACTTGTGGTTCGTCAGGTCTGATAGCAGATGTCCAAACTGGTATTCTATATGCGCCATGACAGTGCTTACTACGCTCGAAATGACCGAGCTGTGCCGACCGAACGTTCTTTCTAAATCGCAAAGGCGATTGGGGTACGCCAGCCTTCGCAGGGTCATGCACAGCGCCTCGTACCCCGGAACCCTCCCTCGCTGGGCGCTTTTCACCTCGGCTGGAATTTTTAGAGCTGCCACCAGATCTTCTAAATCCATTTTTTCAAATCTAAAGCTCCTTTTGAACGTCCACTCGTCCATGTTCGGAACATCTACAAATCCGTGCTGCCCAATGTTGCGTCTGGGGACAGGCTCTGATTGAACAGAATATATCGCTTCAATCTCCGGCCACGTTAGCTCATTTAACAGTAAATTGTCGCCCAACACGCTGTAGCGCGCCATCACACCCGTGGAAGGAGCCGATGATCCGAACCGAGGCTGCCGCAGGTTACCTTCGACAGCACCACGTTGCACCACGGGCAAGGTGAGCACACGAGACGGCGTCGGCTAGCCCTCGACGGATGCGTTTGGCTTAAGGCGCGACCAGTATCCAACAGCTTAGCTGACAAATTAAGCTACTTGGTCGTATACCAAGGAAGTACCACTATAACTACTCGTAATGAGGAAAATATTTTTTAAAAGTGGCTTTTTATGCGGCATTTGTCCAAATAAATGTACCGCTTTAAAAACGAACCACGCCGGTATTCACTATCATCATCATGACTTTTTCCAGCCGTTGGAGAAAGAAGAAACTTCCATAGGCGCGGTCAGGCGCGGTTACGGTATGCTAAAACGTTCTTTACCCGCTACGCTCTCGGTCCGGTACCGGCTCGATGGTCGCGGTCGCGGTAACCCCGGCGGTCGCCCGGTACGCGGTAAGCTAAAACTCTCTAATATATGTGCAAGTCGCGACGCTACCATAGACAATCAAAGGAACTTAATTACGAATGCTGGCAGTAAAGATTACCAATGTGAATTTGTATATTGTTTGCGCGCGCATTTTGTTTATGCGTTGGCATTAGTGCCCTGGTACATCCGCTGACCTTGGACGTCGTTGGAGCACACGTTTATAGAGTCTTCAGCGTCATCACGGGATGGCCCAACAGCCCTGGGCCGGTTTGCTCATCTTGCGGCTGCGGTCGCGGCTGCGGCCAGGAGGGATTTTTACGTCACGTGACCAGCTCCATGGGGACAAGGAAGTACCTAGCGTCCCTGCCTTATGGCGGAGTGATCCGCATCGCTCCAAGCACAAAAGCCTAATTTCGCTCGCAGAAACTGATTGCAGGGACTTTCATCTGGAATCTAATTGTCCGCCCCTTTATACTGTAGGAGAGGCAGGTAAAGTTACGGCCAGGGAGGGTAAATAGGAGCCAAAATAAAGAAGAAACCAGAGGAGATAAAAGCGGTAGCAGTATATTTATTTGCCGGCGCCGGCGCCTCGCCCCTGCTGCTATGGTCGAGAGGTTTAAAGGCGCCCTGCAAGCACTTTTTTACTGGCTTTTAATTTGCACCGAACCTGAGCGCACTGACCGTAGTAACTTAGTGAAACTTTTCTTTTCTCGAAATTCACTTTATTTTAAAAATTATAGGCAAATTAAAATTACAAAAACAAGCAACAAATAACGTCCCTCATGACGTCCTTGGTTGCTTGAGTGGCCGTGAACTAGACGAGGGATAGTGGGCTCACCGCGAGCGCTCACGGCTGTAGCACTCCGTATCGACGGCGCGAGAGGGCGCCACTAATGCATGTTCTGAATAGGCTGTATGCAGCGGGCAGCCAGAGCGGCTCTCATTGCATTTGCTGCGCGATTAAACACTAATCTTGGCATGACACTTCATCGGCCACAAACGACAGCAGACACGGCGTAAAGATCAGTTCAGAATGGGAGCCAGTTTGCGCTGCCATACCGCGAAACGGCCAAACCGCAAGACAACGCTTCTCGCCGAAGGCCTTCGGAACGCTCGGAGAGCGGTCGGATCCTCCTGTTCATACGACCGCAGCGCCGCCGCGTACATCCGGGACCTTTCCGTGTCGGCGCCTGATCCCACTACTCCTTTCTAGTATGCGCCGCCTTTTCCACCGCTTGGTGGCGGGTATGTCGACGAGTCATTTCTTGTTTCCGAACTTTATAAACTGCATTCGTTTCTTTTCTGAACTAAAATACCGAATAAAAACTGCTTTTATAAATAATTGAAACGGTTCGCGCGACTTATATTTTGCATTTCGACTAAAGAGGAGTTTTTAGCGGCTCTGACCAGTAGTAAGCCCAGGACCAAAGACGTCACATTTTGCGCGCTTTCGGTACCGCGGGTCGCCCTCGTAGGTGGAGGAGGTTTCCGCGTCGTCCGGTTAAAATATGACGCACTGATATTTAGTTACTCTCTCCGTGCCCGCTGGCTTGCCCGAACCCCAAGAGACGTGGAAACCGCAAAAAAGGTAGACGCTTAAATATGATTGCAGGGCCCCTTTAAGCGCCGGTACTTGTCGCGGCGTGAAAGTTCCGGGTTCAAATCGCGCTAGAGACTTCTTTTTTTTTTTCTTTTTTTTTTTTGTATTTTGTGAGCGTCTTACTTTTTAGCTGTGATCCTTTTTATAAAATCATCCACTTGCACTACTGCGCCTTACACGGTTTTTTCTGTTAGCCCCGCCTGTTCAATCGAAACATCGGGAAGAAAAAAAAAAAAAAAGATGAACGCAAGTTAACGCGCTAATACAATCATTTCATTCCATGTGTTGATCCAAAGTCATTTTAGGAGTTTGCATTAGAGTGAGGGACCTAAAATGACTTTGGATCATAAATGGAATTAATTATAATGAATTCAATTTGTTGTTCCAAAGTCATTTTAGGTGTTTGCATTAGAGAGAGGGTTTGCGATGTCGACGCGTGATTCATATTTGCATTCGGTCGTGATCGTCCCCTAATCTAACTAAAATTCAACAAGTAATGTGTTAATATTACAAAACGATTGCCACAACAAAATGTAACGAGTGTAAATATACTTTTTATCACATTCCACGCAAGTAAAAGTATGATCGCTTTTATTTCGGTTTTACTACTTTCTCAGACGTTTGACTTGCTGCCTTGCCTGTAGGATTTCGCTCAATCAGTGTAGCCACAGTTGCTAGTCTTTTCTTTTTCTTTTTTTTTTTTTGCTTTTTGCTTTTTTTTTTTAATTGTCACAACTGCAGTTTTTATTAGTTCTAAATAGGCGTCTCTCGTTATTGAAAGGAATCGTAGCAAGAGCGTTGTATATTTAAAAACACATAAAACTAGTTGCTGGGGAAAGGATGCTTGTTTCGGCTCCGTTAGTGTGAAAGCCATAGCGATGCTGTTATCTTGGTTTCCTTTTAATTAACATTATGAAATGGTTGTATTAGCGCGTTAATTGCGTTGATCCTTTTTTTTTTCTTCCCGGTGTTTCGATTGGACAGGTGGGACTAACAGTAACAACCGTGTAAGGCGCAGTAGTGCAAGTGGATGATTTCCTAAAAAGGATCACAGTTAAAAAGTAAGACACGCGCAAAATACAAAAAAAAGGAAAAAAAAGAAGTCCCTAGTGCGATTTGAACCCGGAACTTTCACGCCGCGACGACAAGTACCGGCGGTTTAACCTCTTGACCATAGCAGAACTTTTTTTTCTCTTTATTGCATGGTAGTTACAGCCACATTCATGTCATTCTAACAGCACTGCACAGCTCTTTTGCACAGCGTATTAAAAATCACGCATTTCGAGGAGTGATTTTAAGATACTAGTCCACTCCGGTTCAGGTTCACAGTTCAAATACACACTCTGTACTTGTTTTACAAGGTTGAAGAAATATATCCACACTTCTTTTGCGTCGAGGTCAGCATGTCGAACAGCCATACGTGATCTCCAAATGCTGCACAAAGCTAACATAATCATGTCATAAGGAACTTCATTATCATTATCCACACTAAGGAAACGTATCCCTGTTGGGGTTACAGGTAATTCTTTCTTTAAAGTGCGTTGGAGGACATCCCAGAAAAATACCGCGTCCCAACAAAAAATAAACACATGTTCAATAGTCTCAGGTTTTTTACATAGAAGGCAATTTACCGACCATGGCACATAGATCCCTCTTTCTTTAAGCCAAACCTTAACTGGCACGGTATTCGTGTGTAATTTAGAAAAGAAAGTCTTAACAGCCGCGGGAACACACATCCTTTTTACACGTCTAAGCACATCGTGGCCATGTTCGGACACACCTCGATACAAGGGCATGGGGAAAACACTCACAACTAAATCGCGATAGAGCGCTTTTTTACTGACATCACAAAGGTAATTCAAAGAAAAACGTGCTGTCATAAACCCCATCGTGTCAACAACTTCTTTCAAAAAACCAGTGATTCTTGTTGGCTCGCCGCCATGAGAAGAAACAAGAAAAGATGGCAAATGTGGTGACACTTTTGTTTGGATCAGTGTGCGAATGAACGGGTGCTCTTGGTCTCTCAAAAAAAAAGAAGCGTGACACAAGCTGCTTGACAAAAAGGTGGGAAAGCCCCACGCCACCGTTACAAACTCGATGAAAAAGATTGTCTCGTCTCATCGGCTCATACTTCGAGTTCCAAATAAACGTGGCGAAAATTCGATGAAATTTTTGAACATTAGTTCGCGCACAATGGATGACCTGAAGAACATACCAGAGCTTCGCAATCAGAAAAACGTTACAAACAGTCGCTCGGGCAAAAATGGACAGCTCGCGTTGCTTCCAACGAGAAGCACGCCTGTCCAGGTCGATAGCAACACCCGACCAGTACGTTTGGCTATTCCGGAAACTTTGCGATGGCACCCCGAGGTACTTCCATCGTAAACCGGAGACACGGAAAAATAAAAAAACGGACAAAACAACAACAAGTCTATTGAGACTTGTTGTTGTTTTGTCCGTTTTTTTATTTTTCCGTGTCTCCGGTTTACGATTGAAGTTCTTCACCAGCTCGCCTGTGCTTTTACCCTTACCCCGAGGTACTTGCACGGCACTGTGTCCCAGCATACACCTTCGAATTCTGAGGGTGTAGTGGCCCAAGCACCATGCCAGAAACCACGGCACTTTTCCCAGTTTATAACAGCACCAGTAGCGTGGCAAAACCTTTTAGCCAAGGTTATGACTTCGGTAACGCTTTCTTTGTCCCTACAAAAAACAGCAATGTCATCGGCGTAACTCATTATTTTTACTTCTGCATTATAAAATTGGAAACCTCGGACTCGTTGACTATTTTTTACGCTTAAACAGAAAAGCTCTAAATACAAATCAAACAAAAGGGGAGACATAGGGCAACCTTGTCGTACCGACTCTCGTACGTTAATAACAGAACTGAGCTCTTTGTTCACTATAAGCCTTGTTGTACAGTCCTTATAGGCCATCTTTACACCTTTTAGGATGGCGTCACCAACATTGACATGACTCAAAACATCAAAGAGTACATCATGGCTAACACGGTCGAATGCCTTATCTAGATCTATCTGTAGCACTGCAACATGTGTGGTGCTGTCACTGCAGGCGTCCAGGACGCTACGAGCCACATGCACATTTGTCAAGATAGTCCTCCCCTGTATCCCACACGTTTAATGCTCGCTTATTATCTCACATGCGACACCTTGAAAGCGACGGGCCAGAATTTTCGCGAAGATCTTGTAATCGGTATTGCATAGCGTTATTGGGCGATAACCGGTGACGCTCCGCAGTTTCACGGGGTCATCAGATTTCGGTATCAGGACAGTGTAGGCACGAGAAAACGAAAAGGGCAAACATTCTCTTTCATAGGCAGTATGAATGACGTTCAAAAAAAACACTAGCTATTAGGCTCTTAAAGTTCTTGTAAAATTCTGCGCCCAATCTATCCTGTCCCGGCGTCTTAGAGTTCGGCAGGTCGTCGATTGCGCGCTCCACTTCTTGGATCGTAATTTCTTGCTCAAGCTCTTCGCGTTCATCATTCGATAGCCTTGGCAGTTTTTCTAAAAGCTGGGCATAAATGTCCCTATTACACCCTTGCGCTTTGTTAGCAAAAAGCTGTGCGTAATGCTCGAGGAAGGCCTGTGCTATTTTCTCGGGATCCGTAGTAATCATTTGCTTGAATTCAATTTCGGTTATTTCGTTCCGAAGTGCGTAACGCTTCTCGTCTGCCAAGGCACGCTTAGTGGGCTGCTCGCCCATTGTGTATTTTTCTGCACGGGCGCGCACTACTGCACCACGATAGCGCTCGCGGTGGAGCTGATCTAATTTTTCTCTGACATACTCCACGTCTTTTACCCCATTACCGGGTCTTTCGCACTCTGCTTTACATAGCTCTATCAAGTCCTTATTTAAACTGCGTTCCTCACAACGGGCGTTGTACGAAAGAATTGACGACCTCTCAATGGCGATTGCCTTAATTTCTTGTTTTGCCAGTTCCCATTTCTCGAAAATGTCCCCTCCCGGCTCTTTAAAAGCATCTTTCAAAAACTGTTCTGCGTTTTTTAGAAAGACGTTGTCTTTCAGAAGCTTTATGTTTAGTTTCCATAGGTTCCAATTAAACTTCCTCTTTTCAGGTGCTCTGTCGCCTATCGTCGCGATAACCAGACTGTGGTCTGAGAAAAAGACTGGAGTGACACGGTACTTTCCTAAATGTTCTGCTAGAGGGGCAGAAACATACACCCTGTCCAAACGCGCACTGGACGACGCTTGAAAATGGGTAAAGCGCATTTCCTTCTTCGCGTTTTTTACAGTGCCCACATCAATCAGGTCATAATCCTCCAACATTTCGCCCAAAAGTAGTTCACTCTTATCAGCGTTCCGTCTTATTGGCGATCTATCCAACTGTCGCACAACACAATTAAAGTCACCCACAAGGACTAGAGCTCTATCGCAATCAAGATACCGACGTAAATCGCCAAAAAATAAAACGCGGTCAGTGGTCACATTTGGGGCATAAATGCAAATAAGCCTGAATTGATTTGACGTTAGCACAAAATCACACATAATGAAACGTCCTTCAGTGTCCGTAGTAACGCATAACTGCGACAACGGTACCGACTTCTTCAGTAGCAGGAAGCACCCTGCCGAATGACCAACTGCATGCGTCACACAGATTTCGTAGTTAGGCATGAAAGGTCTGACTGCTTCCTCTACCTGTTCAGCCTCAGCCAATTTAGTTTCTTGCAACGCCAAGAAATCGGGTTGCTCTTTCGACAATAATCGCTGTATTTGGTTCTGCTTTTTCCTAGTGCATAAACCACGAACATTCAGCGTTGCAACTGTAATGGCTGGTTGGGACTCACAAATCATGCGCTGTGCTTCGGTGCAGACACTAAAAACCTAAGCAGTCAGGGTCGAAGTTGCCTTGATGCAGCAATCTTGAACACCAGGGAACCAGGCAAAGAACGCCTTACTTGCTTTCCCTGCGCCGACGTTCCTCTTTAGGATCGTTGGGCGCGGGCTGGTAACGCCCCTTCTTCGTGCGTTCCATCAAGGGGTGTAGTTGGCGTGCTCCGTTTCTTGCTGCCGCATCGTCATCGAAGGCCCGCTTAGTTAACTCGCTGGTGTCGTCCATATCTGAAGGTCCGTTGGTGCTTGCGTCGTTCGATTCCTTGTCTGCTCCGGCATCAGAGGGTTTCACGTCAGAACCGCTGGAAGGTGCGCCTTCCGGTTGACCTCCGTTCTCTCTGGCTGCCTCCAAGGAGCTGTTTCCTTCACTCTTGCGTTCTTTGGCAGGGGTTGAAACTTCTGGCGCCAAGCCCTGGATAGTACGCTCCGCTTCCTCGGCATCCATGGCGTGGTCATTGGTCTCGGCCGTCCCGGCCCCGCTGGCCACCCTGGCGTACGACCTGACACACTCGGTGCCATAATGCCCGAAGCGAAAACACTCCGAGCACTTCGGCGCCCTGCATTCTCGTCGAATATGACCTGTGCGCTTACAGCGTAAGCACAAGGGCGCCCGACCAGGGATCACAACAAGTACGTTACCACCTTGGATCCGAAGCTGGTGTGGCATGGTATCGGCCGTGCCGCCTTCGTTCAGTGTCATCCGCGCACACCTGGTCGTTGATTCGATCCCTTGGAAGCCTTCAACATTCCACTTCTCCCGGCTCACTTCCAGAACCTTGCCATACGGCTCCAATTCCTTACGCACAACGTCGTCCGGCACATCATACGGGATCCAGTGGAGACGAAGCCGTAACTCCGTGATGCTGGGATCCACGACGAGGCACCGAAGACCCTTCACCTGCAGTTCTTTGGCGTCCACGAGTCGTCTCTTTGCTTGTGCCGTTCGGAGGGTAGCCATACAAACATGATTCATTTGGTACGCACCGAGTGCTGCGATGTCGCCGAGTACGCCGCACCTGGCCATCTCTTGTCGAAAATCCTGGATACGGTAGGGGCGCCCTTTCAAATCGCAATGCAGAAGCACCGATGTTTCACTCGTAATTCCTGTAGGCATCTGTGGTAAAACAATCTCATAGTCATCGTTCGTCGATTCACCGGAGTGATTAGAACCGCGGCCAGCAAGGGCCGTTGCAGACGCTTCCACGGAGCTCATGTTTCGAACGTCTTGCACGTTCGGCACGCGCGCTCGCCTCTCGACCATAGCAGAACGCGCGAGGCGCCGGCGGAGGTAGATAAATGTGCTGCTACCGCTTTTATCTCGTGTGGTTTTTTCTTTATTTTGGTTCCTATTTACCCTCCCTGGCCGTAACTTTACCTGCCGCTCCTACAGTATAACGGGGCGGTCAATTGGACTCCAGTTGAAAGTCCCTGCAATCAGTTCCTGCGAGCGACATTAGGCTTTTGTGCTTGAAGCGATGCGGATCTCTCCGCCATTAGGCAGGGACGCTAGGTACTTCCTTGTCCCCATGGAGCTGGTCACGTGACGTAAAAATCTCTCTTGGCCGCGGCCGCAGCCGCAGCCGCAAGATGAGCGAACCGGCCCTGGACACCGAAGATTGTCGGCGGGTGGGGGACGGCGGATGTTTCACTACGGCGCGTGACCCCCCCCCCCCCCCCCTCTCCCCCCCCGATCGGTCCTCCTTCGAGAGCTGGAAGGAGGGCGCGTTCTTGGTTACCTGCGCAGCTTGAACTGGCTCTCCAGCTACAGCCTAAGCCGGTGTCTTTGGTTGGCTGAAGGCTACCTGGTCGAAGCGGAGGAATGAGTCCTGCAACTCATCCAACGAAGCAAAGAGTCTGTCGAAGTAGTGTTTTCGTGCTTTGTCAGAGAGTGTTGCCAGGATAACCCTGCATTTCTCCACCTCCGTTTCGGGGTAGCTGCATTCGTCGATGAGGTCCAGATTGCGGAAGGCGAAATCCGTGCAGGACTCTCCAGAACGCTGACTTGCGCCGAATATCTTTCGTTTTGTTACAATAACTTCGTCGCCCAGGTTGTAATGACGACGGAAAGCGCTCTTCATTTGCTCCCACGTCGTTACCTTGGCTGTCTTCAGGTGGTAGCTTGAATACAATCAATGGGATGGCCTCACTTGGTGCGACTTTAGATGCCTGGAACCAGAAATTCATCTGGTGAAACCAGGCGTTGATATTCTTGCCTACCTGAGGAACCGAGCTGACAACCCGTTGGTCAGCGCTTTTGTTGGCCGGTCTGATGTGACTGCAGTGTCTGCAGCCGACTCAACTTGAACAGGAGCTTTCTTTTAAAAAGTTGGGGCTCCAATCCACGCTGTGAAGGCGGTTGGTCAACAGAGCTGCGGTATTACCTGCAACGATTGCCTACTGCACTATACGAAATGCCGCCGCCGGTCGCAGCACGCCGCCTCTGGTCGTATTGCCGTTTCTTTTCCCTTTGCCGGTCCTAGTATTCACGCTGTTTCTCAGAGGTCCTAACTATGCGTGGCCTATTCATCGCGGTGCTGCAACAACAATGTAATCTGTTGCTATACTCCATTTCATCTTACGTTTAAGCGCAGCGGGTGTTACGAGCCATCGGAGCCGATCGGAGGCCGTGTGAGTGTCACGTGACCTCAGAGAGGGGGCACAGCGACGCGCGGAAAGCGTATCACGGGCCACGTCCACAGAACGGGATTGGCTAATTGATAGCTCGTAGCTATCGCTGCGTCCGGATGTAAGGTAAAATGCGGTATAGGCGGGTTCTTCTTTTATGTATGAAAGGCTAGTGACGTCACTCCCCACGTTGCAAGCTGCCGCCACCGCGGCTGCTTGGGCAACGGTAATCTTCACCGGGAACGTATGCGGTGAGCGCTACGTGCTTCGCATTGTTTTCCGGAGCTCCTTATCATTCATTATATGGTTAGGATGCTTGTTTGTGCTTGTTCTTTATAAAAACGAATGTTGCGCTGTATGTTGTATGCGTGGTGTTTGTACTTTTCGCTTCAATCTTCTCAACTCTTTTTTTCCGTGAGGACGCCGACACGAAAACAGACGCGGGGAGAAGGAACGTGCTTCGCATTGTTCGCAAGCGCCGTTATCAACCATTATGTGGTTTGCACTTCACACGAGGGTTTTGAATGACGTCGACCCCTTTCGAAGCAGCTGCAAACCTAATCTTTACCGGAACGCGTGGGAGGGTGTTCCTATTGTTACACGCGCCTTATCACCCATCATGTGGTTCTGATGCTTGTTTTGTGGTTTTCTTTATTAAAACAGATACTGCAGCTCTATGCTGTATGCCTGATTTCAAAGGAGATATGCTGTTTTGCCTTCAATTGTTCGCCGGGAGTTTTTTTGCTTACAACGCCAACCACACTAAAATTTCCTTGGCTGGTAGAGGTATACAGTTTCGCCGTAAAAATTCATTGGGCCTTCTTTTTTTTCGGTTCGCTTTTGGGAACGTCCTCGATAGAGATGTGCTGCATAACGATACTGCCGACGAAGTGCTCCCCATCTTGGCCTCGTGCTGATCAAAACGATTCACGCCAGGCTCCAGCAGTCCGCAGATTAAATTTTCTGTTGCCTGTAGCTGTCCGTTGGCGGCGCCGTTGAAAGGGCGCGATACGTCCTCCAGCCGGTAGATCGGTTGTGCAGAGGTCGCGTTCTTGAGCTCTGTTAGCTGTAGGCGTAGCTGCTCCTCCTCGGCTTTCAGAATCTCCGTGTCGCTTACTACTGATTGGTATGCGGCGTCCTTGGTGTCTTCATCAAGCTTTCGGAAAGCTTCGATGGAACGTTCTGCCATCTTGGAGTTACCTTGAAACCTTGGCCGTCCAGGCGACACTGGTTGGTGGAGACCTGGTCGAAGTGAGCGCCGCCCCCACATATAGGTTGTTAACGTGAATTTCCTGAAGACCCGGGGCCCTGTTTGGGCGCCATATGTGACGATTGGCTGTGGTCGTCAAGAGAAATGAGTTCCGGGCTGATTAAACACCCGTCAACCTCCGAGCACCCATGCAGAACCTTATCTTTTTTATTCCTTCCCCCAGCGCTCGCAGTAGCCGCACAAGAGTGTCGTCTTTTGTGGCTCGTCACACTTTCTATCTCCTTTTTTATATTTTGTTTGTTACCTTTGTCTGTACGTGGTCTGTACCATCTCCTTATTCATCTTCTTTCACAGCGTAGCAAGCCGGCACAAAGCGCTGGCTGACCTCGTTGTTTTCTTTTCAATAAATGCTTATGCTCTCTCCATCTCCCAATAGGAGCTGCCCAAGCCCCCATTGCCCACGTGGAGCCCACGTGGGCAATGGGGGCCCGGGCAGCTTCTACAAAACCCACGCTGGTCCCACGTGGGCGAAGCGTGGGCATATGAGCTGCCCTGCAGTGCCGCGGTGGGTCCCACCTCGAATATGCAAGGAAAGATGTGGGCAGAGCGTGGGTATGCCCAACTTGAGCTGCTCATGCAATACCGCCGTGGGTCTCACTTTGGCTACGGGAGGGTATGCCCAATATAGGCTGCCCGTGCGATACCACCGTGGATCCCGCTTCGGCTATCCGAGGGCAGACTTAGCGCAAATGTGGGCTTCAGGGGGGGGGGGGGGGGGCAAAGCATGGACATGCCAAATTTGGGATGCCGATGCAATACCTCCGTGGGTCCTACCTCGGCCGTGCGGGGGCCAAGTTGCGATGATGTGGGCTCCACGGCGGCAGAGCGTGGGCCACATCATCGCGTTTTACTTAGGCTGTCCATGTAAAACCGCCGTGGGACCCACGGGGTTTCTTGGTTTCTAAAGTATGGTTTCTAAGTAAAAGTCATTATACCCCGATACAACGCCTGGCTTTTGGCGAGGCTGGAGTTCAATCGACAATGTAATGGATCTAGTTACTCACGTTGAGGATCAGAAACCTTTCGGCAAAATAGCAATAGCCCTGTTCCTTGATGTTCGGGGAGCATCCGACAACGTAACTCATTTAGAAGTTCTTCATGGACTTAAAACAATTGGTATTAGGGGTCGCCTTTATCACTGGCTAGCTAATTACCTCCATACATTGGCGTACCAACCGGGGGGGGCAAGGGGGGCGGTTGCCCCCCAGTTCTCACAGTGGAAGGCAAGGCATGTGTTTTGCTTAGAGGCTTAACTCACAACTCAATATTTCATCCGGAATAAAAGAAGAAAGAATATGACACATAACAAACGGGCACGTGCTCATGGCACGATAAAGGCCTGTTCACACATACAGCGGAGCGCTAAGTTAGCGCTACGTGAGCGCTCGAAGAAGCGCTCATGTGGCGCTTCCTAGCGCGTGACTTCGTTCTAATATAGCGCGTTATTAGCGCTCCAGTAGCGCCTTGGTAGCGTTTCAGTAGCGCTTGTTGTGCTTCTTGTACCGCGGTGCTGAGGATTAGCGCGTGCGCTGCGGTTCCGGTTCCTAGGGTTGGGTATGCATCAGCAGCACCATGGCGGGCATGTGGGATGCTGAAATAGAAATGCGACAAATGCTCTTAGATATGCGATGAGTGCATATGTGTGTGGACGGCTTAACGCCCAGAAGAGCCCTCTGGGTGCGCGAAATCTTTCGCCACCGAGATACCGGCGGGTACCCGGCGAACCTGGGCGAACCTTGTTCCAGAGGGACCGAGACACAGAGCTCTTTCGAAGGCGATTATTTTTAACTGCGTGTCTTTGAAACCAGGGTCACGCATATCGAATAGAAAGCGATGAGGTCGTACCCAATCAATTAGTCGTTCAGAGTCCATGACTCAGGATCGCCTGCCCGACCCTTTGCTTGGAGAGCGGCTTTTTTACTTCGCCTTCTTTCAGTGCCAAAGGAAAAAAAGAAAAACAACAACAACAAAGGAATCGCCGTGCACGCGCTATTCCGCAGCAGCAAGCACGACACAAGGAGCTTGAGAGCGCCAACAAGGCGCTTCTGAAGCGCTAACAGAGCGCTTCTGTAGCGCTAACAGAGCGCTGCTCAAGCGCTGAACGAGCGCTACATCACGCTCTAGGAAGCAGTACATGAGCGCTCCTTCGAGCGCTCACGTAGCGCTAACTTAGCGCTCCGCTTTATGTGTGAACAGGCCTTTACTCTAGGGCGCGGGCGACAGCGTCAGCGCACCGAAGCGTTTAAAAACAAAACTTCCTTTCCAGATAGTGTAACAGAAGGATGGATGAAAAAGAAGTTTTGTTTTTAAACGCTTCGGTGCGGTAGCTGAAGCCATATCGCCCCGCGTCCTAGAGTTCCCGTGCCATGAGCACGTGCCTGCTGGTTATCCGTGGTTATGTGTCATCTTCATTTCTTCTTCTGTTCCGGATCAAATATTAAGTTGTGAGTTCAGCGTGTATCCTGTCTCCTGTATTCTTCTAGTTTCCTCATGTTGGTCACGGACTTTGACCATGTATAATACTTAACAACTAGCCTAGCTCAACACCCTTCTACAAGTTGTCTACATTTACTGACCTTGATCGGTTTATATGTATTGCAACGTGGAGAACTTCGACAGGTGCCCTTCTTCGCCTGTACAGTAGCTTATTCGTTGGCATTCTTCGATACTGCCTCCTGTAATGCGTGGCCTCAGACCTAGCAACATGCATAACCTTCAATCAGTAAAAGCACAGGCACAAATACACTTGTTACACGGGCACACTTAACTGCAATTGCGTTAGGCCACAGTCAGCGCACAATACTTGTGGACAACATTCTGCGGCTATGCAGACAAAGCTATGGGCGAACGTTCGCTTCAGCATCTGGAGCACCCATCAAAGCAGTGCGCGCGTGCTCTTCACTTCGTCTGAAATAACTGTCCGAAAGTATAGTGCGGTAACTGTGGTGCCGCGTAACAGCAGTTAAAAGTCAGTTAACCGCGGTTAAAGGCGCCCGTGTAACAGGGGTATTAGAGTTTGTCTAGGCGTTCCTAAATGTACATGCACCCTAAATACTATACCGGAGTCCCACGAGCCTTCCATAGCAGCTCTTCGTACGAAAGAGACCTTTCGAAATCACTTCCGGCATCTTACACGGCATCACGTCCATCACCTTGCAAATATCCCGGAGCGGTGCTTCAACAGCCGTATTGTGCAAGAGATCTTTGATCAAACACACATTTTACCGACATTTTGTCAACGTCACAATCTACTCGCTACAGCTCCATGGCCATTACCTCCTATCAAAATATACAATACTATTCTGGGATTTACCAAGAAATCGATGCTAGCCAATGTCGTTATTCGACAGATATCATTGTGTAACATACATTTTCAACACTGCTCTTTATGTCAAATATACACTGATGCGTGCACAACATACAACCATTCATTTATTGGTATAGAGTTCACGCGCATTCCATAAAAGTTGGTTACAACCTCTTTCACAGGATGGCGTCGACAGCTGCCGAGCTGGTAGCTATTTGTGAGGCCCTAAGATACATCCTCATGATACCTGCTTGTTCTTGGACAATTACCACGGACTCTAAAACAAAACATCCCTTTAATCCCTTCAGCCCCTATGCAAGAAAATCCGAAATGGTCAACTATTATTGGACATTCTTAACTACATTGGAATGGAGTTTGTGCAGGTCATTCATTATGCATCCAGTGGGTCCCCAGTCATTGCGGCGTTCCAGGCAACGAAATGACTGACGCTGTGGCAACAAATGCTCAAAATTTCATTCACGAGATCTAAGCCCCATTTACTAGATCAGACACAAAAAGAAGAATAAACAAACTGTTGAAGACTACAGCCACACGCCTTTGGGATGACGCCACTCATCAATGCACACACGAGCTACCGACCATCACATAACGTATCGTGTACCTAGCGGTCTCACTCGACGGCATTAATCTGCCACAGAATACGTGTAAATGTGGCCTACACTAACCAACAATTTTACTGCATAAGAAAAATTATATCACCAGGCTGCTCTAACGGCAGAATTACAGAAGGTTGAGGACACGTCTTGCTCGTCTGTCCTCAGTATGATGATGAACGGAAACAACTCTAAGAGGCGATTCAGCTGCCTCCCGGAAAAAAATCTCGGCCTATTAAAACTACTGAATCCATGGGAAAACGAAGCGTCGGCCACAACGGCTACAACTATAGTCGGTCACAGGTCAAGAACGAAGTAGAAGCTCCTCCCACCACTTTCCACTTTGGTAAAGCGAACGCTGGAGAGGAGGCGACCTCCTTTCCACCGTTTGCTCCACTGAAGTGGAAAGGGATGGGAGGAGCTTCCACTTCGTCCTTGACCTGTCACCGACTATAGTATAAACGGCTCTGGCTACAACTGCTCTCCAGCAATACCTGTCAGCGATAAGTCTCACAAGAGACTCTAATACTGATACATTCATTCTTACTTCAAGTTTAATTTTCTATTTAATTTTCTTTTATTTTTGTGTACCTTCAACTCTTCCTTTAAACTAAATGAGCTGCGCTTAGAGTATCGGCACTCTGTTCCCAAACATTGTTGTGGGTGCCGCCGTTTTTGTTCGGGTTCAGAGCAGACGCAACCGCCGATCAATATGACTCAAAAGTGCGACTTCCTCAGCATTAGATCCGGTGTTAGGAAGCTCATGTAATATTGCTTTGCTCTGTCGCGAACTGTTTAGACATTTGTGGAGGACAGAAAAGCGTTTCCTGTGATTTCGAAAACAGCTTCAGATAACTGGAAACAATGATTTTAAGCCACAATATGGCCAAGTGTCATTACTCCGAAGCGTAGCTTATTTAGTGGCACTATTCATCTCTATTCCCCAACCTCACCAGAGTAGCCAGTCAGAAGGTACCTCCCGGCTCATTTCTCTGGCTTCATTATCTACATCAGTAAACAAAAATGGTTGCTAGTCCAGCAGTTCCGAGCATCTTTCTACAGAAGAGGCAGGCACCTCCGCGAATCCGAAGAGCTTAGCGAAGCGAAGACGAAACAAGGTAAAGATTGCCAGTTGCAAATCTTCTGTGGAGTTCCATGGCTTGGCAGCTTGCGTTGAGCTTCACCCAACGTTACTAAAACATTCAGTTTGGAAACTTACCCTGAAGCCCGGACTGCTCGCGTCCACCGAGACCAAACTAAATACGATAACAGCGCCACCCTTTAGCGACTAGTCAAAGCATGAACGTTCACTTATATTGCTACTGCAAAATGGCACTGCGAGATGGTGCCACCGGTCCTTGCACGACTCGACCTGAACCAATACGGGCAGACGTGCAGTTCCCGGAGTGGCCGCTGCGGGAGAAATGGCGGCGTTGCGATCGCCATCAGTTTAAAGCCCCTCGATGTGTTTGCGCTTGTCTTGCAAGTAGCGTCAAATGCGCGAGTGCACGAGGCCCGTGTCTCGAGCGCCCTCTGGAAGCAAATGGCGGCGCAGCACTGAAATGAGCGGCCCTTTGAAGCAAATGGCGGCAAAGCACCCACTCCTGGCACGTGTCTCGCGCGTTTCCACAACAATGGTTGGCGGTACTCGTAAAAAACGCCTTTATCAAGGGGCTTTAGATTAGTTAGGTTCACGGTGTCGTTCGGTTCTCGAGTACGGATCGAAGCCCTTTATTCAAAGCAGGCACTATAGCGGTTTCCCAGCTGAGTTGTTAACGTTGTCTTCACCGCACGTCCAGTTTGACGATCGCTTTCCTGGCTCCACCACACGGCAGCCGCACTTACAATTTGCCCTCTTCCTTCCGCTTGTCACTGCTCTGAGCCCAGCGCGAACAAACGAGGACAATAAAGAAACACCGACGACAGGACAGACGCTTCACTCTCAACTGGTTTTTATTAACACCATTGTCACTTATATATACACATTGCCCAAACCACATCGAATTCAATCGCGACAATCAGAGCCAACCTTCCAGAAACACCATCTCACTCTGGAGCAAATACAAAGACGGAGCGCTGACGCAATTGTTTTCTTTCTTTTTTATGTTGAATTCCTCTATAATCTCTCTTTCCGTTTTTTCCTTTGCCCTTCTTAAAAACTTTGTGCCAGTCAGGTCAGGTTTACATCCACATCGCCTACAATGGTCAGCGAGATGGCCCCCCGCGTTGTTGCGCACACACAAAATATGCTCACGTGCTCTATCATTGAAGCAGCGCCCAGTCTGCCCAATGTAGACTAGATGTAGACTAGGAGTATTCACTGTCGACCATGTCTGTGTGCGCGGCTGCTGATTGCGTGCTGACGGCAAACTTCTGCAGCTTTTTGGTTTTTTTTTTTTTTTTTTTCAATGTGCATTCCGCACCATCAAAATCGCCGGCCCTAGCAGGCTATTAAAATTAGCTTGTTTCGAGAATGCGCTCTAAACATCGCCCTCTAATATGGCGTCCAGTGAATACCTCCTATACACTCCGTGCGACGCGACTGGCGCGCCGCCGCGCGGCCGGTACCGAAGCTAGGCAGTGAGAACTCCAGAGAAAGCGAAACCGAAACCACGCCGCGTACGTTGGTACGCATTGAAGTCGGAGTGGTGCGGTTACGCTTTATTGAAGCACATTAAGTGCTTCAATAATTATGCGTCGTATCTCGTGGGGACAAAGTTGCACAGTTTTTCACCTCGCCGATGTTTTGTGGGACAGCGACAACGATAGACCCGTGCCGTACGACGCGAGAAATTTGGTCTCCCGGTCATGTCTGCCACTGTGTTGGCACGGCTGACATATTCTACACTGCCGCTTTGCGCTCTGCGTTTGTTTTCGTACCAGTAACGCCTGCATGTGTTATCGCCGATGGGACGAACGGAAATGCCATCCCTTAGTCGCGGGTATGCAGTGCAAATTTCATTGGAGGAATGCCCTCCAAAGAAGTTTCGTCCCCATCGTACGTGTAGATGATATTTCCGGACAAGTATGGCACGCAATCTGTACTTCATGAAGAAAGATTCAAAAGGTAAAAAAGTGACAAATATGAATCTAGAGAAAACAACTATGAAACTCGGAATCACTGCAGATTTGACGTTTGAGTATGGAAGTTTATGTGGTGTGCTTTTTTTCTTGATCAGCCTCCTTTTGGATGTGGAAACGCTGACACCCCGAGTTATGTAGACAACATTTTTTTTCCTCGGTTTTAGAGCCATTTATCGGAAAGTGATTTGAACTGGAAGTACCGTCCACTGGTCCCTTCCTACCTGTAAAGTGTGCACCTCTCACAATGAGTGGTACTATCTTGACAGCCTTTGGCGGTAAAAACCAGTTTCCATTTAGTTACGCTGCCCAAACTAAATTTCCACCTGGTTTCGCTATGCTAACTCTTTTTGGTATAATAAGTATTGTGTCAAGTTACGGTCATGTCAAAGTACCTGTGCGCCGAAAATCAGCACCTCGCACAACTGGTTATTACACAATAGCTGTCCTCAATAGCCCCTGACGGCCAAACCGTGTGTTGGACGACAACTTTGTTTTCTCGGCTTTGGAACCACCTTTCGTAAAGTTGTTTCAAATGGAAGTACAGTCTACTAGTCCCTTCCTACCTGTAAAGTCTCCAGCTCCCACGACCAGTGGTATTCTCTTGACAGCCCTTTCATGGTCAAAACCGGTTCCCATTGAGTTACGCTGCCCAAACCAAATTTCCACCTGTTTTCCCTATGCCAACTGTTTTTGGTATAATAAGTGCTGTGTCATGTTACTGTCCAGTCCAAGCACCTGTGCGCCCAAATCTGCAATTTGCACAGCCCGCTATAACACAACATTTTGGGTCCAATATTGGATATCCCGTACAGCTTTATTCCTTTATTCGTTCGAAACATAACTTTCACTCCTGCTGTCTTAATGAAACTTGGCACACTTCGTGCACAAACTTAGTGAACATCCCACTCGCCTCAAAATATCATCGTTCCAGCAGTCCTATGTTCAGAGAGACGAACAAAATAAATTTCCCAATTCCGAGCAATTGTGGTGGCGGCCGCCTTGCTTTTCGGAAAATTGCTCCAACTTCTTTTTCGGCCGCAACTGGAGAAGTTACCCCTAATAACGACTCATACTCAATATTAAAGAAGTGGAGAACAGCAAAATGCCGTTCTGCCCCAGCACTCATGCAACGTGACCCTCAGTGTATCGGCTCAAAAAGCGAAAGTTTCGTCCATGCGCGCTTCCGCCGCTAAAGCTTGGCATGGGAAAAGGCGTCGCCGGCTGCTGAACGCGCCTCACTGTTGAACGCCAGCTCCTCCGCTAGCGGCGCTGCGCGCGTTTTTCAAAGCGCCCCCTATAGTTCCCGCACGGAGTGTATAGACCATTCCGTTTAGCGCTCTCTGGGCGGCACCATTTTGTTCGACCGCAGCGCCCTCTCCACACATCCGGGAAGTTCAGCGAGTTCGGCGTGGTAAAACGAGAGAGAGGGCACGCGCCCGACTCCGCTAGCAGACGACAAACCGGGAGGTTGCCGTTCTCCATCCTTGGGCTGTATCTGCGGCCAGTACGGAACATCGAACTCTCGCTCGTGGCTGCCGTTGTGAAGCGGTTCGCGTTCTTAGAATAGTTGTGGCTACTCCAAAATCAGCCTAGAGCTCTCTGTTGTTCTATTTCGCTAAATGATCACCTAGCATATCCTTTTTCCGTTACTTAAATAGCAGTTGAGTCAGCCGGCAGTACTACCCTCAACTACTGTGCGTGTATTGCGGCAGGAGAGCACGTTTCATTTATTATTTCAGACTTCCACTCATGGTCGCTAAAGGCCTACACCAGTACGAACTTTGTATAGTAAAAAAGGTACAGCAACCGGATTTACTTTTCGCCAAAGAGACCAACCAATCTGACACAGTTTTCCCTATTTTTTTTTTTTTTTATTTGCACGCAGGTAACAGCGCAATTGGACCCTCTGAGTCTTTATCTAGCATAGTATTACACGACAACTGGCATACCAAAATCTGCCCATCTGCGCTTGAAAGTTCGAAAATGACGCGCTTTTAAACAGAGTTTGCACGCCAGCCGGACGCTAGCTACAGCCCACTCGGTGGAGCAGACGATGTAGGGGGTGAGAGGGGGAGTGCATTTTTTTTTCTCTTTTACCCTCTCTGCTATGACCCTAATGAAAACGAAACTTGCAGTGAACGAGGACGGGTGTCTGCAGGGACGTGGAAAGGCCGGGGCTCCCGAGCGTAGCTTCTGCTACGCTCGCAAATAAGCTAATGAGTCGTGAGTTGTTTCTATAAGCAGGAGTTTAGTCTGCCAGAACATGACGACATTGCTACCCACTGCAAACTAGAAATTTAGCCAGTGCGGTGCAACTTCGAGCCTTTTGTATTTATCGTGCATCACACAGCAGTGATACATCCGCACGTTGGTGCCATGCTCCTCCAGATCGAAACGGGCATGGGTGCGGATTCTCTGGGTTCTGCAGCGCGAGCCGGCGCTCCGAGCTAGTGTGCACCTTTAATGTTCACTAGCCCACTTGGCCACCGATTCCCCACTTCGCTTGCGCATGGAGTGAAACGTATACTCCTATTCATACTTAGTATACCATGCTGTCAAAGCTGCTGGCGCGAGCGCATGGTTTCATTTGTAGTTTCGTTTGCGCGAGAGTGCGTGCAAATGACCTGTAAGATCAAACTCTATGCTCGCGCCATCAGCTTTGACAGCGTTGTACACCATGTATGAAACCGTTCGTGATCCTTATCATCATCGAGAGAGCAAGAAGACTGCCTCCGCGTGCACACGCGTCCCGAGGTCAGAGCACCAGCCGCCCTCCAGCCTTACGAAGTGCCGCATCGAAGAACGCCTTGCGACGCGCCATTGTCACAACCGACTCCGGGCCTTTGTTGCCTCGCCTCGGACCTTACATTGTTATCCGACAGCGCGGGAGCCGATAATTTTGACACGGGAAGCAGTAGAGCAGCCATACTTCTGAGGAGTCTTCTGGTCGTCTCCGAGTGTCCGAGATGGCCTCGAACACCATGGCCGAAGTTTTGACCCTCCCCGGAGGTAGGTCGCACCCGCGTGGTTCTAATCCCGTTACATTGCTACCCCTCATTGTTGACGTTGTTATTGTTTTTTATCCCCTTTAACGTGTTGCCTTCTTTAGTGCTTTGTTTGTGTGTGTTTCACCCGCCCTTTTGTCCTTTTTGCACTGTTTTATTTATTTTCTTTTGTGCCTAAGACGTTTTTCTAGGATTCTATCGAGCATAGAAAACCCGATTTTTCGGCCCGAGTAAATAAACTACGCATTGTAAAAAGCTCAAACTCCGACTGACCGTGGTAGGCCTCCTGCGTTGCCCAGGGGACGCTGCGAAAAGGAACTCATTAGGACTTGTTTTAGGTAGTACAAATTTGAGCGTCTCAAACTGCCACACATGGGGAAGTGTGCCTGCTCTGGTGCAGAACGCGAGATCACGAGCAAAATACAAAGAGACAACAAATATTCGAACACTGTCGAAGCGCAGGGTAAAGCTAAGAGGTTGAGCCAAGAGACACCGCACCACGCGCTCCAAGGTAAAAAGAAAGAAAACAACAGAAAAGAACGTGTCGGGACGCCAGATGTCCTGACGTCACCATGCAGAGATAAGTACCCTAGCGGTGCTGACGCGAATCTGCCACTTTTAATAGACCCTTTCTAGAGTGTCTTCATACACACGCGCGCTTTTGCTTGAGTGGTGACATCTCAGCCATTTTTCCGCCCAATGTTTTTTTTTATGCATTTTGAAATGCGCGCAATCCGGTGTCACTCAGCTCGAGCGCGTAGCTTTGGCTCATGCATAGACGCCATTTTACCACCCAAGGCACGCAATGAGTGCGCGAGAGCGTCACGCGCTCGCATATTCAGGGCAACAATGAATGTCTTCACCCTGAGACAGACAGACATGTAGGCACCCTAACCCTTTCCGAAATTCAGTGCCACCTGGGGGTTTGTAAAGCAGTTGAGGTTTCGCCATATCAATGGCGGAAATGAACTTGTATTGGCACCATCACTTTCGCAAGTCAACGGCACGCGAGGAATTGTTCAGTGTGAGTTCTTTCTCGATCACTTTCAGTTCGATGGTGACCAAGAACCTGCATTCAGGAGAAAGCTCCAACCCACTCAGATGCCTCGAGAAAATTCTATACACCAAAATCTTTTAAAGCCGATCGTGTGCCGCCCACAGATTGACTGAGTCTGAGTTATTAGAAATAGGCGCTTACGTAGCTCTTGTGTTCCAGTCCTACGCCGCGTCGTACTGGCCCCCCGAATGTACAGGCCTCGCAAGATCCGCTTAGGAGCATCTTCAACGTCTTCTTCTCTCAGTCACTAGAAGGCCGCCATTGGTATGGCACAGATGCCGTTCCACAGATGATGATAGTGATCCAAGTGGCCAGACTGATTTTCGGAAAGGGTTTATTGTCTTGCGGCGTTGAATCCGTTATTTTCCGTTAGCTCTACACAGAAAAATGAAAGCTTAGCGAGGGCGCCATAAGTAGTGCGAGGCCCAGTCAGGGAAGCTTGTACGACCGAGAATGAGGGCGTCAGAGTTTCTTCAGAGCTTCAGCGCAGGAGAAAATGTGCTAGTGGTGGGGATAAGAGGCGAAAGTTTGAGAACACGACGTTACCTGTACTTAGCACATAAAAGGAAAAAAAATGTTTATGACCAGTCGCCCATCTAAGCTAAATTTCGTCAAAACAAGGACTAATAGTGTGGCCGCATGTTGCATTTATTTCAGTGAAATAGAAGTATCAGCAAGGAATAAAACAATGGTGAGTATTCTGTGGCGGCCATAGCTGCGTGCTTGACTGCTGAGGCGTGCTGTCGGCGAGCTTCTGCGGTTCTTGTGCAACCTGCATTCCGCATCATCAAGATTGCCGGTCTTGGCAGCCTATTAATGTGAGCTCGTTCTGAGCATGCGCCCTAAACAGCGAACTCAAATATGGCGCCCAGTGAATACCCCCGATTTTGTCTTTCTTGCTGAAAAAAATTATAATAATAATTTTTACAGGCGTTTAAAATAGTATTCCTTGTTTTGAGGAAATTTTGCTTAGGTAGGCATCTGCTCATAAAGGAATTTCTTCTTTCCCTTTTATCTTTAGATTCAGATAACGTCATGTTCTCAAACTATCGTATCATATCCCCACAGCTAGCGTCATATTTTGACGCACTTTCTGCCTTCTGCAATGCCTGGTGTATTTTTGCGGACCGTAAAACCCGTAAGGGCGATCATCAACGTTGCTGGAAAGAGAAATTTATTGACGAGAACCATAAAAGTACAAGGTGCTTGATGGACTTCTGAAAAAGGTCTAACCCGGTGTTCACAGTGCAGGCTCAGAACGAGCCCCCTCTTATCTCCCGAGAACTATACTGCAATCTGGGTGGTGTGCAATGCTCGTTGCGGAAGCGTTGTGGAAGTTCGTCGTACCTTCGTAAGCTCGCGCTGGGCAGAAGCGGACTCACCTATGGCCGCCAGTAAATACTAACGTCCCTAGATGACGCAATGCGAGGTGGGGACAAGTCCTCCTCCTCCGCCCTCCTTCCTTCGCTCCTGTCGTCTGCTAGAGCGCCGGTCCACCGTGTTCTTCCTAACTCGCCCACCTTGGCTGTGTTCGAAATCTTCCGAGTTAGTCCGGCGTTTATGTCACGTGACAATCCAGATAGAACAACGCTGGACACGGGTTGGTTTTCGGACGCCAAAGTAGAAAACCGTTGCTCGAGAGTGAAGTCGAGTCAAATCCGCCATGTTCTTCCTAACTGGAAACGAAACGCGGGCACGGACAATCAGGAGAGCGCGTCGGCACGTCAATCGCTGTCGCTACTTAGCAAAGTATTTATCGAGAGACTTTAGTGAATACCACCCATTCTCATTAAAAAAATAACTATGATTTTTTTTTCTGCCTAGCTGTTTGTTATCTGGTTTTATGGAACGTAAACTTATACTGAAATGCCCCTCAATAGAAAACATAGTCTAGCGGGTGTCTCCAAGATGTCCTGACCTCCCACGGATGTCTCTTGTGCGTCTAGAGCAGGGGTGGCCGAACTGCGGCTCGAGAGCCGTATACGGCTCTTCGAGGGTCCAAGTGCGGCTCACGGCTCCTGGTAAGCGTCCCCCCTCTTCCCCTCTGTCACCAAACGAAAATAGTTCTAGAATAAAATAAATTATGGGCTTGTCCACTCTGTAAAGGTACATGGTTGGCAGGCGAAGCTGTAGGGTACCACCACACATGATTCACCAAGAGACACGCAAAAGCACTTCACCAAATGTTTATTTACAGGTTATGTACAGAGCCCCTCAAACTTAACACCGCCACTCGGTTTCGCAAATATTGATTTATTGCATGCTACCCAAAGATAAATTGATCGCTGCAGCTACTGGAATACCTTCCCCTGGTTGGGTTTTCATGGGGGTGGCAAATTTTCACCAACTAGTTCGACCGCTGGGTTCAGGAATAGCTCAAAAAGTGAAGCAACCGGACCATCTCGTGGCGGCGTTAAGTTTGGGGCTCACTGTACATTGTTTTGAAACGGTTGTGATGATTGCTTTTTCATCACCAAGATCTGGACTAATGGCTTCCATTACAATTTTGGTGAGATTGCTTTCTAAAGTTAATCCTATACAAATAATAATTTACATATATAAAAGATGCTGCTTTTATATATGTAAAGCAGTGACGTCACCCAACTTACCGAGTGAAGATATATTGTCCTCGGTTGTATCTCCCTTATCACACGTCTCAACGTCTTTACTTATCAAGATGAATATCGAGTTGACGAGGCGTATATACATTTCAATTCAAAGAAGCGCTTTTACATAACATTTAGTTCCTGCACACGGATACCAAAAATGCATGAAACCTTAGCCATATATACAGCTTCGTTATAAAAAAAAAGCTTGCAGTCTTTCCGGCCTTCTACTAAACTACGTACATACAACTGGACTGCTTTTTGACACATATATGTGTCCAGTCACCGTGTTTCCTTCATTGTTCTAGAAAGGATTTCGAGCCAGTGTACGAGAAACGGGCGTCGGACAGTGGCTGGCATTTATTTTTGCTTAGCGGTTGAAGAAATGTTTTGCTGCTTTGTGTTGTTTGTTGTAGTCGACAATTATACTTGTCAACTACAGAATGGACTGTTCCCTCCATGTCGTTTATTCCTAAAAGTAGCCCTCCACCTTTTTGTTTTCCTGCGGTTCTCTGAACATTTGTAGTTTCTTCTGCAGCTATAACCCCATGTCCCTCTAGCCACCTCTGGTCTAGAGGATCATCTGCAGTGTGTTATCTGGGAAGGTACTTTGACTTTTAGGAACCTTGGGCAAGTTTGTTGAAAGTCTAGGATCAGCTAAGCATGGGTCATATTTCATTTTTATGTCCGTACCACAACGTTTTGGTCATTCATATTGGCAGTCTTTCTTCGCCGTTCTGCGTTAACTATAAGGTAAAATAGCTTTGGCTCCACAAGCGCTATCCCTCGCAAGTGATCTCCCTGGCGGGGCTGTAACACTTCCGATAGGTTTCGCTTCACAGCAATATTTACTGCGAACTTAGACGGCCGTTTTAGCAACGGATCAACAACAAAGAACTACCGTATTTTTTGCCATAAGTTGCTTTTTTTTTTTTTTTTTTTTAGAACGCAGCTCTTAAGGCGTTCGCTTCCGGGTTGAGCGGCGTCGGCATCGGCGTACTCACGCGTTGCATTATGGGACGTTTCCTATAGTGACAGCACACGTGACGTCACGTGTGACGTAACGAGGGTAAAATTTTCCCACTAAATTTGGCGGGAAAAATTTTCGCGTTTTTTTTGTCGGGAAAGTTTTTTGCTAAATTTAGCGAGACGTTTCCCATTATGACGTCACACGTAAATTTTCACGTCGCGTGTCACGTGACGTCACACGTGAAATTGATGTGTGACAGTCTGACATCACACGTGACTTCACACGTCAATTTAGCGGGAAACATTTCCTGCTAAATTTAGCGGGAAATTTTCCCCGCTAAATTTTAGCAGGAACATATCTCTAAATTTAGCGGAAAAAATTCCTCGCTCAATTTATCGAAAATTTTTCGCTAGATAGGAGGGGAACAGGAGGGGAGGATGCTAGGGTACGGAGGAGAAGGAGGGGCACACCCTCCCTTCCCTACCCTCCCCTTTTCCTCCTCAAGAGCTGCGCTCCAATTCGACATTTCAGGGAATTGTAAACGTCTTCAATTTTTTATCCTAATTTTCATGGGAACGTCTTATGCAAAAATGCGACATATATATATATATATATATATATTTTTTTTTTTTTTTTTTTTTATCGTAAGTATGAGTTTTAGCTGTGGGAGATGTAAGTTGTCTCGACATTTACGACAAAGAAGGAGCATCAGAGCATTGCTCTGAGGGCCTGCTCTTCTGGCGGTCCGAACACGGCCCAAAGCGCGACGGTATAAGGCGGCGACTTCAGGGCCGCACTGACCGTACAAAATCGTGCGACTCGTACAAAGGTGCTGCTGAAAATAGAGATTTAGTGGGTCGTTCCGATAGATAACGATGCCCGATACTCAACAGACGCCTTTGCGCGCGGATCCTATCGCTATCGGGTTTAGTTATCCGAGGTGTTGGGACGGTCCACTAATTCTCCTCGGGAAACACAGAATACGGTAAACAACCTTTATGGACCAACACGCTCGTTTGTCCACATGAAGCGTAAGTACAACCATAGCCTCCTCTATACTCACAAAGCCTGGCAGCTCGACGACGGAACCATAGAGTGCCCGCGGTCGCAGATTTGGAGCGCAAGGATCTGGTAGCACAGAGCATCAAAGCAATTTCTCCAGGAACCTGGACGTCAGCGCACAGCTTTTTGCAGCGATTAGGTCCCGATACACACTTTCGGGCCCTCGCGTCTCGCCGCAGCGTCTCGCGGCAGCGGCGAGACGCTGCGTTTCGGCGTCTCGACGCAGCGGGGCGCCAGTCACGTGGCTCCCCTCTCATCCGTTGTCTGCCACTCCACCTTTTTCATTTCGGCTTCTGCTTCTCGTGGCGATCTGTCAGGCTTTGTCAGTATATAGAAAGATATAATACAACGTGGTCCCCGAAGAAAAAAAAAAGATTCTTTCGTTGAAAAAGTAAACTACGCGCCGTCGAACGCTCATTTGTCGCACAAATGTTGCACCATAGTGGCCCGGATCAGATGCCAAAGTTTCTGAGCTAACCGTTCTCTTATTCAAAAGTTATCAAAGATTTTTTTTTTTTTACTTTCAATGGAAAATCGGGACCCGTACGTTCCCAGTAGCTGACGTCATTCCCACGTGTTCGTACGGCTTCGTCGGCCATCATGTTGCAGTTAGACATTCATCAAAAAGCACTTAGAATTTTTTAAAATGAAACACCGGTTTTGTTGTGAAACTTTAAGCGTCGGGTCAACATCACCCAGAAAGCAGGCCGTGCTGCTGAATATTTTATGTTCCCTACGAGAGGCCAACGTGAGGTGCACGCTAGACAAAAGCTTTGTGTCACAGCGTTCGGTTCCATCAGTGAAAGCACGAGACTGGGCCGAGCGCCGACGCTACCCTCACGTCCAATCCCTCCCGTTGGCCTCTCGTAGGTGAAGTAGAAACTCGAGCACCATGGCCTTCTACCAAGGTGGTGGTGATCTGATTCAGACCGCGAGTGCTGCAATGCACCCTTTTTCGAATAAGGGCCGTCTGCGGGATAATCGGCGATCTCCAAATGGAGCGCAGCCCAACGTGCCTCCGCCCCTCAGAACACTTTGGCATCGTACCGAGGATCTGGTTTTCTGTTAGTTTTGTTTTTTACGCCCAACACTACCCATACCAACGCTACTAAAACACTCACCCTGGAAACTCACTCATGAAACCCGGACCGCTCGCGCCCACCAAGACCAAACTAAATACGACAACAGCATTACCCTTTAGCGACCACTCAAATCATGAAAATTAATTTATATTCCTACTTCGAAATGGCAGTGCGAGATGACGCCACCGGCCCTTGCGCGACTCGACCTGATCCGATACGGGCAGACGTGTAGTTCGCGTAGTGGCCGCTGCGGGAGGAAGGCGGCGTTGCGATCGCAGTTAGTTCGGTTCTGGAGTACGGATCGAAGCCACTTTTTGAATGCAGGCTTTATGGCAGTTTCCCAACTGAGTTGTTCTAGTAACGTTGACCCATACTGAAACAAAACAAGGCAAAGTACACGCAAAGATAGGGGTTGAAAATGTTGTTCGTGCGGGACAGTGCCGTGCAAAAATGGCGACAGCTGGAAGAAAAGGTCAGGCCAGAAGCTGCACGGATGTGCAGATGTTTACAAAACAAACAACAACCACAACAACAAAGAACACTCTAAAAATATTTTCCGGAAACATTCTGTATATGAAAACAGGACAGAGACCTTCCACAACACCGGGCTTACGTGGATCGTTGGCTTCTAATTCCGTGCACTGCAGAGCAAGTGGACCAATCGAAGCTGTCGTCGGATGGTGGACCCGACGGCCTCCGTCTCAGCGGTCCTCCCCGGAAACGGTTGGTGGTCATCGTCAAGGCTGGACAGAGGAGAGGGACCCCAACGTCATCGGTGGCCTGCTCAAAAACGGACGGCGGAAACGCTAATGAGAAAGGCATCGCCACCAACGTGGTACGTCTATTATCTTGTAGTTGTAACAACATACACGCGTATACCTTTTGCGTTCAAGTAACAGTCTGAATCTGAAACCTCGGAAGTCGGGCATCACTGAAGTTCATAAAGCTCTTTAAACCAGGCAGGCTCGCTGAGCAGAGCACAGTGTCTCGAAATATTCTCCAACAATAATAATACAAAAAAAAAAAAAATTCGATGGGGCAGTTTTAGGCGTCTGTGCTGGATCGACACTACCTTGAATAATCAAAGCTCGTGCACTAGAATGTTGGCGTCACAACAGTGAGCTCGAGCGAAGACGCTTGTTGGACACGAACGCGACGTCACGTCAGCGTTCGGCTGAACCTCGAGTCCAGTCAACGTGTCGAAGACCTCTCGGCATCGGGCTCAGGTTCAATCTTCGAGTTGGTTCCGTCCGGCTGTGATGACGTTCCATGGGAGAAGAGGAGGGTGCTCGCAGTCCTTGATTATCCTAGACGGTGTTGGCTGGATTCGCCTTGTGTAGGCACACATTGCTTGGGATGAGGAAAAAAATGAACATTCATTTTATTGTCTCTCTACAAATTAAGTGCCTAAGGCCAACCTGTGCCTAGCACCACCGCATAAGCTGCTTCGGCGAATAGGTATTTCACTGCGTATACGTATACATAGTTCGTACCCATCCCGGAGTGGACATACAGCCGCCTCGGTGACTCCGAGGCGAGAGCGCCGGCCTACGGATCCCCAGGTGGCGGGTTCGTAACCCGACCGAGGTACCCGCAATATGACGGAGGCTTATTGCGGAGAAGGCGCCGTGTAACTGAGCTTTCGGTTGCACGTCAAAAGATCCCCAGGTGGTCGAAATTAATCCCCAGTCCTCCGCTGGGGCGTGCCAGATGCTCGTCGTAGGTTTGGCACGTAAAACCCCCAAATTTGAATTTGATTTCGAAGTGGACATACGAGTAAGCCGCAATGACCTATTCTTTCCTTTTATTTTCTAGCATGATGAAGTGCAACGTTTGCAATACATGACACTTTTGCGTGACCTCGTTTTTTTTCTATTTTTCTATTTACCACGGCTGTTGGACGATCTATGAAGCCACAAGAGACAGTCACGTACAGACGCGGAGAACCCTCAGCGTAGTTAAGTGGTACATGTCCGTGTTTATTGCCTCCGCTGTTCTGGCTCCAGCGACGTCGCTTGCGCCCCGCAGATTCCCGCGCAGTCGGCGGCGCCGCAGACGGAGCCCCGTCGGCAGGCGCGGATCCCCCGGCCCGCAAACGCCTTCATGCTGTTCGCCCAGGAGCAGAGGCGCAAGGTGGCCGCCCAGCACCCGCAAGAGAACAACAAGCGCGTCAGCACTCTCCTGGGACAGCTGTGGAGGGACCTGCCCAAGGACCAGATGGAGCTCTACCACCAGAGGGCCAACGACGTTGCTTCGGAGCACCGGCAGCGCTACCCCGGTCCGTACACCCTACCCTGGCCCTTGGACCTTACACCCTTTTCCGTGTACCGTACATCCTGGTCCGCATGGCTTATCTTTGTCGTTATACATTATACCCTGGTCTTTATACCTTATTATTATTCTGTTACATATCGTTTACCTCGGTCCTTATACCTTATACCTAAAAAAAATCCATCTAACCTACAACGTGGTCTATGTACCTTACCCTGGTTCTTATACTTATATGTATATACCTTATACCTTAGTACTTATACCTTCGAAATATAGCCCACCTGTAATGTTTCCATTTTATCTCTTCATCATGGGTGGGCGTTTATTCGGAAGCTTGCAGCAGGCATGATACTTTAGAAAGACATATTGCATCCCATAAGAATAAACAGAAACACTTTGTTTTGAAAGTAAAGAACATAAAACTTTTCTTATTTGCAAGCTTTTTTAAAGGCAGATTCACGCCGTATCATTTGACATAGTCAGCGCTCTGAGCGACAGAGAGACGCTGGGATATCTGTGTTTTGTATGAAGCGTGGCAACCATTTCTAGGAGTAGCTCAGCACGCGGCGCAGGAAATAGTGGGTATTCACATGACGATAATTTACAATTTCGCTGTTCGAAGACAGCGCGGTGAGACTTATAAGCGTATGTGCACTACGCACTTCATGCGTATATTTGTAGCGCTCGTCTTCGCCTCGCACCTGACAGCTCATAAAAACAAGATGGTGGACGAAATCACGTCGGTGAATACCCGCTATTACGGACGTTGGCACGCGGTCATATCAGAATGCCGCTGCTGCGTAAATCGGCCTTTAGTCGGATATGATGTGCAATCGCCGACAGTAGCGTTAATCATCCGCTGGGCTCCTGTAGCGTACCTGCCAGCTTCTGAAAAAGCTCTGTTGATAAGGGTGTTTTCATTGACGTCATTGTGTCCACCATTCTGTTACGAGCTGCTGGAGCAAGTCAAAGACAAGCGTTTAAGAATTCGTCTGACGCCATCCAACATAATAATCATCATCATATGTCTATTTTTGTGCTCATGAACAGCATCATGTAGTGAAACGAGGTCAGGTTTCACCGCGCTGACATCTAACAGCAAAATGATGAATTGACGTCACGTTAAAACATCGTATAGAGCTGAACCGCAAAGTTCAGGTCACTGTCGTTTAACTAAGTATTTGACATCTCTGGAAATATCTGAGCTTGCGAGAACCGAAAGCATAGGAAAAGGTCTGCTGGAGTGGACCATCTCATAATGTCTGGGAGAGATGGTACTCATCATGACGGCGGGACTTTCGTCACTAGTTGCACTTAGACGTAGACTCCAAGTTAAAGCTTGGGTGTCTTTTTCCCATAAAACGGGACCACACTGACTTACGAGGTGCTTCGCTCAAATTAGATTCTATATCGCAGATTCAGTGTTTAGAAGTTATTTGAAATTGTCGTGCTGAAGTCACAAGACGTGCCATCATCCTAGTTTCGTCCAGATCGTTGGTTCGACATGGGTTCTACGCTCTTCTTGTAGTGCCTAATTCACGGCGGAAACAGCTTGTCGGGCTACTTCCACGTTTATTTTTCATCGCAACGTCGTGGTTCTGCAATATTTCCGGGGTCCGCATCACATGCGATACCGCAAACAAAAACGTACAAGGAAAAGCCTGCACAGTTCATACGCGGGACTCCTCTTTGCCAAAACTACGCTGCACAAGCAACAGCGTTTCATAAATCCTAGACGTAAATACTGAACGCCCAAGAAAAACACGAGATCGACGCTCTATTCTTATTCATTCATGCGGAATGGCCTTGGAATACTAAACTTCAGCACCGAGGTCGGTGCCCCACATGAGCACATTCGACCACACCCGGCATAGCTTCGGTGGCACCCTTCTAGTTGCGTGAGAAAAATATTTTATTGAAACAATGAACGATCGCGTGCTCGTGCTAGCTCCGTCGCGCTCTGTATAGACGGTCACAATAATTCCCCCCTCCCCCCCCCCCCCCCCCACCCCCCACAAAATAATATTTAGAGGGCCGGGAGAGCTTGACCGGTGGGCGGAGGCCTAATCACGCTAGATCTGGCCACTTACGCAATAAAACGAAAAGACGTCGCCATTTCGGCAGATTAATTAATACTTTAGACCCACGTTACAAAAAAAAAAAAGAAAAAAAAACGCGGGATGGCCAAAAAAAAAAATTTGCACGTTTTTCGTGTAAGGCCTGTCAAATTATAAGGCGCTGGGGAAAACCAGCCTTCTGTGTTAAGTCCTTATTTCGAAATCTTTCTGTTCGCGTTCCACGCATTGAAAAGCATGCGGGAAACGCCTCAGCGCCGCAGTGTTCTTCCGCAGCATAAAGGCTAGGTGGCGCAAGCTGCCGCCTGTTACAAAGGGTATAGCCATTACCATCCATCCATCCATCCGGCAGTCTGCTTTCATCGTCGTGACCATGGCAACGAACGCCGAATGGCCTTTGTGGATGACGCGTGTATCACTAAGGAGCGCGTTGACCCCCCCCCCCCCCCCCCCCCCCCCCGTTTCCCGTCTGCGTTTAAAGGGGCCCTCCGGAGCGTTCTGCGATGGTCTATTTATGTTGGTAACTCAATCCACAGGCCCTAAGGATCCTAAAAATCATAAAATTGCGGTCATGCGCGGCGGATTTTCCTACTAAAATTGCTATCAAAGTCCCCGGCACGCCCCCCTTTCTGAGATGACCCCGGAAAACGGGAGGGGCATTTCTTTACGCGTCAGCCAATAGCAAACAAAGGATACCGGCGTCACTGCGCGTCACCAACGCGGCCGACCGCCGACCCGTGGAGGAATCTCTCGAACACGCGCATATTGTCGTCAAGGGGCCCGGACTTTGTGCTCGCAAGTCGTCGTTCGTCGCACCGCTCCGTCGCGCTGCTACTGCAATACACAGTCGCATTCCACAGATGACAAGAAAACGTTTGACTCGTTGACGTGGAAGGATCGCAAAGCTGGCTTCGGAGTCGGAATCCACGGGAAGAAGGAACAGGTGTCCTGCAAACGGACGCCTGCGCAACCCCCGGGAAGCAGACGAGCTGACGCGCCGAAGCATCACCCCCTAGCAACAAGGTTGCGGGGAGAAAACATAGTTCGCTGGTTTTGGAGCGATAATTGCGGACTATGTTTCCCGCACCACAATCAGTTTCGTTTTTCTCAAACTCCAATTTACAACAAGCTTAAAAAGTGTTGCAATAATAACGTTCACCTTCACTGCGAGATGCAGCATTTCCATTGGTAAAGTTTTAGCGATGGGCGCGCAATGGGGGATTCCCTTCCAAGAGAAAATAGTCCCGATATATTTCTACTGCCATCCGCTTAATAAACGGTTTTGTAACCTAAAACTTTGTATACATATTAACTTGCACCTACTACGCAATATAACAACATAAACAGACAATCTCAGAAAGCTCCGGAGCGCCCCTTTAAGCGCGAAACACATGTACGACGAAACCGTCCGATCCGACGTCCGACCGCGCAATACGACGGTCGGAGGCGAGGGTTTTCAACGCTCTCCGATGCTACGAAAACCCTCACCCCCCAAGGTCATTCCGGCAGTCCGCACGTCGGATCGGACGGTTTCGTCGTACATGTGTTTCGCACTTTACGCCGCTTTGCGGCGACAGTCTGCGGCTGCTGATCATAAAGCGCGAAACACATGTACGACGAAACCGTCCGATCCGACGTCCGACCGCGCAATACGACGGTCGGAGGCGAGGGTTTTCAACGCTCTCCGATGCTACGAAAACCCTCACCCCCCAAGGTCATTCCGGCAGTCCGCACGTCGGATCGGACGGTTTCGTCGTACATGTGTTTCGCACTTTACGCCGCTTTGCGGCGACAGTCTGCGGCTGCTGATCATAAAGCGCGAAACACATGTACGACGAAACCGTCCGATCCGACGTCCGACCGCGCAATACGACGGTCGGAGGCGAGGGTTTTCAACGCTCTCCAATGCTACGAAAACCCTCACCCCCCCAAGGTCATTCCGGCAGTCCGCACGTCGGATCGGACGGTTTCGTCGTACATGTGTTTCGCACTTTACGCCGCTTTGCGGCGACAGTCTGCGGCTGCTGATCATAAAGCGCGAAACACATGTACGACGAAACCGTCCGATCCGACGTCCGACCGCGCAATACGACGGTCGGAGGCGAGGGTTTTCAACGCTCTCCGATGCTACGAAAACCCTCACCCCCCAAGGTCATTCCGGCAGTCCGCACGTCGGATCGGACGGTTTCGTCGTACATGTGTTTCGCACTTTACGCCGCTTTGCGGCGACAGTCTGCGGCTGCTGATCATAAAGCGCGAAACACATGTACGACGAAACCGTCCGATCCGACGTCCGACCGCGCAATACGACGGTCGGAGGCGAGGGTTTTCAACGCTCTCCAATGCTACGAAATCCCTCTCCCCCCCCCCCCCCCCCCCCCCCCCCCAAGGTCATTCCGGCAGTCCGCACGTCGGATCGGACTTTTTCGCCGTACATGTGTTTCGCGCTTAAAACTGTTAAACTTTGGCTAGCAGACGGCGTTCTGAAAATCGGCGTTCGTTGCCATGGTGGCGGCGATGAAAGCAGACGTCCTTTATGCTGCGGGAGAACACTGCATGCGCAATACGAGGTGCGTGCTGAGGCTCTTCCCGCAGGCTTTTCAATGGGCAGAACCCGAACAAAAAGAGTTCGAAATAAAGACTTAACGCAGAAGGCTGGCTTTCACCAGCACCTCATAATTTTACAAGCCTTACGCGAAAAATATGTTTTAAACCAAAATTTAAAGACCATTTCTTTACATCAACATGGGTTTAAAGTGTCAATGTGCCGCCATTTCTTCTCACCAATTCGAAGATGCCTTTTTGCTACACTGACACAAAAGGGCGGACCATAAAATGATAAATAAATAAGATGCTAGTGGTTTATATCATTTCTATGGAACGGTAGCTTGCGGCACCTTGCCTAGGACTGGTCTGCGCTGCTGGTCGACCGCAGTCAACGATATGATCCGGTGGAGTCGTGCAATCAAGCGGCGCCAAAAAGAGCATCGTCACGGCTGTTGCTGTCTTTGTGGGTTTACCATCACCTGCTAAACCAATCATGCAGGGAAAGAAGTGCAGGATCGTGGCGCATTCACCATGCGGGATTGGCTTAGTACGCATAAAGCCGATGGGCGCCGTGACGATGCACTTTTAAGGCTCGTTCCCACACTTGCAAATGAGTATAGGACGGAGAGAGACAAGACCGGTTTTTATGCCTCTTACCAGCTCCGCAGCACCCTATCCGGTCCTAAGACATCGCAAGATGCTTAAAAACCAGTCTTGTCTCTCTCGGTCGTATACTCTGTTACAAGTGCGTGAACGAGCCGTTAGAGCAGCTTGAGTGGATCCATCTTGTCTTAACGTCGACTGCAGTCGTACTTAAAGTGAAACGGAAACCCTAAGACTCCTTTTAATCCCTTCTGCGACGATGGGAGCCTCGTAATCTCTCTTTTGCGTGTGTCCAGACTACGTGTACAACCCTCGAGAAGCGAGACAACGCAAGACGGAGGAGCGCAGGGCGAAGCAGCTGGCCCTCGAGCTGAAGAGGAGCATGTCCGCCAGTGTGGCTGAGCGGCGACAGCAGGCACGCGTCAAACCTCCGCGCGCTCAGCCAATTGTTAAGCGGACCAAGCGCGCCCACGCACATCCGAGGACTGTTGGGCAAGCGGACGTCGCCACGGCGGTAGCAGAAACCACAACGATGCAGGCACGAACAATTATAAATTTTTTTCCGGTTGTTGTGTGTGTGTTTTTTTTTTTAATTTTTGTAGTAGAAAAGTGCAGTTGGAGGGATGATGCTTTTTCAAATGCCGCACGAGGGTGAGGCAAATGAGAACCTTAGATAAAGGTTTGCTCAAAATGTATCGAGCAGAAGTGGTACCACATTCGTATCGTTTCTCAACATAGTTTTCATGCCGCTCAATGCAGCTCTTCCAGCGCTTAACAAGTGCGTGAATTTCTGTATAAGAAGAAAATCTTGCTTTCACTTGCGAAGCCCTTTACGCATTGCATGTTGCACCTCTCCATCGGACCGGAAGTTCCTTTCTGTTGCCTCTCTGAATGGTCCAAAAGTGTGGTAGTCACTCGGGGCGGGAACTATTGTGGACTTTAATAGGCGTGACTATTTCCTTCTCAGTTACTCGGCTATTTTCTACTACGACTCCTTCAACTGCCGCAATGGACTCTGATGTCGGAACTCGGCGTGCCTGACCCGGTCCAGGAGAGTCTGTTGCAGAACTTACGTCGATCTGAAACTTCCTACACTCTCAAGAAATAGAGAGTGCATGGGGGTACACCCCTCGTCCCATATGTAACACCCTAAAACAACAATTCGACGTTGAGTCCAGAGACGTCGAACGGACGATATTAACTTTCAAGAGCGGCTTGATAGTTGACCGATACAACTTATTAAAATAGCTAATGTACGGATTAAAGGCTACAGTAAGACAATCAAGGTTTTTACGGGCCTGCTGCAAAACCTATGTGTTTTTTTTTTCTTCTAGTCTTTGAGACGCACGTTAGCTATTAAGTACGTTATATCCAACAGTTACTAAGCCGCTCGTAAACGTTGGTATCGCCAGCTCGACGTCAGTGGATTGAACGTCCAGATGTAGTTTTGGGATGTTACATATGGGACAAGGGGTGTACCCCTTGTCCCATACACCCCCTATTTCTAAGAGTGTAGTCCTGCACTGACACAAAATGGCACTTGCTTGAGTGACAGACTATTCATTATTCTATAGGGAGTGCTACTTTCAACAAATAAGGCGGCCAAGAACAGACAATTCCTTGCAATGTGCAAACTCAACGCACAACTCTCAGGTTTAAGCGAGCAATTGGCTTCAAAATGATTGTGCCCGATTTTTTACACTACGCTAAAAACCTGCAACGGCGGTTGGCATAAGCGAGCTTACCGAGGCTTCGCCTTCTTCTCGGAAGCGATGAAGGACTTCTTGTTTTTCTACCGCGCTGATGAACCTTAGTAAAGGCACGGTGTATAGTTTACGCGGCTGCGTAGATGGCGATCAGGCTCCAGAGCAACATATGGCAACACGATCATACGACAGTGACGACAGAGTCACCGGGACGGCTGTTCGCCCTGCACAGCGTGAGAAGCAATGAAAGGCGCACCTGATTCGCTAAGCCATTATGAGTCACGGCAATTCCTGATGCCCTGTCGTTGCTGCCATTTTCGTTGCTTCCCTCGTTTTACCTCGGTAGCCATCGTGCCAAACGCCGACACCACGTGATCACGGGAGCCACAAGTGACGAGCAGAATTCGCGAAAGGACCTCCTTTGGCCAGTTCACTGTTTTCCCGCTAGGGCCACGACCCTCCACCGTGCACCGAATCCGGGGTGGGTTTGGTCTACGGTGGAGAGTCGTGGCCCGCTATAAATGTAGCGAGGAATTACAGTGCTAAGGGATGCCGTGACGTCACGTGAAGCGTTTCCCCACTAAATTTAGAAGGAGAAAGGAATGCGCCATATTCAGGGGGGATATTGTTAGTCACATGACGTCACATAACCTTGTGACGTCGTCACAGTGTAACGTTATGTCACGTGACGTCACAATTTCCCAGCAAAGCTTAGGGCGTGAAATTGTGAAGTCACGCGAAAATGCAACCTCTACACATTCGCCAAATTTTAACGGTGATGGAAAATGATTGTCTGTGTCCAGCAGAGTGCAACGACTCAACACGATGCGGCACGCTCGGGCAAGAAGCCGAACTGCTTGGGCCGTCGCGTCTGCGACGACCCACAACAAATGGCTTCCTTTATGATTTCCTGCTTCACTTCTTTGTCTAAATCCGAAGTTTAGGAGAGGTGAAAACTGATATCAGCCTCGTAAAGTATCAAATAGCTTTGTATTTGGATATTATCATCGACATTTTGCAATAGGTATGAATCATCAAAACCAAGAGACAGCAGTAATGGTGGGGCGATGGGAACGCAGCAGAAACAACCAAGACCAAAGCACCCGAAAATGACCAAAGTACTAGTGCTGCCACAAGGATCTTCGGGAGAATCATGCAGGAGCAACGGACAGTCCAGCAGCAAAGTGATCGTGTGTCAACTCCCACCGCAAAGTAAAGCACTGGCGGACCCCACCAAACTCCAAAACGACGGTATGAACCTCAATACCGGGAGCTTGACTCAGCAATTTCAAGTTCCGGGTCCATATTTTAGTTTTCTATTTAACTGCAGCAACTACAGTGGTGCCCATCACACTGCCCGCGCCGCAGAGAGTGCTGTCACTGCAGCATCCAGACCATCGTGCCGACGTTATGGCGAAGGAGATCTGCTGCTCCATCGCCTCCAGGGTCGCTTTGCAGCAAGACGCCAGCGGAGATCAGTATTGTACGTAACCAAAAATCCCATTAGGATATTAAGAAAAACAACAACAACAAGTTTATCCCTGGAGAAGGGGAACAAGGGGCAAAAAGGACAAACAGAAACTCAAAACACAGTTAGGTGATTATTTTCGTTATTCTTGTCTAGCTCGCTTGCACCTTTGCATTTAATTGTATCATCATCAAATTTATCCCGCTCTCATTGAACAATTACCGATACAATTACTTAGACAAGCATCTTCGCCCTATAACACAGGCATCCAACTGTGTACGCGTGGGTCGCAGTCTACCCAAAATGTTGCGTTTTAGCCATCTTTATTTATGTTCACTGCCATTACCGGCGTGTCGAACCGAACCCGAACCGAAAACTGAAGCAACACTGTTCTTTTTGAACTACCCGAAACGAAAACGTAACCAAAAATGCAACATTTGATATTGAACCCTTACCGCAACGAAACCATAATCTCATGTAGCGGTTACCGATTCACTGGAAAACGGTTTACCGTAAACAAAATAGCCGCGCCTGTTGTTTTGCGGGCGGGGGCGCGAAGTCTTTTGAATATTCGCGATGGTGCCGTCGGCGGCATAAGGTTGAACAAACAAACGGCAGCGGCAGTGACAAACGGCCGTTTGTCACAGCCCCGACGCGGGCTGTGTGGTTCATGGTTGCCATACAGTGACCGTCGGACCCGCTGTGAGACGCACTCGTGTCTTAGTAGCGGAGGCGGACAGTGAGTCGGGCATCGGTGGTGCTTTTAGTACCGGCTGGCTTTTCCTGAGCCGTTCCACTGGCTGTGCAGATTGGCGGTTTCCTTTATTTCCCATTAATTTCCAATTGGCATTTCCAAGAAATTTCCACTTGATCCAAGGATCCAGTTTATTTTACTTTAAATTGGCTTCAAGTCTGCGGTGCGAAAGCGGGAGCGGACTAGAGACACAACATTTTTCTTATTTCTCTAAGTCTCAATATAGCAAATGTGCATCGGTGAGTCGGCGCGGAGGCGTACACTTTTGTAGGTAACTATGCCAAGATGCAAAAGGGCTATTTTTGGTTGGTTCTAAATTATACTCCTCAAAATTAAAGAAATAACACAAATTAAAAATTATAATGAAAAAAAGTGAAAGCCGTTTACAACTCCCTGTAACGCCGAATTGGAGCGCAGCTCTTGAGGAGGAGGAGGGAAGGGTACTGAGGGGAGGGTAGACCCCTCCTCCTCCTCCTCCGTCTCCTCCTCCCCTCATTCCTGAATATGCTCCGGGGGGGGTCACGTGACCTCGGGGGGGGGGGGGGGGGGTGTCACGTGACTTGGGGGAAGGGGGGTCACGTGACCTCGGGGGGGTCACGTGACTTGGGGAGCCACGTGACTTGGGGGTCACGTGACCCAGAAGGATGGGTCACGTGACCTCTGGGGGTCACGTGACCTTGTGGTGACCTTGGTGGGTCACGTGACCTTCAGGTGGCCTTGGCGGGGTCACGTGACCTCGCGGTTACGGCGACGGCGACGCCGCTCAAGCCGGAAACGGGCGCCTAAGAGCTGCGCTCTAAAAAATCGAGGACTGCGTTTATTTGCGGTGCCGAAAACTGGCTTAACCACTGTAGAGAGGAAGACACGAAGAGCGCTGCGACGACCCAGGGGCGCCGGTCACTGGCGTCTGTGTTATCTTCGAACGCTGCTTGGGGAAGATTTGTGTCTGCGTGCGTGCGTGCGTGCGTGCGTGTGCGCTTGCGTGCGTGCGTGCGCGCGCGCGTGTGTGTGTGTGTGTGGTGGGTGGTGTGGGTGTAATGCCGCCCGTTCCTTTTCTTTTCTTTCCCCTTCTGTTTGTATCATCCTTCGACTGTCCTACGCAGTTTCTCTTGTCTTCAACTCAGTCATCCGAAACGGGTAGTTTGCGAGCATGGTGACTGCTAGTGCTACTGCACGTACTAGCTGATTGACCTTGTATAGGAGTACTGTTCTTTGGCAATGTTTAATTTGCATAGCATGGTGCTTGAGATAAAAGCAGTCATAACCACAAGACGAAATTAAGCAAATTTGTATTTGTTCTGCCGCCCTCGTTTCCAGCGCGACTTTTGACTAGTTTTTAGAGCGCAGCTCTTAGGCGCCCGTTTCCGGCTTGAGCGGCGTCGGCGTCGGCGTAACCGCGCGGTGCATTATGGGTAAATTTCCCCGCCAAATCTAGCGGAAAAATTTCCCCGCTAAATTTATCGGAAAAATTTCCCCGCTAAATCTAGCGGAAAAATTTCCCCGCTAAATCTAGCGGGAAAAATTTCCCCGCTAAATCTAGCGGAATAATTTCCCCGCTAAATCTAGCGGAAAAATTTCCCCGCTAAATTTAGCGGGGGAAAAAATTTCCCCCGCTAAATCTAGCGGAATAATTCCCCCCGCTAAACCTAGCGGAAAAATTTCCCCGCTAAATCTAGCGGAAAAATTTCCCCGCTAAATCTAGCGGAAAAATTTCCCCGCTAAATCTAGCGGAAAATTTTCCCCGCTAAATCTAGCGGAAAAATTTCCCGCTAAATCTAGCAGAAAAATTTCCCAGCTAAATCTAGCGGAAAAATTTCCCCGCTACATCTAGCGGAAAAATTTCTCTTGAGGTCATGTGACCCCCCGAGGTCACGTGACCCCCGTGGTCACGCGACACCCTCAGGTCACGTGACCCCCACGTGACCTTGGCGAGGGGGGTCATGTGACCCCTCCAAGGTCACGTGACCACCCTTCCCCCCCGATAACACGTGAACCTCAGTACCCTTCCCTCCTCCTCCTCAAGAGCTGCGCTCTAATTCGGCGTTACAGGGAGTTGTAAACGGCTTTCATTTTTTGAAACTATATTAGGAGTGTCTTTAATATTTATAGAGGTCCCCAGAAAACAATTAAAGTAAAACAAAGAAACGTGGGTAAAATACAGATCATACTGCAGCGAAGTACATACTGCAGCGAAGTTACATCAAAGACAAACTATGAACTGGGTGTAAACAAAATCCGGAAAATAAATTGTAAAGAGACGAATTCTGCTCGGCAAGAAACAAGGTTATAGTTAAAATAAGATCGGCAAAACGCAATAACTCTGATGAAAATTTTCAAAATACAAAAAAAATTGCCTATGGAAGCTCGGAACTGGGCGATTGAGCTAACAGGAAAAAAAAAGTATCTATGATACAATCGTAAGACATTTCGATGAGTCGGCTGATTTCATTTCGTTATGTGAATTGTTCAGCAATAAAATTGTGAGATATTGAATCACTTAGGGCAATAATAAACTTACAGGAACAAACCTGGCAGTCAAATCTTTCGCAAAATCTGGAGTCGGCATATTTGCCTTCGATGACTGGAGCAGATTTACACTTCATTATCAACACTATATCGATCAAAACAAAAAAAAAAAAGCCGACAGGAATTGACCATATTCGTTTCAGGCATATGTTTTATCATTTTGATAACTTAAAAGGTGTGCCATTAGCAGATTTAAACGTCATATACTATAATACAGGAGTTATCCCAGCAGGGATCAAAAGTGCGTTCGTAAGACCGTTATTTAAGGAAGGGAACAAAAAAGATGTAGGAAACTACAGGCTCTTATCAATTATGCCGGCAACCTTTTAGATGATGGAAGGCATATTGCAACCGCAATTTTTTTTTTTGTATTTTTAATTCTGATAACTTCGACTTGAACACACTTTCCTTTTTACAACTGAGAGCTATGCTATGTTTTTTTTGTTTTTTTTTTTAGAAATTGTATAAGCGGTCGCGGTCTAAGGCATGGCTAATAAAACGGTCGGAACCGGTTCACGCTTAGTAGAACGGGTAACCCGACTGATATTTTCCGTCCATTGCTGAACAGGAACCGAACCGAGATGAAATGCAAGGGGAGCCGATCTCGAACCAAAATAAGGACCTGTTCGACACCCTGCTCGTTACCTTCGTCGTTCTTTTCAAGTACCAATGTTCGGGTATTAAGGATCTAGACTGATCGAAGTACATGTTAGAGCGAGTTAAAATTACACTCGAAGCATGCTGCAGCAGCTTCCCATAGAGTGATATTCCAGGGTGGCACAAGCGGATTTTCCGCTGTAAAACGCGCCGGAAAAATCAGCACCTAAATATAGAAAGTTCGTACTTTCATACACTGGGCTGGTGAGTTTTATAGTTTGGAATTTCAGTGCTAATACCTTATCCCAAAACCCAATATAACTTCTAGCAATCTGGATTATGGAACAGGAAATCTTATTGGATTCTACATGGATTTTAGGTTTTCAGACTGGATTTCAAGTTTCCAATATCATCTCCAGCTAAATTTCATGTTCCATAATTCAAATAGCGAAAAGTTATACTGGGTTTTGGGTGTTCTCTTCCTGTAAAAAATAAGAGCAACAAACTTGCCAAAGTTAGACGCGTCAACAGACGACCGAGTTTGTATACAGCAAATACGTTTATCAAAAATAAAAGGAATATCGTTGTTTTTTGGTTGATACCACCTGAAACAACAGCGAGGGATGAGGGGGGGGGGGGGGTGTAAAGGGGAATCATATGTTGGAGATGAGGCCTGAGGAGCGAATAAAATTGAGTAGTGATAACAGTATTTGTTTTCTGTGAATGTTCTTGACGCCTGGGTGGGTTCAATCTGTGTAGCTTGGAGCCCTTGGAAGCAACTCTGCGACGGCTTCTAATCTTCGCTTCTCTGCGTCCTTGCAGTTTCAAACCAAATGCGTACATGTGGCCGTGTAGCCATACGCTTTGCAACATAAAGGTCCGGACCGACGTCTTCAGGCGACGTTGGTTTGTGAAATCTGGCTTGCCACACATGGTTGATGGCCGCTTTAGTTTGAAGCCTTCGTACGCACACCCTTTCCCAGATCAAAATATTACAAGAAATAGAGAAATCGTCTGGAGGCAAAAGCAAGGTCAGTTTTAGTTTCCTTGGCCCTTCGCTCTTCCTCTTCCTCTTTGGCTTCTTTTGGGGCTGGTGCCAAGTGTTGCCTTATTTTTTTTTTTTTTTTTAAGGAACTGAGGTTGCTTTGTGAGGGTGGAAAAGGTATGTAGTTCATTCTTCGCGGCATCGTCAGTTCTCTCCTTTCCGGGTATCCTGCAGTGGCCCGGGATCCATGTAATTTTTAAATCCCCGCACTGAAGTCGAAACTCTTCCCTCGAGGCTTGAGTTTATGCTCCTATCGATTCCTGCTGCTTGCCTTGAGGCAATCCTCCACTGCTGGTTTTGAGTCGGTGAAAATGTGCAGGGTCTATGGTGCTCCTTTGGCCGTTTCTTCTGCAGCCCAAAGGATTGCTATAAGTTCTGCCATCTTTGCACTGGGGGTTTTCTGTATATTTTTGCTTCTGGCTCTCGGGAGTTTTTGGTGCAACAGGCGATGGCGATTTTTCCTTCCTCGTCTCTAGCGGTATCGGAGTAGATTGTCATTGTATTTCCTTGCTTCTTGAGGTGCTCGATGAGCTGTAAGTGTTTCTTGCTCGCAGCTTTCCTACGGCCTGCTAGTTCAGTCCCTCAATTTTTTGGGACTGGCTTGAGATCTACCACCGCTCCATTTGCTAACGGGGGTGGGGGTCGCTCGTTGGAGGTCACTTGGAATGTTCATTCTCCTAGCTCTCGATCATAGGATGTCGCTGCCATGCCAGGTCCTCTTTAGCCAGTATTTTTGTTGTTGCTAATTTGCACATTTTCTGATATTTCTGATATCAAGTTTACCTGCGCTGCCTTGTGAACGTCCTATTCGGCGTTATTTTCGGTAGAGCAGCGATTATTCTTATCGCTGCCCTGTTGAGCACTTCGTTTTTTTTTTTTTTTTTTTTTTTTTTTTCTTACGGCGTTTTTGTCAATCTGAGATAATTATACCCATAGACGGCTTTCGTCACTAGAAGAGCTCTGACTAGCCTCCGTAGAAGTTCTTCTTGCTCTCCCCATGATTTGTTCGAAATGCACATTAGGAGTTTCATACCACCTTTATTTGCTTCATTAGCTGTCTGAGCCAACTTGTGGCTCCTCCGTCCTGGTCAAATGTGAATCCCATGACTCTGATGTTTGGCTGGTGCTGTATTTGAATTTCCTCCATGGTGAGTTTCATATTCAGCTTCGTGCTCGCGCGCTTGTGAACGATGTTTATGAATGCCGTCTCATCTGTAGATACACAGCCCAGCCC